>NC_072385.2:44185290-44488320 GCF_028885625.2 Pongo pygmaeus | reverse complement strand
GCTGAGCCTCCTCCCTCCCTCCTGGTTCCCAGGCTCCCAGTGCATCCTGGGAGAAGCAGGCTTGGCATAGCCTGTCTCTCTCATTACTAGAATTCTGGGGTCTCTGCCGAAGAAGCTTGGAAATCACCCTTAACTTTAGCAGACACATTTGCCCTTGGCGTAGACCAGAGTGAGCTCCTGGGCAGTAAGAAGCTGATGGCCAGGGGAAAGCAGACTGCTCAGTGCTGAGGGAGATAGAAACAAGGAGTTCATAGGATGCACCAGGGTGTTGGGGTTTCCCTGTAGGGAAAGGGCTGGCCAGGGAGAGAGAGGGGTGGAGCTTCTCCCAGCTCTCCTTCTGCGCCCTGGGAACCATGGCATTCAGATGTCAAGTAAAATATATTTCCCTAGTTCAGCTGCAACCTTAGGGGCCTGTGAGGCTGTCATTGCCAGAGCAGCACCTTGGTTCTCCTGCACCTGCTCTCACAGTGGGCTGGCCAGCCTGGGTGGGCCTGGCCTCTGCTGAGGAGCTGCACCCTGCTGAGAGACTACCCCACCTTCCCCACTGGGGAAAAGTGATTCAGCCATGCCACCAAGGAGACCACCAACTGGTGGTCAGCACTGAGGAATTGGGAATGAAGGCAGGAAGGTAGAAAATGGGAGGGATGAGTGGGCTGAGGGGAGAGGGGGAAATGTAGCTCTCCTGTGGTGGGGGTGTTGGGAGGGGGTATCCAGACATGCAGTCCCTTCTGAATCTCCGCCAGGGTCGCTTTGGCCCTCTTGAGTCTACTGAAACTGACTTCCCCCTAGGTAAACCCAGTGGCCTCATTTTCTTTATCCTCCTGAGCGTTTGCTATCACTAACCACTCTTTCCTTTTGAAAGCCCTCTACTTAGGCATGGTCGATGCTGCTCTCCAGAAAATTCAGTGAGTCCCTATCTCCTTTGTGGGGGTCTTGGGCTCTTCTAGTCTGCGCGCCAAGGATTTCCTATAGGAGTCTTTCTTGATGGCTCTCTCCTCTGTATATTTTCACTCCCTATACAGGTTCCCTGTTTTTCATGAATCCAAAGCCCATGTCTCCAATCTAACCATGAACCTGGGCTCCCAGAGTATGTCCACAGCCTCCTCTAGCAGCAAATTCAGAACTGTTCCCCAGTCAGCTCCCTTCCCCGCCACCCCACTTCTGCCCATGCTATTGCCATGGCTTTCAGATTAGAGAAAACTTAAAGTCATCATTGTCTCGCTTTTCTTTTATTAAAATTTTGAAATGACCTTTGGCTTCCATCTTTCCTACTTATCCCCTGACCCCCATCACCCCTGATCCAAGTCCTAGGCCTAAACCCTTGCCAAGGTCCCCCAAATTTTGCCTTCCTGCAATTGAATCATCCCAGCCTATCCTGAACTCTGAACCCCACCTCATTTTCACAAAATACCATTTAAAACCCATCATTTTACAGAGGCTAGTCACCACCCACTGAACTGTGTCCAGACTACACAGCCCTGAGCAGATCCTACTTCAAAGGAGAATCAAAGGGAGCGCCTTCACCAGCTGAACCTGTGGAACAACAGTTGGAGAAACTGAGTTTCCAACCTGGAAAAGGGGAAGTTAAAAGGTTGCCGAGCTTGTTTAGGAAATCAGAAGGGCTGCTCTGCAGCAAACAGGGAGAGATACTGATGACACAGAGAGAGGTATCTGAAATCAGTGAACACCAGGAACTATGAGCTAGGCTCCACAGGACTTTCCAACAGAGACACCTAAAGGTGAAATTATCTGCTCCCATCTTGAAATATTTCCCAACAAAGACTGATGATCACGTGTAGGGATCTTACAGAAGAAACCCACATGTAGGACTGGGAAGGCATGCATAGTGTTTCTAGAAGGGTTTTAAAGTTCCTCCCCAACCAGAGGTCCTGTGATGCTGCACCTCGCTTCAAGACCTTCCTTCATCTAGCCATCCCTCTGTATTCCTCTTTTTTCCCAGCATCCCAGTGTATGTCCAGGCAGGCCAGATTCCTCACTGTCCACACACACTCCATGCAAGTCTTTGCCCATGTGGCTTCCCTATGAAGAATGGCCTCTTGCTGGTCCTTCAGACCTCCTCCTCCAGGAGACCTACTCAGACTCCTCTGCTCTCTCTTATCTTTGCTCAGCCCTTCAACCACACAATCTTGTACTATACTCCCCCTCCCTACCCTTAACTTTTTCTAAGTGAGGATGAATCTGACCTCCTATAGTATATGAATCATAATGCATCTTTTGCAATCTCACTGTAGCTAACACAGAACCTTGAAACACTGGCCATTAATAAAAACTCGATCTGTTGATTGATTAAACACAAGTACACACAATTTTCACTGCCCACCTTGAGTATTGCTGTGTGAGCCTTGCCAGTCAGGAAGTGTTGCCCAAAGAAAAATTCTGCATGTGGCTCTCCATCATATACTGAACAAAATGCCAGTTCCTAAGCATGACACTCAGATCCCAGCCCATAGTGATCCTGAGCTACCTGTTCAAGTGTTCCTGCATTCCTTACTCTATCCGCTGGCCAAATCAGACTATACGCCATGAACTATTTTCACAGTTTCCCTGCCTCAAAAGCTCTTCCCATTTTTATGCACCTGGACATTCCTATTTGGTCTTCAAAAGGCAGCTCAGAAATCACCTTCTCAGTGGAGCTTTTCCTGATGACCTCTAAGGCAGCTTCTTTGCTCCCTCCTCCGTGCTCCCAGGACACTTTGGGCAGATCTCCATTATATTGCTCACCATATTTTATTATAGTTAATTGTGTACACATCTGCCTTCCCCGTCATATGATGTGCTTGCCTTTCAAGGGCAAGGACAATGCCTTACCCAACCCTCATGCCTCTAGTACCCAGCAGCATGTGAGGTGTATAGGAAGAAGGAAGGAGAGAGGGAAGGTACAGAAGGAAATGGAGGAAAGGAGGAAGGGATACAGAAAAGAAAAGAAGGAAAGAAAAGGGAGAAGATATTATGGGCAGTGGAGATGTTATGACAAGGATCCAATAAAGCACATTAACCTGGCCCATAAATAATAAGTGACCAATAAAAGACACTTCATGAAGCTTCATGAGTCTGAAAAAGGAGATCTTTGCCTTCTTTCAGACACATCCGCTCTGGTCTGAATATACTTGATTCATGGCTACAGGTTCTCTGCATTACAGTCCATACTAATTAAAGTAAATGTTCTCTCCCTTCTGGGTCTTTAGTGTGCCCTGTTGCATAAGACAGAAGACAGTAACTATTTCCCAAAATAGTGGAGGTCTTGCATGATGAGATAATTCAGTGCAGGGATCTGGGAGCATGTCTTGCCCCAGGAGCATCGTTTATTCAGCCATAGTTGGGTGGGAAGGTGGTCCTGGGCTTTGTGGTGATAGTGGATGTGTTGGACTAACTCTTGGCAGATTCGGTCCTCAGGGAAGTTCTGCCTAGGTATTGCTGCTAATTGGAATAACTAGGTGTCCCAGCTGGGCCAGAAGGGAGCCCCTGGAACACTCCGCTAGATGGAGCTGGAAAATACCATTCTCCAAAAATGTATGTGATCCCTTGATTACAGCAGAAATGAGATATCGCTCAAAAAAAATGTTAAACTGATTCTATAGGAGTTTGCACATAAATAGACATGTCTGATGAGCTACTTGGTGTTTCCTTATGGAAGCCCATTTGCAGAAAGGAATGATATGAACCCTGTGAGATAATTCACCAAAAGTAAGAAAGTCTGCCAAGGTGAACCAGACACAGCAGCAGGACTGGAGCTTAGGGTGATGGTGGCTCTGTGTGCAGCATTTGAGTAACATTAGGAACTCATCCCAATTCAGCTATCCTAAAGACACAAAGAGAAGAAACGTCTGTGTGTTTGTAAATTGACTAAATTTTGTCCCACTAAATTGTGACCCTTTGAGGTACAGACAACGTTATTTTGAGATCTTCCTCAGTGAAGCACCGGGGACACAACGTTCTCACTTCCTACGAACATCACTGGTTGAGCCAGTTGGCAGCGATTTAGGATGACAGAGCGAGCCCCTTATCATGGCAATCCTGGGACAAACAAAGACTTTTGCTGAATAGTAGAGGTGACAGGCCAAAGTAACAGAAGCCAGCATCAAATGGTGGCTCGGACTGCACAGCCTCCAGCAACTACCCCATGGGTAGTCCAAGAATGTTTGGGAGGAGGGAACTCAGTAAGACACTGTGAAGCAGGTGGGAGCTCAAAGGTAGCAAGGCTCGAAGCTATGATTCAGATGTCATTATCTGAACCTACAGACTGGTGAGATGCAAGACTGAGAATACATTGTTTTGTTATTTTTGTTTTACCTTTTGATGTTTGTTTAAATACAGAGAGTAATCATTTAGGCCAGGGGCGATAATAAAATAACCCTAGCAGATGCTCATACCTTAGATCAACTCAAGACACCCTACAGCCGTGTGCTCTAAGTTCAGGCTCGGTGTGTGGGGCAGGCATTCCCCAAAGATAAGAGGTCCCACCTGGGAATCTTGGCTTTACCCCCTGAGAGTCCAGGAAGCCTGGGGTGCTCCCAAGGATGAGATCGTGAAGGGGAGGCAGAGTTCAAAGCCCACCCTCAGGGTGTCAGAACAAGGACCTCCTCCCTTAGAGCCTCTGTGTGGCATCAAAAGAAAGGGATTTCAAGAGACCCTAAGAAGTTGGACACCTTGCCATCAGTCAGTCCACCAAGAGCTCTGGTTGGCAGCAGCTCTTTAGGTCTGAGCACCTGTTCCTGGGATTTAGGCACAACTAGAATTTCCTTGTATTGTTTTCTTTTCTGCATCCTTTGATTTTCCCCTACTAAATATAAATTCTTTTAGACTATGGCTTCTAGATTTTACCCTTTAACGTAATTCCCTAAATAAAATATCCTGATCTCTCTCCCTTCTCATGTCCTCCACAAGCCAACCCATCTCCATTAGCAGGCCCACCACCCAAGATAATTAGACTGGCCCCAGAAGAAAATGAAGACCCTACAAAATCTGCCTCTCCCCCAGGGGGTCACCGGTGCCTCCAAATCCGGTCCAGCAGGCTTGGCCTCCTCTTTTCCCTCAGCCCCATTCCTTCCTGGTCAGCCCATTATCCACTTTCCTGGGTCTTATAAATCTAGAGCTAATCTGCTAAACTCCTCTGGGTCTGAATGTTAATGGCTGCTGCGAGTAAACGGGTTACCTTTCCCTGGAGCCTTCTCAAGCCACTATGGCAGGAGATTTCCACTCAAATCCTTCATATTAGTAGGTTCCTGAGACACCCACATTTCAGTTCTTTGGAAAGTACTAGGGTCAAACTACTGGAAGACCTAGGACTCCGGTCACACACCCCACCTACTCCACACTTCCTGCACTGTCCTGGGCCGTCTCTCCCTCCTGAGGGTCTCCACAAATGGCTCAATTCCATACGGTCTTGTTGATCTTACATCAACCAGTGTAGAAACTTCTGTCTCTCTCTCCCCATTCCTAACTCTTTCTTTCACATTTTCTTATTCATACTCACCTTCCTTTAAAATAATTCCATGGATCTTTTTTCAAAGTTAAAGTTAAAGAGACTTTTAAGAATCTTAGTTTGAGTCTGTGACAAAATAGGGGAAATATCGTCCCTGAGGATGATTCTTGAGACAGTTATAAATGACTATAATAAAATTAGAAATTTAGAATAAGAAGGGATTCCCAACTGCTATTCTTCTAGCCAGGAGTCGAAACAGGCCCTTCACAAAGGGAGTGACAGGGAGGATGGCAGGGAGGGGCAGTGAGGAAAGTGGGGAGTTGAATAAGCCTTGCCAGATTGGGAAATGAGACCCACAGGGAAACATGACTCCAATCCCTCCTCAGCCATAAAGCCTTGTTCACACACCCTCCCCAGCAGCACTTCCCACACACATGTGTAAACAACAGAAAGGGCTCCAGGGAGCCAGGCTCTGAGCGGGAGTGGGAGAGAGAGAACAGTCTGAACTCTCCTGGCTTGGGATTTAGGGAAAGTGTCCCTCAGTTTCCTCATCTGTAAACCTTAATAACTGAAGCTAACAGCTACTTAGCCATCGCCATGGCAGACACTTCCAATTTCTTTATGTGCATTCACTTACTCACTCCTCACGGCAACCTGATGAGGCAGGTCCTATTATTGATCCCATTATACAGATAAAGAAACTAAGGCTTGGAGAGATAAAGTCACCAGCCAGAGCTTATATGGTGCACCTTCAGTTCATCCACAAGACTGGCTATTTTTCTACCTGCTTCTCTGAAGCCTTTTATGGCAGGACTTGTATCTTATTCCCTTGAAATACAGAATCTTCCTGGACCTTCTCCTTCTATGTTCCATTTTTGTCATCAGTAGGCTAGGGACAGAAAGAGGGTAGACGAATTTTCTTTGGTACTAAATTGGTCTATGGGTCAAGAGGAAAGTTAGCCAGGGATATCAACCCATGCACGTGGACAACACCTCACCTGTTTTAAATTTTTCTTCCACACATTTTCTTTTGGCCTTCTCAGAAGCCTTCAAATATAAATGAAGCAAGTCTTCCTCATCTATAAAATGAGGGTAAAATTGCCTGTCTTGCAGCGTTGGTATGAAGACTAAACGATTATAGGAGAGCCCTTAGGACAATGTCAGGCACATAGTTTACTCTTACCAAACGTGAGGTTCCTTCCCAAGTCTAGGAGAGTGATGGCACTGACATGGAGACTGGACAATGCATAGTCTCACAACTGTAATTCCAGCACCCCGGGCTTCCTCCCTGGAAGCAAGCATGACAGCATCCTGTGCCTCTTCTCTAGGCTACCTTTCTCCCTGCCTGTTTCTTCTCCTCTCTCCCCACCTCAAATGTCCCAAATCTACAAGTTCTAAAATAAATTTACAACACGGTACTGTGCTTTAGGACAAGAATGGGAAAGAAGACCCCAGATATGGAATGGATAAGGGATGTTTTGGGGAGTAGGATGCAGACATCGTCAGGGAGGGAAGGGCTCAGGTCACTGAGGGGAGGAAAGGTACATGGCACTGAAAGACACCCAGATGAGTGCATATGCAGCACATGCACACACATGCACATGCATACACACATATATGTACACATTATCCAGTGCCTTGGTAGACCACACCTCTGGCAGCAGTGGGTAGTCTTCACAAATGAGCCCCTGCTCACTCTAGAAAGCTATTCAGGCAAACTGTTCCTCTAGGAAACATTGATTTTTAGGGACTCTTCTGAGAAAGAGCAATTGGGGTTAATATATGCCTATAATCATATAAAATATAACTATGATAAAGGCTCTGTTTAAAATGTGGCCAACTGTGCCTGAGGACCAGTCCCCTTGGCTGGCCTTTTAGTCCCCATGGCTACCCCTGAGATATCTCCACAGTTCCTTAGGGCACCACAGTGTACACTTTGAAAACCACAACCTCAAACCAGAGAAGGAAGAAATGCAAGGTTCTGAAGTTGGGGACAGGGGACCATGGTTGACTCTCTGATCACACTATGCAGGCAGTTGCCTATGCAGCTCTGGGGGGCAGATTGCCTGGTCCTCTACTTGATGGCATTCCTGAACCAGAGCTGGATGGTCGCCTCCACATCTCTTGCTTTGTGAAATCCTTATAGAGCCCTGCTTTGTTTAGGCTTCCACTGTTTGGATTTTCTGTTATATGTAGGTCTGCTCAGGCCCCAGCTGATCCATCATGCTATTATTCCTCTCCTGGCCTCCTGCATCCTGGGCTGACCTCCTGCATCCCAGGCTGACCTCCCACACTAATGCTCTCTCCTTCCCCCGGCCCCATTCGTGACTTGACAGCACTTATTCTCTTCCTCTGTACAAATCATTCAAGATGCCCTCCCTGTCTGATTCACTGCAGTATTCCCAGGGCTCAGATCCATGCTTGGCACACAGTAGGCACTCAATGAATGTTTCTTAAGTAGACAAACGAATTATCTCACCAACCTGGCATTGCTCTCATTATCTGACAGCTGTTCAGCCTACTCTCAAACCCTGACCCCTTGTCCTTCTCCTATCTCATATTTCTTATTGTCTATGAAAGATCTCTATTTGGTTGGCCTTCCAACCCCTGCAACAAAATTTGTCTGAAGCAAAGCTTGTTATCTTTCCTTCCAAGCCAGACCCCATTCCCAACTTCCCAGTTATTGCTAGCAGCACAATTAGCCTTAGGACCACGTGGTCATTGCTCTTCATTTTTCTCTTTGCTTGGCGTTCACTCCCTCTTTGACTCCTGTCTGTTCTTTCTCAGCAAGGTCTCCCAGTCTCTGTACTCTCTTTTCTCACAGCAGTTCCTGATCCAGGCTTGGACTCTGCACTGGAAGCACCAGCGGGCAATCTTCCTTCCCACTTTGCACCAACACCAGTCAAGTGCAGGTCCTGCCAGTCCCCTGACAGAGAGGGCCTTGAAAGTGAATGTCACAGAGAGCACTCAGTGAGTGTGGGATGAGAGATGAGTAAAGGATGCCACATCTCTTTTTCCTTGAGGAGAAGGATCCTCTGTGTCTATCGTACCTTTGCAATTAATACAATAATTGTGAAGACAGACTGGAGGCTCTTCTCAATTCATCAAGTATATTGCATCCCCGAAACCAATCTAGAAATTTTACCCCTCTCCACTACCTTTACACCCTCACTCCTTCTCCCTTTCTCCTGATTCTGGGCCACAGCTGTTCACTGAGTGGCTTCCACACAACAGCTGGGGAAGCGCCCATGATAGGAATCACTGCTGAGCTCCACAGCCTGCCTGCAGGAGGCAGAGGGTCCTGGCCTCATCCACCTACTGGCTTCTCCTGATTCTGTGCTCCCTGGCTTCTCCTTCATCACTCTCTGGAAAACACTTCAAAGCTTCCTGCTCTCTCAATGCTGACCCTATGGTGCTATTTCCCAAATAAATAAATGACAAAGAAAGAAACAATAACTCTTCATATAGGCAGGGCAGGCCATTTTCTTCACCATCCACCTCCATTGCAAACTCTAATTACCTGATCCTACCTATAGGTGCTTCTCACATGAAGAATGGCAGAGAGGATTTTGCTCACCTTAGCATGCTTTCTGGGTATAACTCTATGTCCCGGATAAGCTTTTGGGCTCCCTGCACCCCACACTCCTCAGTCTATTTGCGCCAACTGATTTATGCAGGGCTGGGAAGCTTCCAGAAAACAAACAAAAAAACAATTTGGGATTTGGACATATACAGACATGTCTGATGACATTGGCAATGCCTTCATGAAAGCCAAATTGCAGTGAGGAACTTTAGGAGATAGATCCCGAGGGAAAGAAGCCACCATTATGAACCAATCTGGAAACAGGACCTGAGCAGTAAATGGAAATATTTCTGCATAGAATGAGGCCAACACTGCTTGAGCATCCTTGCAGAGAAAAGGTCGTGTATATGCAAAGTGAAAAGAGCTGGAACGTCTTGGAGCTCAGGCATCCCTGTAAAGGAGTCACAAAGGAAGAGAGAAGCCTTTCCCTTCCCATTCTGTAGATGTTCAGATAATAGCTGTCCAGAGAAAGTGGTGGTGGCCACACTTCAAGAGGCAGCCTGAGCAGAGTGATGATGGTGACACAGACAAGAAGCAACAGGCACAGCAAAGAGATTCATGAAAGCATCATGGCAACCCCGGAGTACCACCTGAGATGGCTAGGAGGAGCCACGGAAGGATGGCAGAGGGTGGTGGCCTCAAGTTCCTAGCCGCACCTCTCCAGTCCCAGGAGCCAAGCACACAGTCCCTTGTGACCTCATTGTACCCACAGGTAGTGAGGTGAAGAAGCATTTAGATTATATAAAGAATCCTCCACTCAAGGTACATCAAGTAAGTCCAAACAATTATGTAGGAAGAATAAAAAAGACAACAGGCTTGCAAAGCATTGAGCATATTTGCAAAAGCTGAGTATAGACAGTGCAGGTGCTGTTTGGTCAGGATTGAATGGGAGGCGGAGGAGAGGCCAGACTTTGGTGTCCACTCAGCCCGTCCTGAGCCAGCACTGTCCTTGGAGTGATGGAGGGTTCGAGTAAGTACAAAAACACTGGAAGCCTCAGAGACTGGCAAGTCCAATCCCTCTTTTACATGAATAATCACCTGGGCTTTCCACAAAAGAAAATGGTTAGAAGTAGCATTTGGGTGGCACATCACAGAAGGTCCCCACACACATTAGCCTGGACGATTCTCACAATGTCCCCATGAGATTGTGTTGTCCTCACTGCGAAAGCAAAGAAATAGGAGGTTTGATAATATTAAAGAAAGTGCCCAAGGTCTCTTGGCTCCACTGCACACCATGCTCTGTGAAAGACGGAAGGGGTGGGAGGCAGGGGCTAGTGGGTTATGCAGGGGCTAGTGGGTTATGCAGAGGATAGCTTGATGAGATATTGCAACCATTAGTTCAATACAAAGAATGCATGTGAGTGAATGAATGAAAGAATGGATGAAAACCTGTGAGATATTAATAAAGATCATCAAACACAGGCTGTGTAGGTTTTTAAGAACTGAATAATCTCATTAAATAGTGGGAAAATTTAAGATTCCAGAAAACTCAGAAAATATATGGGCCAGTGTTTGGTGTACATCAGTTCATTAAAATTATAGATGTGAAGACTCTACTCATAAACTACTGAATCAGAATTTCTGGGGCCTCCTTATATTCAACAAGCTGCCCAAGTGATTCTGCTGTGTGTGAAAGTTGGAGAACTAGTGATTTAGGTTATAGTTTAATTTGTAATAATCAAGACAAATAATTAAATGCCTTGTAATAAACACTCACATTCACTGATTGCCATCATGTCTCTTTCTGATAATAATAGTGAATCTACATGAGCACTTACTCTCTGCCATATGTGTATATTCTGATTGAATTTTCATAAGAACTTTGCAGGGTGAGTATTATTATCTTCACTCAGTAAAAACAGGGCCTAATGCTCAGAGGGATGGAGTGACTTGGTTAAACCGACATTGTTAGATTGTGGCAAAGCTGGCTCTGCAACAGGTCTGCCTGTCCCCAAGCCCGTGCTCCCTCCATCAGAGCCAGGACACCCCTCCTCCTCTGCATGAAGTTGGACCCAGGGCTGGGCTGGGAGGTTCAGAACAGTCTGTCATAATTTCAAAAGTGATGAGCATAATTCACAAATGTGAACACTTATCTATCATTGCAGCAACAAATAAGAACTTTTGAGAAGCTGGTGACCAAAGTTAAGAAGCATAGATAGCCTCCAAAAACTCTAGAAGAAACGGAGACCATGCCTGTGAAAGAATTATGAAACATTAGAGAGGGAGTTTGAGGGATAACAGAAGGTGGAGAAATGGAGGCTGGCTTGAGAAATGTAAGTAGCCTAGATCTGGAATCTGGGAAGGAAGGGAGTGAGGGAGTATAGTGGAAGGTGCTGCAGAAAGGAAGTTGGGTGAAAGGGGAAGGAAAGAAACTTCCAGATGAAAGGATTCAAGGATAAGCCTGATGTGATGGAGGTGGGTAGAATGAGAGCAAGAGCCAGGAGAGAGAGAGAGAGAGTGACAGAGAGAGAGAAAGAGAGAGAGAAGGAGAGAGACAGGCCTTGAGCGGATGATTCACCCATGCATGATTTGTAACATCATGCACTGGTCACTTAGAAAATGTTGGATCACTGAGTTACAAAGATCTTCCAAATGCACAGTAAAAAGCCCCACTGTACACCTGGAGGTAAATAAGAAAGCAAAGGCAAACGACCTTGAAACAGCATTGACCTCTCAGACACCCTGAAAGGATCTCAAGGAGTCCAGGAGTCTCAGGCTAACACCTTGAGAATTACTGCTGTGGTGTAATGAAGAGCGTTCTGAACTGGGAATCAGACAAACAGGATGCTGTATCGGACTCACCTTTTCATTAGCTTGGGCACGTCCCTGAATTTCTCTGAGCTCTGTCAGACAAGCTGGATGACTCATTATTTCTTAACAATTCCCCATGAATTCCCCCATCAGAGCATTTCTCTGCTCTGCCTAAGATAGACTCTTCTCTGCCCAGTTCTCCAACTGCCACCTGCCAACTGTACCCCTTCTTGAAGGCATAGCCAGTAACCACCGTGACATGTTCTCTATTTCCCCTCTTCAGATACATCTCTCCTTCTTAGGCCCTTTACTGCCTGTGTTTGGACCTCTCCTGGGGATCTTATCTCGCTCTGTCCGCAGAGTAAAAATGACCAGAATCCTTTTCTGGCACCCCAACACCTCTGGCACCCCCTCTTCCCCTTCCCAACTGGACTGTGAGTCCCTGAAGAGCAGAGACCACCAGGTCTTGTTCATGTTTGTGTCTCCTTCAGCCACTAGCCCAATGCCTGATACAGAGTAGGCACCCTGTAGAAGTGAAATTAATTGGTTAGCATGTTTCAGAAAGATCTATCTGTAAGGTTAAATGGATATTTATGGGAGAAGAGGCTGGGAAAAGGTGACTGGGAGGTGAAGGGAGAGGAATGGCGGTAAAGGGAAATAATGAGAAAACTGATGGAAGGGGCCTGAGGGGAGAGGTCAGAGTGTACACCTATGGGCTGAAGAGATGGGGTGTGATGGGGGCACAGTAAGAAGATAAGAAGGGCATTTTATGGTAGACTTAGAGGATGGGGAGGGGAGTGGGATGCTTGGGCAATGGCATTCCATTGGACTAAGACACTAAAGAATACTTGGGATGAAAATCAGGAGACACTGGGTGGAGGAGGAGTCCTGGCTGCTGGATGAGTCCTTGAGTGAGTGAGGGGCACGAACAGAGGTGCTAGGAAGCCGACCCCATTCACTCTGCACACGATGCCAGGGATGCCATTGGATCTCCTGTGTGGGGCTTCCTGAGAACCCCCCTTCCAGGCACCTGGAAACCCTTGTCAGCTCCCACACATCTGGTGAGGAGCAAGCCCGCATGAAGCACAAGTGGAAAAGAGCGAGACACTCAAAACCTCTGTCTTTTTCTCTTCAAATATTTGCAGAGGGAGTGTGGCAGGAGCTCAGTAATGCGGTGCTTATTGCTCACACTACATTAAAATTCAGATTGGCTTGTGCAATATCCCTGGCATAACCACTCTGTGCTGATATTTTTATAACTCTTAATATCAAACAAATTGCCTCTTCACTGAGACAGTTTAATGTGACGGGGGCCGTGCCTGCCAGCTTCCTCACGCCGGCCCCATAAAGATCACCGTTCTGTTACTGGGGACAGAGGAGCTATGAATTTACTGTCCAAAATATGACTAGATTATGCAGAGTAAATCTTGGACTGTATTAAAAGGATCATGGTGTTTTAATTTCTTTTCTCTCTGCATACACTCACCACCGCATCTTTTTTTACTAATAAAATAAGATGGGGGCCTCCAGGTTGAATCATCTATGAATCATCTTTTTTGGCCTAGGTTCCTGTTTTTGTCATATTCATGCCTCTTCTTCAGTCGTCAATAGATGCCTTTGGCTCCGCCTTACATTCAGTAGATGCCTCCTCTTTCCTTCATGATCTGGGAGAGAAAAAGATTTGAATGAATTTTTCTAGAAAATCTCCACCATACTTCAACTTCAGGGTCAACAGAATCTTCTCTCATTTGGGTAACTTTTACCCCAATGGCATCTGGGGAGTAGAGAGAACTGTAGTTGAACACTGCACTCTTCTTCACGAGCTCATTCTATCAAACACTCCTTTTATTACAAAGATATGATTTCCTACATAATTAGGAAAAATAGACTGTATTTATTGAATAATCAGTTCTCCCTTTCATTTATAAATCAAGGACCTAGAAAAATGCCAATCAGAGCAATCCTTTGAGATAGTACGTATTCCCTAATTGAGTTGTTATAAATCAACCCAAAGCAAAGAAACCTGACATTTTACTAGCCCAGGTCACTTTACTGTAGGTAATCAGTCCTTTCCAAATATTGAACATAGTTTGTGAACTCTGCCCTCCCACCATTACTGCCCTAGAGAGCCACTCAGAGACCCAGGACACTGAAGTTTAGAACAAATGAGTAAGGTGTCCTCCAAGAAATACATTGATTGGAGGAGTCATGTGAGTAGAAGTCTCAGTACAGCATATGCAAGTGCTAATAGCAGCACAAATGCAAAGAACAAATGATCAAAGTGTTTTGCATCATCTTCCAGCCCTCCTGAGACCACACACTCCAGACTGACAGACAGACATACAAATGGACACCAGTCACACATCCTTGCTTTCAAGGCAGGGAGGAAAGCTTCCACTTGAAAAGTGCCCCATCACTTGAAAGAGTTACCTGTGTGAGGTCACATAGTTTTGAGTGTTTTTCTCTCGTATCTTTATATGTCAGATCTTCTTTTTCTTCTCTACTTGTATTTTATGAAATAATACTTAGGATGACTCCACCATTTTCAAGTTTTACATTTTAATATAGTTTGAAATTGGTATCCTCACATAACACAGTTAACACCAATCAGAGGTAACTTCACCTAGTATTAAAACTTGGTGCACATTTGTTTTGTAAATGTTTTAGGAAGATTTGAACTGAATAATCTTTTTCTTTAAATACCATATCTTTTTTGTTTCCTATGGCTGAAGCCATATCCACTCCCTTTGCTTCCAGAACATTCCAGATTACCCTGGCTTGCAGCAGTGGTGGTCTTTGAAAATCTACAAAGTCCCAGAAAGGCTGATCTAGGCTAGGAACTCAGATCAGGCCCTGCAGAATTGTCAACTATTAAAATATGTCACATCTTATGCTTATGAAACTAGGAAAAAGCATAAATCACGCTTTTATAACTGACTGCTATGGTCTGAATGTGTCCCCCAGAGTTCAAATGTTGGTAACTTAATCTCCAATGCAACAGTGTTAAGAGGATGGATATTTAAGGGTTATTGGGCTCTGTCCTCATTAATGGATTAATGATGTTATCATGGGAGTTAGTTATTGATGGAGCAGGTTTCTGATAAAAGGGTGAGTCTGCCCTGCTTTCTCTCTTGCTCCCTCCTGCTCTTTTCCCCTTCCTCCTTCCGGGGTAGGATGATGCAGCAAGAAGGTCCTCACCAGATGCAGCCCCCAACCTTGGATTTCCCAGCCTCCAGAACAGTAAGAACAAAAAAATCTTTTCTTTATAAATTACTTAGGCTGTGGTATTGTGTTATAGCAACACAAAACAGAATAAGACACTGACTATGATAAAAATGGGATGTTCTGGGCCAGGTGCGATGGCTCACACCTGTAATCCCAGCACTTTGGGAGGCCAAGGCGGGCAGACCACGAAATAAGGAGATCAAGACCATCCTGGCTAACATGGTGAAACCCGGTCTCTACTAAAAATACAAAAAATGAGCCGGGTGTGGTGGCAGGCGCCTGTGGTCCCAGCTACTCGGAAGGCTGAGGCAGGAGAATGGCGTGAACCCAGGAGGCGGAGCTTGCAGTGGGAGGAGATGGCACCACTGCACTCCAGCCTGGGCAACAGTGCAAGACTCCGCCTAAAAAAAAAAATAAAAAATAAAAAAAAATCTGAATAATGCAAAAGTTAGGAAATCTTGATAATAGCAAAAATTTAGAAACAATCAAAATGAACAAAAATATGTGCCTTGTTAAAAAAAAAATCATCCATAGAGCATACAAACCTATAATAAAACACTGTAACAACTTAAAATTTTGTTTTAGAAGAAATATTTAATATGATATAAAAAGGGGCCGGGCGAGGTGGCTCACGCCTGTAATCCCAGCACTTTGGGAGGCCGAGGCGGGCGGATCACGAGGTCAGGAGATTGAGACCGTCCTGGCTAACACGGTAAAACCCCATCTCTACTAAAAATACAAAAAATTAGCCGGGCGAGGTGGCGGGCACCTGTAGTCCCAGCTACGCGGGAGGCTGAGGCAGGAGAACAGCGTGAACCCCGGGGGGCGGAGCCTGCGGTGAGCCGAGATCGCGCCACTGCACTCCAGCCTGGGTGAAAGAGCGAGACTCCTTCTCAAAAAAAAAAAAAAAAGGTATTTACAATTTAACATTGAATGAAATAAAGCAGGTCAAAACAATGTTTACAATATGACCTTGTGTTTTAATACATATATATTTTGAGATTTAGGATAAATTCCAAATTGTTTATAGTAGAATAACAGGTGATTATTTTTTTCTTCTATGTTGCTTATCTCTGTTGTCTTAATGTTTGATGGAACAAATAAGTGTATTGCTTTCAAAATAAGAGAGAAAAAAAGTAGTCTGGAAAATTGTTTTCATTGCACATCTGTGGGAGTTGAAAATTGAGCCTAGAGCTTATAAGACATTCTTGTATTCATGCATCTCAACAAATAATACTTATGGCCTAAGGTAAGTTAGCCCTGTGGCACTGCAGAAAAACCAAAGACCCACTACCTGCCCCTGACAACTTATAGTTCTGCCACCCAGACAAGAGAAAACTTCAATCGCTGCCTTTGAGGTGAGAATTGAGGGCTCACCTCTGCCAAGTGCCTCTGAGACTTCCACAGCTCCTTGGACTGAAGTTGGAGCCAGCACTGCCTCCTGTGCCCTGAGGGTCCCAGGGGATCAGGGTGTGGCTGAAGTAGTCTGGGCCTGCAGCTACTTCCTCAAGTCCACTCTCTCACCCGGACAGCCTGTCCCACTGCCCTTGGACACCCACCTCGTCACACTCTTCTGTTTCTCCCCTTCCCATCCTCTCTGTCTGGTTTCTTCCAGGCCACCTCCAAAGAGATCTGCTGCTCCACCCTCAATCTGTTGCTTGTGCCTTACTAGAGGTTTCTGCCCTTTTCAGCGCCACATCCCAGGGAAGGAAGAAACATGCTCCAGGGCTGGAAGTTCCTCTTTGAGGGGAGGAAGTTCCCTGGAGTCTGCAGCAGATGGGGGAGGCCCCAGTGGGGCGCACGTGGATGCATTTCTGGGAGGAAACCAAGTACCATCCTCTCTCGCTCGCTCCCATCCAGTGTTTTCTTCCCCCAGTGAGTCTCTTAATTTTGCTCATTTATCTTAAAGAGCTCCGTAAGCGCCGTGGGCTCTGGTGGGGGGTGGGGGGGGGCGCACGGGGCCTGCGACACCCGACCCCCACGCCTGCCTCCCAGAGGAGCCATCCAGCGCGGACCAAATCTCATTTTCCTACAAATAGTTTGTCAGAAGCAGCAGGGCAAGTAATAAATCACGGAGAGCAAGAGCGGAGAGAGAAGGGGGGGAGACTGGCGAGGGGAGGGCGGGGCCGAGGGGGCGGAGGGAGGGTTGGCGGCGCAGATGGAGGAGCGCGCGGGAGGGTGCGAGCGGCGGGGTGGGGCGCAGGCTAGGGAGAGACAAACGGAAAAGGAGGGAAGGAGATCAAAGAGACAAAGAGAGGAAAACACAAGGGAGGATGAGAAAGGGAGAAGGAGCCAGGGGAGTCCAGGGAAAGGAAGCAAAGGGAGAGGGAGAGACTGAAGAGAGGAACGGAAAAGACTGGAAAAGATAGCAAGGGGTGAATCAGGAAGCAGAGAAGGGGAAACAAAAGGAGAGGAGAAAATGAATCCAAAAAGGATGCGAAAAAGGAGGAAGGAGAGAGGTCTGGTGGAGAGGCAGACCCGGAAAAGGAACGTGGGCGAGGGGGTGCTCCATGTGTCCTGAGCCCCCTCTATGCCCTGAGCCACAGGGGTGCCTGTAGTCTGACTCCTTGACCTCGTCCTCCCTCATCCTTATCCCTGCTGCCTGCTCTCGGTAGACTGATGCAGGATGCAGGCAAGGATGGGCTCATCTTTGTCCACTGTTAGCCAGCCTAGAGAGACAGTCATTGCAGTGTGTGTGTGTATGTGTGTGTGTGTGTGTGTGTGTGTGTGTGTGTGTGTGTGATGGAGACAGGGAGGGAAACCTGCATACCAACTATTATGATGAAGACATGCGTCCTTAAGCAGGCTACTTCACTCTTCTGAGCCTCAGTTTTCTGATCTAGAAAATGGGAACAATAATCTCTCTTTGCAGGCTTGGGAGAATTGAAAGAGATGACCCACAGGAAAAGCATCTACCACACGATGCAGGCTGTCAATTAGGAAACGCAGCCTCCCTTGAGTTTCTGTGTGGGTGAATCTGGCTCCTGGGGCCCCGGGTGGGGGTGCCAGGCTTCAGAATCTGCACACTGCTTCACCACCCCCGCAGCCTGTGATCCCAAGCCAGGCCCTCTGATCCGGCAGCTGTCAACACAAGCACACTCCAGTGCTTTCTGCTTTGCTGTTGGCCTCCCTCGGGAAGCTTTGAACACTAGTGAGATCATCATTGTCAAACTCTCTGAGCTCTGGTGCAAGGGCAGTCAGATAAGGAGGAATATGACGTGCCAACCCTCCTCTTTGGTCCCCAGCCCTCAGCCTCACCCTGCTGACCTCTGGCTCCCGCTTAACTCAGGAACTGTAGGCTCAGAACAAAGTTTGAGGTTCTGCTTCTCTGATTCACCCCTTTCTCCTTCCTGATTACTGGCATGGTGCCAGGCACTGCAGGACAGAAATCAGGTAACTTTACAGATGGGAGGAATGAAGTGGTGCTTTTAGGGGCCTATGTTGTGCTGGGCACCAAAGTAAACTGCATGAGGACAGGGACCTTGTCTGCATGGCCCACAGAACTATCCTGGCACAGTGCTGGCACATGTTGAGCTCATGAAATGAATGAGTCAGTTGATATTGTGAATATGCATTCACTTATTCACACCTTATGACTAAAAAAAGCTGTTATTCCATTTTATGGAAAGGGCAACTGAGACGCAAAATCACAGGCAGGAAGTGATCAAACCAGCGGTTGAATCCAGAGCAATCTGTCTCCAAAGCGTGTGTTCCTTCCGCTGCAGCCCGTGGCCTCCAGACATCCTGCCCGTCAACGCCTGAGGCACCAGGGTGTTAGGAGTGGCAGAGACCCAAACCCATGATTCCTTCTGGACCTTCTCCTTCCCCCTAGATTCTGGAGAGGGCACCCCACAGAGCACTCCATTTGAGGTGGCCCATTCATTTCTGGGCTCCTTGCCATTGGCATTGTCCTCTAGCTCTGGACTTCAGGCTATGCCGCTCTCAGCCCCTCAGCCCCAGCCCCAGCCCCCTGCCCTGCTTGGGACTTTGAAGATGAGGTCACGTGCCTCAGAACTCCTCTCACCTCAGCTCTTAGGACCCCAGCCATACCTGCTCTGCCCCCTTTCCCCTCTAACCCTCCAGCAACGGGGGCTTCCTCTGGGGATCTCATGTCCAACCCCGAAAAGCAGCAGAGCCCAGGGAAAAGAGAACCAGGTTCCGCTCTCCTGCCATGTACCAGCTAGATGACTCTGGGCAATTCTTTTCACCTCTCCAGGACTCAGGTTTCTCAACTGGAAAATGGGGATTTAAAAAAAAAAATCCACGCCTAACTCCCAAGGCTGTCATGAGAATGGATTAAGGCAAAAGCTGTGAAAGTGCTTTACAAATGAGAAAGCCTCCAGCTCTCCTTCCCAAGGGTCTTGCATTTCCCGCACAATGTACCCCGAGCACTGTACATGCCTGTCCACCTTTGCTTCATGAAAAACCATGATATGTCGCCATTCAAAATCCAAATAAAGCCTCACGAGTGAATTTACTTATGGGAGACAGAATAAAGCAATGGCTAAGAGCTCTAACAAGAGTAAAAAATCAAGTCTCCAATTTTTAGCTCTTCCACTTACTAACAGTGTCAACTTTGAACAATCATTTTACCTCTCTAAGCCTCAGTTTTCCCATCTATAAAGTGGGATAATAATAATACCTGTCTTATCAGGTAGATAATGTATATGTAACACTCCTGTCTTATCAGGTAGATAATGTATATGTAGCACTAGGGACATATTAAATACCCAATAAATGGCTACTGTTGTTATCTCTTATTTTAGTCTCAACTCTTGAAAAATGAATCAGTTGTCAGACTTCATAGCTTGTCACCTCTCTCTCGATGGTCCCAGTGTCAGTTCCTTGGCGCATGTCCTTGTTTTGTCCTCCTTCAGTGATGACCACACCCTCCTTTTCCTGCCCCCAAGTCACCCACCGCACTGTGTTCTGACCTTATCACCACCATGGGTTCCCAGGGAGCCAGACCACATGAGGATGAGGGAATGCAGACGAGGGGAGGGGACCTGCCCAAAGTCACAGGGGTGCTACATGGGCAGAGCCGCTTCTAGGCTCATGAGGCCAATCATTTGGATTGTCCCCACCCAAAGCCCCGACAGGGCATCGAATTCCTTAAAGCCCAAGACAGGCTGCCTTTGTGAATGCCCTTTCTTAAAGCCCTTTGCAAGGGTGCCTTCATGGCCTGGCCTCCCTCTGCCCATGCTCTGTCCCAGCCTATCTTTCCAGCCCCTTCCGATTACTGTCACTCTCTACTTCCTTGACTGTCTTGCCCTGCCAGGAAGCTTTCTCCCATATGATTCCTTCAGAGCTTGTTCTTGCATGTGCCAGGCCTCAGACTGGCTACTGTGGGAACAGGAGAATCTGAGGCACAGTTTTTGCCCTCAGAGAACCCCAGTCTAGTGGGTGCCACATGCCCAGTTAAACTCCCATCCTAACCTTGCAGCTCAAGCTGTCCTGTCAGTCCCTGAAGCCCACCTTCCTCCATGAAGCTCTCCCAGATTGGCTGACTAATTCAAGGCTGCTTCCCAAATCCTCCCAAAGGGCACCATTCCTCTTTGGAAGCTATACACATGAGGTATTTTTATCTCCTTTTAAAAACTGCACCTCTCTCTCTCTCTCTCTGTTGAGATAATATATATGGCTGACATCTTAAAGTCCATTTTCAAAATGTATACTATCTTTTCTGTGTTTCCTGAATATAAAAGTCCATGCCAGCCATATTGTATTGCATTTGAAACCTCTAGAGGTAGGAATCTCAGTTCTGTGTAAGTCTCAGGGTATCAAGGCCCAGATGCCATAGCAGGAGGGGGCAGCCAGGGCTGCCTTCAGGAGGAGAGGAAAGGCACCCACAGAGCAGCCAGAGCCACGCAGATGTCATTGGAGGAGAGATGAAGTGCTGTGGACGTTAGGGAAGGAAAAATCCATTTCTGGATGTGGAGAATCCAGGGAGGCACCCATCCTTGAGGACCAGCTCAAATGCTGTGCCTGGCAGGACAGCTTCTCTGATCCCCCAACTGCACTTGAGCTTCTGAGGAAACACCCCAGTTTTCCCGGACTCACTTTGTGACACTTAGTGGATTCTCTATGGGAGTTTGGGACAGTTAAATTTGTACACAACTTTGCTTTCTCTCTTTATGACTCAATTTGGCGAATTCCTCCTCAAAAGAGGCCAGATACGATCAACTTTTGTATCCCCTCCCTCCACAACATCCCCCTAATGTCATGCCTCATACTAAGTGGGTGCTCAATAAATGCTTGAGGAGGGGAAGAAAGAAGGGAGGGAAAGAGAGAAAGGAAGAAAGAAAAGAGGAGGTAGAGAAGAATAGAGGAGAGGAAGAGAGGAAGAAGAGCTGGAAGGAAGATGGGAGGGAGAATGGAAGGAAGAAGTGAATGGGAGGAGCATTGAGGAAATGCCCACAGGTGGAAGCAATCCCCTATAAATGCAGGGGCTCTTCTCCGTGCTCTTTCAGTGCCAACAAGGGGCCCTGGGAACAGATTTAATTTTCTATTATCACCCTGGGGATAGAGCCCCTGTCTCCTAAGCATGCTGTGTGGAAACCAACACTTTATGGATAGCACTGAATATGTGTTTCCAATGAGAAGTAACAGCTGCAAACTCATTAGGATGATTAAGATGGCTCCGATCACCAACCTTGAGCAGGATCCAGTAAAATTAAAAAAATCCGTCAGCACCACTACCCCCTTTCAGAGCAGGAGGTTGCCAGGCAGAGAGGAAGTGCCAGCAGCCAGGGTCCTCTGGCCCAGGTGCAACTGCAGCTTCCAGGTGAGAACACAACCGCCAGATGGCAGACACATGGTGATGGCTGGGAGGTCCAGGGGCTTTGCGCCTTGCATATGGGGCAGGAAAAATGCAGTCTACTGAAATGTGAACCAAATGGAAATGTATTCTCACATTTCGATTCCTTTTTCTGAGACATAGTGGACCTCAGATTCTCATGCTGGTTTCTTTGTAGCAGGGTAAGGATTTGTCCCACATGCGGGGCTGAGCCAGGCCCAGGAAGAGCAGCGGGCTAGGGCAGAGCTGCTTTGAGCTGATGGCATGGCTTTGGGCTGTTTGTTTGCCTGACCTTGTCCTAATCTGTAAAACCTATTTTTCCCACTCAAGGTGGTACCATGTCACAGTTTGTCTATACAGACTTTCTAAATGGGATTTGGAAAGTTGTTTTTTTTTTTCCTAGAAAAAATCTTAGACTGCAGCTCTCATTATTTCTATTCAACACAAATCCTTCTCCCTCTCCACATACATCTGATCTTTCCTTAAGTGTCACTAACCACATGAGAGTCTCCTCTGCTCTGAAACTCACTCTGCCCTCTGTGTCAATGACCTGGTTACTCTTCATCACAGGCTTCCAAAAAATCTCCAGCCATTCACTCAATCAGAGGATCCTTTATCAAGAACATGCTATACGCAAGGCTATGGGAGAAACAAAGATGGGTCACACAGTTTCTTTCTTTAAGAAGCTTCTTTCCAGGAGAAATAATTTAAACAAACAAGTAAATTATTATAGTATAGTGTCCTGTATTTCATAAACATAACGCCCTATGATGAATGTCAAAGTTGATCAAAATTTTAGAGGTCATCTAGCCTTTAAAATATCCACTTCCTCAAGGTGGCTTTACAAATCCCATCACAGCACCATCTTTGCACCTAGCATTTGGAAGGCCTAAGTTCTGTGGTTATGGAAAGAGATCAGAGTTTCTTGATGGAATTATTTAAGAGAAATGCCTGTTCTTCTGGGTGTTTCCATGTCTCTCCCAATCCTGCTGGCCATTTGAATCCAGGGTTTAGCCTCTCCAGGCCTCAGTTTTCTCCTCTGTTAACTGAGAGGGTTGGACTACGTGGCTTCTGAGACCCTTCCAGAGCTAACATTTTATGATCTGTGATTAAGACTGAGACGGCACTGTTCAGCCCGCTGTCCACAGGGTGACCCACTAACTTTCATAAAAACAATCATCATTAACCTATGTTAATTGGTCAATAAAACCATCACAATTTTATAGCGTGAAATCTGAGACCTGCTGAGATCAACGCTACTGGTGAGCCAACTGGAAGTTCAGCCTCAGAAACGAAATTGCTGACTAGTAACCCCAGTGTCATATTAGTCAAAGTGGCATAGACTCAAACTTATTCTGGTTGAAATAAAAACAACTGATGGAGAAACTGAGTGGCACATAAAACAGTCTTGAGGTTGGAAGAGCACAGGTCAATCAGACTGTGGGGGCTTCTTGGGGTAAGGACTGGTATAAATGAAATCGAGAACTATGTTCTTCTCCCCTTAAAACACCTCCATCATAACCACACTGGTACCCAGGTAACCTGTGGTCAGTGAATCAGGGCTGGAGCCTCCCATCCTTTCTCAAGTTTAATCTGCTTATTATTTGTCTCATCTCAGATTTGGGGATCATCTCTTGTTCCTGATTATCCACTTTCCCCTTGGATTTGATAGAATTCTGCTGATCTTTTAGGCTCACCCTCAATATCTTTCTATTTTTCTGCCACCCTATTCGTAATTAGAGTTATCAAGTGTACCACCTATTATGTGCCAGATGATTGTTGTGCTTTATCTCAGTAAATCCTTCCAACAATTCTAGGAGATTGGAATTTTTCTCTCCAAAATTTTATACTAAAGGAAACTGAGGCTCAGAGAGTTTAGATAACTTGCCAAGGTCATACACCGGTAATTAGGGGAGCCAAGATTGAAACCCAGGTCTGCTTGCATCCAAAACTCTTTTTCTAACATCTAGACCCCTACCCCATTCAGCCCCTGGGCCAGGTCTACCTAGCACCCCTCAAGGAAGAATTAGATAGTCACACTATGAATTATCAGTAACTTCACCTTGTCCAAGAGGAGCAACAAAATGTTGACAAGAGCAAAGTGGGGGTTGAAAGCTGACCTGACCTTGTCCTAATCCGTAAAACCTACAGATTAGGTGCTCAATAAATGTTTGAGGAGGGGAAGAAAGAAGGAATGGAAAGAGAGAAAAGAAGAAAGTAAAGAGGAGGTAGAGAAGAATAGAGGAGAGGAAGAGAGGAAGAAGGGCCAGAAGGAAGATGGGAGGGAGAGTGCAAGGAAGAAGTGAAGGGAGAAGCATTAAGGACATGCCAGCAGGTGATTTGCATTTAAGCGGAAAGACGGAGACCATAGGCAAAAACTAAGAGGAGACAAACAATGAGTTTGGGAGTCAGGGAGGTAAAAGGAGCCAGACACAATGCAGGTGAGAGCAGAAAGCCTGATAAACCAATGCAGGACATGTGAGCCTGCAGTAAGAAGTGGCTTTTAGCACAAGGCACATCCTGCCAGGGAGAAAGAATTCCATTACAGATGCTGCATGTGGCTGGACAGGGAGAATCCTTGAAGGTCAGCCACCCAGCTTCCATCATTCTGTATCTCCTCTGCCAAGAAGGCTTCCAGGCCAGTACAGAAAGCCAAAGTCACTCTAGTTAGAGCTGTAGACTCTGTATAGTAACTACCAGGTTAAAAAATACCAAAGTATACATGTAAACTTACAATCTATACACCTACCAGCTTCTCACTTATGAAGACTGCAAAACAATTGCCATAATGTTCCAAAAGTTAGCCCTCAAATGTGAGTTGAAGTCAGCCACGGTGGAGTGCACCTGTAGTCCTAGTTACTTCGGAAGCTAAGGTGGGAGGATTGTTTGAGTTCAGGAGTTTGAAACTAGCCTAGGCAACATTGTGAGGCCACCATCTAAAAAAAAAAAAAAAATAGATGAGTAAATAACTTGTCAACATATTATAAGGAGGCTCTGCTTTGAGAAAACGTGTTATACAAATGTATAAATGCATCAAACTTTGTTCTGGAGGAAAGGATTCTTCAGGTTACCTGTAGATTTGAGTTGCCCAAATTCAACTTAGACATGAGTTTTCTAGAATGCATCTATTGTGTAAAGTGATGATGATTTGCAGGTATATAACCCTAGAAATCATTGCAGGCAGCCACACTGTGATCACCTGCCTATGCTACTGGAAGTTTCTGTTCAACCTGGTATAGCAGTCAGTAGTCATTCTTGCTGTTGTGATATCATTAACCAGAAACACTCCAGAGACATATGTTTGCAAGTTAAACGAGGACATGGCTGGTTATTATGTACATATTTAATTAACACTCCTATTTGTGTAAGATATAATATGGTGTTATATGCCTATTCTCAATGCTTGATTAGCAATACATAATATTGTTAATGTTTTAATGAAGGATAATACCATGGTCTTTCCCAAGCACTCACACTGAACAAAGTCCCTAATATGTGAGAAACATTAACTAGGAGCCACAGGCTTCCCAAGCTATGAGGACTAAATCCAGCTCTTGTTCTTTTGAGTTGTGGGTTATTGCTTAAATTGCTTCACCTCTCTGAGCCTCAGGTTCCTCATCTGTACCTTCTGAAGGAGACCTACCCTTGAAGCCCCACCCTCCTCATGCTTTGCTCCCTTCTTGGAGAGCCACTTCCTCACCAGGCTACCTCCCACCATGTAGCCTCTGAGCCTGCTGCCCATTCTGCCTGGCTCACTGTTCTCCATTTTTAGCCCACAGAGCTCCTGTCACCCTTCATGTCTCAGTGCAAGCATCAGGTTCTTCGAGAAGCCTCAGTGCAGAAAGGATCAAGTCAAATCCTTCCGTCATTGTTCACATTTCATGGCATTTATCGCTGATGCAGATTTCTGTGCATTTGTGTGATGATTTCATTCACGTTTATCTCCACCAGTGGACTACAGGTTTCTGAGAAGAGACACTGTCTGTTTATACTCACCACCATACCCCAGGAACCACACCATAGTGGGAGCTCAATTCATGTGTCATGGGTGAAGGGACATTAATCAATCAGTTGATATGAAACAGGATGACATCACCTGAATCACCATCATCATAAAAAAGAATAGCTGACTCTCACCCTTACTGCACCCTCCCCCAGTACATGACCCTGACCTTCAGGAACATATCATCTCTAATCATAAACACCTGATCTTACAAGTGTCTCGTTCCTTCTGCCAGCTGCCAGCTGCCCACCGCCCACCACTGATCTACTGAGCCAGGGTGTCCTGAGTGAATAGCACCCTTAATGGCAGGCACAGGTAACCATCTGCCTCCACGCTTATTCTCCACTGCTTCCTTTTTTTCCCCAAATGAACGTCTTGTCCTTCTTCCCTCTTTGCTTCTCTCTTTCAGAATCATCAGAAAACCCTAAACCATTTTATTTAACAAATCAGCTACTGGTTAGTATCTTTAAAGAAATCTGTGCATTTTCTTCCTTCCCTTTCACTTTACCCTTCCCCTCTCGTCATTCCTCTCTCTTTCTCTCTCACCATTTTCTCCCTCTATTCATTCTATTTGTGAGCCAAAAACTGACCTTAATAATGACTGATAAATGCAAGAGCAGGGCTCAAGTGATCTGTCTGAATCAATGAGAAGGAAGGTGGAATTAGATGTCATAAAGAAATGGTGCCACCAACCTAAAAAGTCCTTGAACATGCCACATCCTTCTCCAGAGTCCCCTCAAAAGTCTACCCCTTCAACATCCCTTAATTGATTCTCTTTCTTCAAGAGGTCAGCATTCAGGGTACATGCAAAAACTAGTATATTCAATTTTCAGATGCATTGTTTAATTACTCACACAGCAACAATATTATATGCTTGTTCATCTCATTGAACGCACAGATGTGCAAGGTCTTAGCTATACTGTGAGTGGCTGATTAGGGAAATCTAAGGACAATTTATATTATTGTTTCTATGCAAAAGGTCTGGACTCCTGAGCTCCTTTGTAATTTTTATCCTCCCTTCTGAGAGTTGCAAGAAATCTGGTAATCATGGAGAAAGATCTCTCCATTGGAGATAAGACCACCCGAATTTTAAAGAATGCTGGCAATGGCCTGAGAATGCCAAGTCTTTGCTTTAGGATCTAGATGGAACTCCCAGACATTTGACCTGGAACAAGCTCTCAGCAGCATGGGCCCCAGGATCCAGGGTAAACGAGATTCATGCAAAGTCTGCAGCAGCAACAGCAGCAATACTTTGCAGAACTCCATTTCCACCACCCTGAAGGGATCTGCTGTGCTTGGGACCTCTTTCTGCCTGTCTTTCTGGTATGGCTGTGCTTTTCCTCTGTCACTATCCAGCCGTCAAGGTGGCCTGCAGTCATAAGATCATAAAAATCACAGCAGCAGCAACAACAGCAGCCGTCTTTCATGGAGCATCTCCAAGCGTGTGCCACACCCTTTGCAAACACTGCCAAACAACTTGCAGATGAGAGGATTCAAGCTAAATGACAGAGACTGTGTCAGGAAGCTGAGGTCCGAACATCTCTGGCAGCCGTCTTTCCTCTAAGCCCCTGCATCCCCTGTCCATTCTCGGTCCTAGGAGCTGACATGAGTGTGTCTGGGTTCCTGATCCAAGGAGTCACTTTATACACAGTAGATAAAACCCAAATTGCAAGTGTGAGATGCATACAGAAACCAAGGTGAGCCCTAGAGAAAAGCAACCCAGATCCAGTCAGAGGGGTAAGGGGAGAGGGAGCAGAGCAATGGGCCTGAAAAGAGGAGCAGTAAGAGCAGACATCCCCAGGTCCAAGACTCAGGATAGGGTCCTTGGGGAAGGTTAGGGGTCCATGATACACACCTTTTCAGACATGTCATGGATTTCAAGGTAACTGGGACACCAAAGTGCCAGAAATGGAGCAATCACTTGCAGAGCATGTGAGCACACTCACCTTAAGCAGTAGTTGGGGCTTTGCAATGTTATATATTACACATGGACCAAGTCCAATTTTCAATGCACCAGGGAAGTGCACTTGTTAAAAAGTCTCTAAGAAGAATAAAGAAATTTAAGACGACTAAATAGGGAGCCAATTTAAGACGACTAAATAAGGAGCCACCCTACCTGTCCTGGCCTGCAAGCTCGTGTTCTTCCAAAGCAGGTCTTCTCCCAAAGTAGGATAAAATACCCTAGCCGATATTTTATCAGCCCACCTTGGTTTCTGATGAGCAGCGAACCACTGATTATTGCCACTGATGGTTGCTGTGTCCTATTTGTAGTGGTCTCGGGGGAGGAAGATCCACAAGCGTCTTCACAAATTCATTTCAGCTCCTCTCCTTCTTCCAGGCTGAGGCTTCCCCTCTGCTGCCAATTTCCCACCACCCCCCTTAAGATGAACAGGCTGGGTCACTATCCCCTATAGTTCCTTTGTAGCTAGCAAGCCATATGAATTTCATAATTCTGCTTTTTCTTCTAACACAGGACACCCGGGTCTACCTTCTTTTTCCTGAAAAGAGAGAACTATGGGACACAGAGCAAGGCATTGGGGCATAGGAATGGCACAAGTCAGACTCCTGGGAGGGGGTTCCAGCTTTGCCACTTATCAGTGTGATCAACTTGGCCTTGTGACCCGGCTGCTCTGAGCCACAGGTTTCTAATATGTATGAGGTAGACAGGAGTAGCAGTTACAATGAAGGTTCTCAGGATTCCAGAAAATCGTGTGCAGGGCACCTGGCATGAGGGAGCTATGACTACTACCGTGTCAGCCTCACAGACACAAAATAATCTCTTCCATATGGTTAGGTTTAAATCAGGTTAACAAATATCCATTGTGACCTGCAACACTAAGCCAAAGTACTATTTGGGAAATGAGAATGGAATATTAGACATGGTTTCTGTCTGAAAAAGCTCGTAAGTGATTTGACAGAGACACCCAAATCCCTCTCACCACCCCCGGCATAAACACACACTTCCATGCTAGGTTGTTGAATGGAGGCAAATTCTCTAGTGGAGTTTTCTTCCCTTTGGTCCTCTGAGCTCTCCATGAGGTCTGTGGATTGTGGCCCCTGTAGATTTATCTGAAAGATCAAGCAGAGGTTCCTTACCAGAGAATAAGAAGTGGAGTGAAGAGCGAGAAGGAGGCCACACTGACAGTAGGAACATGCCCTACTGCCAACTAGGCACGTTCTCTGCCTTAGTCTCTGTGCTGTATGTGCATTCCAATCATTTAACTTAATCCTAAAACAGCACTGCAAATACTACAGTGGATGCTGTCCTGCTTCACTCTGATCCCCCATCAAGCTTAAAGGACTCATTTCCCAGCTCTTGGACCTTTCTGAACTACCCTTTATAAAGAGAGCCAACTCACCCAAGGTCAAGCCGCACATCCAATGAGTGGTCAATATGGGGCTTTACAGGCCTGGTCCCCCTCACCCCAAGTCAGTACCGCTCTGCAGAGCCATCCAGCTTCAGGGTACTGCATCACCTACATTGCTGCTCAGTTTCTTCCTCTGTCCAACTCTACTTCCTCCCCTTCCCCAGCAGATTCTGCTCCCAGAAACACTCCACAATAAACTTCCTGCACACTTATTTCCCTATGAAGAAACAGAGGCTCAGAAAAATTAAGTAGCTTTCCTTAGGTCATGCAGATTTTAAGTGATAGAGCTGGGCTCAGACCCAAGGTTGTATGACAACAAGACTGTCAATTTCAGTGCACAAGATGAAATCCCTCGTTAGGAATCCAATGGCTCAAACTCTAAAATTCCCTGGAAGAAGTAGGATGCATACTTCAGACCAGTAAACATCCAAATGAGATAAGTTCTTATAGTTTAAAACAGATTATAGCACTTAGTCCCTTCTCCTACTGTGAAGCTGTCCCTAACCATCTATGCAGACTGTCTCATGTAACTAACAAGAGCAGCAGGGCCCAGCTGGATAGCCAGCAAGAGAAGCCCAAGAACTCAGCCATGGGGTTCTTACAAGCCACTTACAACTCTCAGCTCTACCATGACTTTAAATAAGCTACTCACCATCTCTGGATGGGCTTCAGTTTTCTTATCTATAAAATGGAAATAATAGTCCTGCCCCAAAATTGGTTTTAGAACTAAATGACATGATAAATATTTTTAAACTATCTTGAAATGCATAAAATCTTCCAGTTCAATGGGAATGCAGAGCCTAGAAAAGGTGGAGATAAAAGTGTGTTTACCCAGAAACCCAAGGCTACTTCCACCAGCTTCTCAGCCTTGAGACTCAGGTTTCACAGACTACTGATGCTCTCAGGGGACCATCTGACTAATGTTCACGGTCCACCCTGGAGCAGCATGGCGCATGGACGTGCAGGAGATTGGACGTCAGAAGACCCAAACTGCACAGTCCTAGTTTTCTCAAAAATGAGCACTGTGAACTTTATAAGCCACCTCCCCCCTCTGGCTCTTGTTTTGTCTTTATTGAAATGAGGAAATTGGACTGGATGCTCCTTAGTGCTCCTTCCATCTCAGGCATGTAGAATTCTGGGATGCCTGGTGCCTTCTTCAGAAAGTGTTTCTCCTTCTCCACTCTACTCTTCAATCTCAGTGAATTGAAGAGTATTCATTACTCAGTGAATTCATTACACCAACCTGCTAGCTCAACACTTCTCTCCTGTTGGGGGCCAGGGGCAGGGGTGGTGGGGAGCGATGGCTTTGCGACCCAAGCAGGAGGCAGAAAAGGAAGGGACAGGATTACTAGCAAACCAAAGGTCACCTAGAGTCCCTGGTATCCTTGGACAACAATAAGCCCACGCTGGTGGTTCTTTTCAGGAGGATGTATGAATGCTGCTTACCTAAATGCCAAGCCTTCACAGGCAGGTCTGAGTGTGTACCATGCTGTTGGCTCCCACAGGCAGGTCTGAGCGTGCACCATGCCACGTGCTGCCTGGTTATGCATTTATATCAAGCCTCACAACACACCCCATTGTTGACCCTATAGAGCATCTCAGGAACTACACTCAGATCTTACCATAAGTCAGAACAAACACAGTTAGGAAGGAAAATGTACTAGAGAGGAGTTGAGTAGATATACACCAAAGTGAAATAAACCACAGTTGTTCAGAAAATCAGTTTGCAAAGTTAATGACCAACAAGTTCTGCCCAGGCTAGGCCTTGCCGCCTTGCCCCTCTGCACCTTGGCACCTGGGGCAACAGGAAGAGAGAGCAGCTATAACTATCACCTCTTGGAAGCTCTGGTTTCCCCTTTTTGCAAAGCCCTGCTCTGAGAAATATGTGCTTCCCAGGAAAAGAGAGTGGGTGATTTGGTTTGCAGGCATAGAGAATGTTTCCTCAGCGAAAACTATCAGCAGTATGTTGCAGTTTTTAAAGAGATTGCTTTCACTGGAGAAAGGTTTTTAAATCAATGGAAAGGTTTCAGGAAGAAATACAGAACACCGGTGACACTGAGGGCAACAGGAGAGCTTTCATTTTATTCATTCTTCATATGTTCATTCAAAAGTGCTTGATAAGTAGCTGCAATTTACTTGAGTGTCAACCAAAATTGTGAGAATCCCAGTGTGATTTCAAATTGCCCTTTTAGGAAATTAAGTAGAAAAGTGATAACGAGTAACTTTTTGTCATCAGTTCTAAAAAGCCATTTGTGAATTTACTTTTATACAGGTTTTGTGACAATAGGGCCACCAGACATTTTGTATTATACATGCCACTCCTGCCAACTGTAGACGTGATATTTAGAGATGATTCTGAGCAGTTGCCAGAGAAAACATGACATATACATAAACCCAAAGTCATTTACTAGTGTTGAGTTTAACTCTCTAGTTTAGAGATGATCACGAGTTCATCTTATGTGGCAACTCCATTGGCTGGGGTGCCGTGTTGAGACGTCTCCTGAGGCCAATATGGATCAGTAGGAAAAAGTGCCTTAGGATCTGGGCAAGAGGGATACTTGGCATCCTGGCTGCTCCATCTTGAAGGCTGTATCCCAGCATCCTTCAGGCCTACTGATCAGGAGCATTCTCCAGCTGTTCATTTTCTCCTAGGAAAGCATTCGTGATGAGGTCTGGGCTCTTTTTTCTGGGGGAAGATCTGAACTGGAGAGATGAGTCACATGGCTAGAGCAAGATACCCAAGTGCTAGCCCCAGACTGTCTGCCACTTCCCTCTCTGTTCCACACAGCCAGCAACAGAGCAAGCTTTTTCCTCCCAGCAGACAGCCAGTGTCAGGCATGGCGGAGGCAAGGCCGAGCAACCCTGGGGGCGATAGAGGGGAACGGGTTTGGGTTGGACAAGCCCAGTAGACCTATTTCTCTTAGGACCACGAAAAGCCTGTCCCCCACACTTGGCTGGGAGCTAACTGTAAAAGTTGCAGCTCCTTGAGAGTTAACTCCAGAGACAGCTGCACTCCTCACCTTGTGTCTGCATAATTAACCAGCAGTTGTTCCTGCTTTGTGGAACATGGACCAGGCAACCCACATGAGGTCCTGTGGGGACATTCTCAGCCTGATTGGCAGACAATTGGCAGAGGCAGATGCAGCTTCTGCAATGCTTGACTGAAGGGACTGAGGACAGTCCAATTTTTTCTTTCCCACCTCAAATCACATTTATCCTTCTCTTCTGTCTCCCTTCCTCAAGGCCCTCCCACCATGACCAGCCCCTCTGTGCACTGACCCTGCTATTCTCCTGAGGTGGTCCAGATCAGCCCTGATATCTGCTTCTGGAATGGAATTTGAATTGAATCCCTAAAACCTTAAAATGTAAATTCTATAGTGTCTAAGCTAGAACCTTAAATATCTTGTGGACAATCTCACCGTTATACAGAAGAAGAAACTTCACCTTGGCATACCCAAGGACACACAGCTGGCCGGGGCAGGGCTCAGGCCGACTCTAAGGGCTGATCATGGCCAAATTCCACTCACATTTCATCCTCCCCAAAACCCTACAAGACATTCAGTCCACAATCATCTGGAGCTGCATGATCTCCCTAGATAAGCTTCATGCCATCACTTTAACTCCCATTTCTATACCTTCAACACTAACATCTTATTTTAATTCCAGACCTATTTTTTTAGGTACCTAAGAGTCCTCAGATGCAACCCAACAGAACCTTGCTGCCTTCTTCTTTCCTAAACCTATGCAATCTTCTGTGTCCTTTCCTGTCTCCGTTACATTCTTCTGGATGTGAATCTATTCTGGGAGGCAAATGAGGTGCCTGTTCCTCTGGGAGGGAAATGAAACATGTCTCCCAGCCAGATGGCCACAGGGAAATTTCTCTGGGACTGAACGTCAGACATGAAGATGAACATGAGGCTACCAAGATGACTGGCTTCCCCTAGTGGACTCTCAGGGAGTGGACACAGAAGCTTGGACATCTGACATCTCTCTGTTCTCATCCAGCCTCAGCTGTCCACATTCAGGGACTGAAATTCTTTCCTCCCAAGGGATTCAATCTGTGGTAGTTCAATCTCTTTCCAGGGGAGGGAGGTGTGTTAGAACCTAGTACTTCCCAAAGGTGAAGTGAAACCTGCCTCTCTCTAAATTCCACAGTGGTAATTAAATATCCCATGTGACTGCCTATCTAATATTAAACATGACCCCCATGTTTCCCGGACCAAACACCTTCCCTTCTCTAGACCAAGCATCTCTAGGTCCCAGTGCTCATGGGACCTAATCCCCAAACCACCCCAGATACACACCCTCTTTATGCTCATGGGGGTTAAACCCTGCATAAGGTGCTAAGGACAGACCTGGATAGAGGAGAACCTCACCTCATCTGCCGTGTTCCAGCAGGAAGGTCAATCTGCTCGAAACTGCCTGAGGTTACAGCAGTTGTGTGGGCCACCCAGTCCACAGGTCCTTTTCCCAATCCTCCAAGACAGCGGGGCCCAATTTCCATCGCAATGTCTCCTTCCTGCCCTCAGCCAGGACACCTGCCTTGTTTTCTCACAGCCTCTCCTACACCTTTTTCAAACTCCTTCTCAGATCCCTCCTCTTCTATGGATCTATGCTATGTGCACCTCCTTGCTGAAAGTAGGAGTGAGTCATTGCTCTTAAACATTACCTATAAAATGAGGAACTGAGCTGGGCAGTCACTAAAGTCTCTCCTCACTTATATATCCTGTTAATTAATTGTCTTATCTGTTAACTTAATCACAGCTTCTAGTTTGCCTTCCTCCTCAAGGGCACGATAGGGTCTGACCCAGTTCTATTGCTAAATAAACACTGCTTATTAAATTGAGTTGATACATATTAAGGAATGGAATGAACCAGGAAAGGGAGCTGTTGATAGGGAAAAGGTAGGTGCTGGTTCAGAAAGAGGCAGAGGAGGGGGCCCTTCCCCAGGAAGGTGACTTGGGTCAGGACAAGAAAGATGGGAATAGGCTAGAAGCAATGGACAACACACAGAAGGGAAATAAGAGAGAGATACTATCATGGCCACACCTCTTGTTTAGGATTCCGGGTTAGGGTGGCGATCGAAAAAGAGATTGAAGGGCAAGGGATATGATTGTCATTAGTCCAGGAGCTTCAAAATCAGGTTTTGCAAGCCACTCACATCAACACTCTCAGCCTCCTTTTCCTTCACCTCCAAAATGAGAGACTTGTAGCAGAGCCTCAAAAGTGTGGTTTGGGCCTGTTAGGAATGCAGTGTTCCAGGCCCCACTCTGGGATGGAATGGGCATTCAGCCAGATCCAAGGAGATGCATGCTAAAGTGTGAGAAGTGCTGTCCTGGGCAACCTCTCTGAGATTCTAAAGCAGAGATTGTTAAGAGTGAGCCTCCATGGTGCCCAGAGTCCGCTGCACGATAGAATCACCTTGGAAGCTTCGAAAATCCCATGCCCACAAGAGAACTTTCTGGGATGGTGGATTATTCTACATCTTCACTAGGGTGGTGGTTACATAAATGTATACATTTGTCGAAACTCATGAACTGTACCCTTTCAATGGGGATATCATAGTATGTGTAAACTATGCCTCAATAAAATTAATTTTTTAAAAAAACTATCCCTAAACTTAAATCATTACTCACAGTAAAACTGTAATAAAGAATACTATATTTAAGAATATCAAGACTGCCTTAAAATGTACTGTATTTCTCCCCCAAGGAAGGGGCTGTGCTCAGGAATAAGTCTGAGTTGGCTTATTTTCTAAGGATATAAATAAATGTTTCTTTACCTGATGCCACAGCCCATACCAATTAGGTCAAAATTTCTGGGTATCTTTTAAGCCTCTCCAGGAAATTCCAATGGGCAGCAGGGCTGAGAACTGCTTGAGTGCCTCTTGCAGATGTTAGCAGTCAATCCTTAACTTACCGCTGCATTGGGATCTTTCCGAGTGCCCAGCACTGTGCAGAGGGCAAAAGGTGGATAGAGAGAGGAAAGCAGGCAACACACTATGTCTCTCAGTCATTGATGGTCTGGTTTGGAATACAAGGCTGGACCTACCCAAAAAGCATGAAGTTACTACTGAGGCAGGGCCACTCTCACAAAGAGTTTGAGTCTCTGGTGTTTGGCTGGAGCCTCCATCCTTGCCTTACCCAGGCCTAACCTGGCATCTTGGATAATGTCAAAAGGCATGAGTCCCTTTCCTAAAATGCCAGGCCCCATGGAAGACAGCTTTGTCCTGCCTCTCAAACCAGATAAAGGCAGAGAGCACTGCCCTAGAGCTGCTGCTTCCAGCAGCCTTGTCTGCCTCCTGCTCTGCCAGCCCAGCAGAAGATGCCCAGACCTACCAGAGTGGCAAGGACATGGCGACTTCTTGGAGGTCACAGTTATTCACCTCTGAGGTTGCTTTTGAGAGTCCTCCTCTCAGCTCCCATCCCACCTCTGCTTTTATAGATTAATAAGTGGAGACTCAGAGAAATCAAGCAGCTTCCCCAAAGTCACACAGCTAGGGAGTAGAAGGGAGACCTTGAACCCATGCCCCCCGGGTTCCAGAGCACATGCTCTTTCCAGAGTGCCACATGCTCCCCATTGGGCAGCAGGGTGAGATCTCCCCTCCCTTATGGATTAGCCAGAACCGATCAATTGCCCTACTATGCGGTACTGACTGGCTCCCTGGGACATGGGTGCAGGAAAATGAGGCAAAGTAACGGTGCTGTGTGTTGAGGGGGGTCGGGGCCTCTGGGTGACATCCCCTCAGCATGCAGTCCCAGGGAAATGCAGCCACCGGAGGGCACAGGTGCCTGGTGCTGCCTCAGAAAGAGGAACAACCATGTGCGAGGGGAATAATTCAACTCCAGGAGGCGAGGGCATGGCGAGCCCCGCTGCCCCTCCCCCTTTGCCAGGGCAACGTGGGATGTCAGACAACACTGTGGCCACCTCATTATTGGGCTGCTTGGCCATTGTCCCCGGGACAATGGTTTCCGGCCCTGGCTTTGTGTGGGGCTGCCAGCCGAAGTTATTAACCACGGGAGCTGCCTTTGAGGGACGTCCAAGGGAGGGGTGAAAGGTCACTGGAGCAGCGAGGGGAGCGGAAGTGGGAGGGAGAGGCAGCACAAAAGAAAGAGATGAACCCCCGTCCCCCTCCCCTGAAGGAGCCCCAAACAGAGCTGCGCCCAGAGGGAGGCATGCGGAGGCGCTTTCAGAGGAAGTTCTTGCTGCTGCAGCGGGACAGAAGCAGCTGGGATGGCTGACCATCCTGATAGGCCTTGGAGGTATCAGTGTGGATGGGGATACAGGCTGCACATGGAGAGGACTGAATGGGTTGGTGGCGGGGGACGGGAAACAGGAGGCGGCAGCAGAGGTTGCGTTTGGGGCTTCTCAACTCACTCCTTAAATAGGTGTTTGCTACTCAAGCCCTCTGATGTCCGTGACATCCTCCTGTGCCCCAACCCTCAGAGAAGCAAACTAGAGGGACCCCAATATGTTGGTCCCGGTAAAGAAAGCTGCCCTTCTTCCCAAGGCTGCCTGTGTCAGCCCCTGCAGGTCTGGACGGTGTTGGTAAAGACACCATGGTTTAGGCTTGTCTGGGCAGGTGGTTGTGGAAATTTGGCCATAGATGGAATTGCAGAGGTTGCGTTAGTTATTCAGTGTCAATCTGCTTTTAATGGGATAGGGAATCTGATGCCCAGACAGGGAGAGGACTCTATCAAGGGTACAAATCCAGCAATGGGCAGAACTGAAACTTGATACATTATCTGTTCCCTGCCCTTGAGAAAAACTGGGCCTCTGGTGTTTGGCTGGAGCCTCCATCCTTGCCCTACCCAGGCCTATCCCAGCTTCTTGGATAATGTCAAAAGGCATGAGTCTCTTTCCTAAGATGCCAGGCCCTATGGAAGACAGCTTTGTCCTGCCTCTCAAACCAGATAAAGGCAGAGAGCACTGTCCTAGAGCTGCCGCTTCCAGCAGCCTGGTCTGCCTCCTGCTCTGCCAGCCCAGCAGAAGATGCCCAGACCACAGTGTGCTGCCCTCCAGAGCAGGGCTAGAAGGCCCGGAGCTTTTGGTCATGAGGCCCCAGGAGGCCCATAGCTCGTCCAAGGTTGAGGGGTTAGGGTGGGAACTCTGGTCTCGCTCGTCACAGTCTCTCCTCCAGCCAGCACACAAGGACGGGACACAGGCATGGGTAGGTGGACCATCAGCTGAATTATAAGAAAGCATTTATAGCTTATCTACAAGTTTGGATATGTCAGGGCATTTGAGGAGAAAGGATGAATTATTCTACCCAACTTTTATATTTAAGGTTATATATTTTTTAGAACTAGAAAGAATGCTTCAGTCCCACAATATGGTTGGTTGGAGAGGAGAAGAAAAAGGAGACATCGAAAAGAAAATCTAGTGCTGGGTGGATATAGAATGTGAGGATGTAGAGCTGGGAAAACAGAGGACGTGGTGGGATGGGGAAGGAAAGGTTGTGGAAGGCCTGCATCCCATCTCAGTTCCTCCACTGCTTCATCCCAGATTCTGTTTTTGTTCCCCTGATTTAGACTTAGTCTGCCTCCATTCTCCCATCCCCTGTGTGCCCCCATCCTGGTCCTGCCTCACTGGACAGCCTCTCCGCGGCCTTCCTCCTCCCTGCTCCAGAATTCTACCTGGTGCCCCCCAACCCCACTCAACTCATTGTCCACCTGGCTTCTGAGGCCAGGCACCCTCATTCCCCTCTCCCACCCATCCCACCCAAGGAAGCCCAGCACAGACCATCTCAGCTCACTCCAACCTCACTTCTTTGCCAAATGCATTTCCAAACACCCTCATGAGCTTTGCTGATCTCTTTGCCATCTCTCCCTGCCCCACTCCAAGGGCTCCTCCTGCCTGGTGAAGACTGCCCTGGGTAACCCAGAACTGAACCTGTAGCAGCCAGCATAGCTGACCTTGGAGGCAATAAGCAGCCAGGGAAAGGCTTTCTAAAAAAAAAAAAAAAAAAACAATAACTCACTAAGCAAATTAAACGAAAGTAGAGATGCAGCCCTCCACCCCTCTCACACACACACTCATCCTCACACACAGCTATACCACACCTCACAAATGTTGCTTATGTTTCCTTGGTCATTCTGTCCACCCTCCTGTCTGTCCAAAGCCAAGGACACAGCTCTACTCTAAATTTTTGTCCCAAAGCCCCCAAATACTGCAACCCTGACCCAATACATGAAGCCACCCCAAAATACAGCAGAGGACACCAGGACTTTCATTTTCCCTCAGTATGGCCCATCCTTTGGGTATGCCAACTCCATGGCCACCAAGCACTGCATATGGGACAGGGCACAGTTTGGAGGCCTTGGTCCAGCCACTGCCCCAGACCCACCTTGGCTCTCTCCTCACTAACACCCGAAAAGCCCAAACTTCCCAGTGTTTAGCAACAGATTAAACTCTAAGCCAACAACAACAGAACAGGGTGGAGTGAGTGGAAAGCAAATGAAATGTTAAAAAAAAAATTAAGCAATACTTGCATTCTCATTAGTAGGAACATGTGAGATGAAGCACGTTATGTTATTAGGCATTCTCTCGATTCAGTAAACACAAGCTGAATAAATTTATAAATATCAGCACTAAGTGAGATTTAACGGGGAGCTGTTTATCTTCTGCCTTTCAGGCAGGCGGCAACGCTCTCCATGTATCACTCGCCAGCCGTGCAGTCCTCACTCTCTTGCCCAGGTAAGCTGGGGAAGAGCCTGCTGCAGCCCAGCTCTGGTTGTGGGAGGGCTGGCACCAAGGGGCTGCAAGCTTACTTCACCTCATCTTCCCTCACCATGCTGGTTGCGAGGCAGCCTGTGCGATCCGTGCTCAGGAGGTCACACTCCCACGCTGCATCCCAGCCCCTCCAGCAGCACAGCATGTCCTGGGTGACTTTGAGAATGCTATTTAACCTCTCTAAGCTAAAGCTCCTCAACTGCAGCATCAACAGATCAGTGCCGACCTGGTAAGGCCGTCGAGAGCATCAAATGCTACTGTTCAGCAGGTGCCTGCCACATAGTAGGTCCACAAGCAAATGATTTTCCTGCTTGCATCATTTCTAGCACAGAGCTGGAGGAAATGGCGAAGTGCAGGTGGCCACTGGGCCCTGCTATTCTACATGGGAGCAAGACAGCTGCTAGGTGAAGGGGAATGACCAGGCAGCCACAGGTAGGACATGTGGCCTCAGGAAGCCTGGGTGTGTATCCTGGTTCTATAAGGAACACGTGTGGGGCTTTGTGTGGGTGACTCTCTGGCTCCCCAAGCCTCCCTTTCCTACTATTATATCCTTAAAGTGCCTCTGAGGCCAAAGCCTTTGTGGCAATTGTTAAATGAGTCCATATGCAGTGAGTATCATGTTGAGGGAGGACAAGGTCACCAAGAGCTGAGAATGTTTCTCCGAGTGATGAGACCTAGATATTGGGTACATGGAGGTCCCCGGTCCCTTAGTGATGCCAGCAGCCTGTTGCCTCCTTGCCTGGACCCCGCCTCAGCTCAGAAAGCCAATTCCCTGGATTCCAAAGGCCTTCCCAGACCGATTAGCATGTCCTGCAGCTGTCAGCCCCCTGTGCCTAGCCTGGACCTCAGCCCATGTCTAGCACCCAGTCTCCCACACCCACACATATTCACAAATAAAAGAAAATAACAAATGACATAAATTCTTCACTCCTGGTCTGGCTTCCTGTGTGTAAACTGCTATGACAATACAAGACACAGAGGCAGGCACCCAATAAAAGCTGTTGAAAATGTGACTGACACCAATTTTCAGCTATCCAGGAAGGCACGGATCCTTATAAGGTCCAAGCAGAGTCCTCGAGAATAGTTGAGAATTCTTGGGTTCCATATGAACACAGGAGATACCCACACAAAGGCTTGGATTTCCCAATACATGACTACCCCTGAACACTCCTTCTTTCCCTTGTCTCTCTGCTGAGACCTCTAGACCCCAAGGATCCACCCACGACAACCTCTCCAAAGGTACCCTGATATGCTTTTCTTCCAGGCAGCATTTCCACAGAGCTGTGGGTGAAAGTCACAGGATGAAAATGTGCAATGGGACTGTATCCCCCACCAACACACTGCAGGCAGGGGGCACACAGAGTTCCCCCTCTGCCCATCCCAGGAATGGCCATCTAAGAATGATGTGATCTTTTCTAATAAGAAAGTAAATAAAGGCAGGTGCCATATAAGAAGACCTGGGGGACTGTGGGGATGTTCCTTAATGTTTCAGAACATCTGCCTCCATCAGTGAAATGAAGGATTCAAAGCAGCTCATCCCTGAGTTGACCTCAATGCTGAATCCTAAACACCACCCTTAGGATGCTATCTGGCTGGACAAGGAATGAAGGATCTGGGAGCCGAGTTGCAGGAAGCTGCAGCAGCTCCCCATTTACAGATCCTCTAGTGCCAGTTTTTCAGGCTTCCTGACTAAGAGAAGAAGCCAGGCAAATTCCACCATTCAGCTACATTTACAGGAAGCTGGCTATTTGGGAGGCTTTCTACCAGAGGCTTTGGGGAAAAAAATGCAGAATTAATGTAAAGATCATATATTTACCTATGAGAGAAAAGATATCCAAGGATGCCCCTAGGCCTCATTTGATCTAAAACTAGGCCTGGAGCTATCTAATTGTCAAGTCAGTTCAGGCTTCTATAACAAAAATACTATAGACTGGGTGGCTTAAACAACAAACATCTATTTCACATGCTGCTGAAGGGAACCAGCATGGTCAGGAGCATGGTGAGGGCCCTCTTCCTGGCTTGGAGGTGGCCATCTTCTTGCTGTGTCATCACATAGCAGAGAGACAGAGAGAGAAAGGATGAGAATGAGAGGAAGCAAGCAGTTTCATATTTTATCTTATAAGGGCACTAATCCCATCATGAGGGCCCCATCCTCATGACCTAATAGCCTCCCAAAGGCCCCATCTCCAAATACCACCCCACTGGTAGTTAGGGTTTCAACATACAAATTTGGGGGCACACAAATATGCAGTCCACAAAACTAATACCCCTAAGTTGTCTGCATATATATGCTTGTTCTGGTGCTGCTTTGAGGGTCTCAGATGATAAAATCGAGTGTAGATCAAACTTCTCTAGGCCTCAGTAGGGTGAATCTAAAGATTGGTTCACAATAATGGCAATAAGCCACAATTCACTGGATTAATCTCACCTACTCCTTCAGGGGTCTATCCACATTCAAAGTACCACAAGTACTTGTAGAAGTCTCTGAGCAGTATCACAAAGACTGACATAGATACATGCAAAATAGAAAATGGATAGATGGTAGTATGGGGTTTGGGGTGTTGTGTGTGTGTGTGTGTGTGTGTAAGTTAAAGAGGATGTCTTGTTCTTGGGATACATGGGGATATGTTTCTTTCGAGGCTCTTCGGTGGCAATGCTTGCCCTGAGCTCAGGAGACAGGCCAGAGAGATATATCTGTTCCCTACTTAGAAGAGAGCACTGACGCATGAAGGTCGGGAGGAGGCCCGAGAATAGTGTGTTGAAAGCAGAGAATGTGACTGAGGCCCCAACATTAAAAATGAACCTTGAATTGGAGATGGGGAATGAAGAAAAAGTCAGAGAAGAGGGCACACGTGGAGCAATCTGAAAAACAGGAAGCGCCACAGGTGTGCACAGTAACTGGAATGTGAGGTTAGTAGAGAGCTTCAGGAAGGAGGGAAAAGGCAATCATGACAAACACTGCAGGACAGTCACAAAGACGGGGAATGAGTAAAAGCCATTGAACTTGGCATTGATGACCTTCATGGGAACCATACAAGGAGAAACCTGTGGAATGAAACCTAACTACACAAAGCCAAGGAATTAGTTAGCAGTAAGGACATTAAGGCAGTCTTATGGGTTAAATCATACACACAAAAATTGTCAAAATTCTCATCCCAGTACCTAGAAATAGAACCTTATTTGAAAATAAGGTCTTTGCAAGTGTAATCAAGTTAAGATGAGGTCATTAGGATTGGTCCTTAAGCCAGTATGACTTGTGTCCTTATAAGAGAGAGAAAGATGCCAAGTGAAGACACAGACATACAGAGAGAAGACAGAAGATGGAGGTGGAGGCTGAAGTGATGCAGCCGCAAGTCAAGGAACTCCTGGGTTACCAAAAGCTGGGATAGACAAAGAAGTATCCTCCCTTAGAGCCTTCAGAGAGAGCAAGGCCCTGCCACATCTTGATTTTGTAAGCCAGATCTCCAAGATTGCAAGAGAATGAATTTCTGTTGTCTGAAGCAACCCAACTTGTGGGACTTTGTTATGGCATCCCTAGAAAACTAACACAGGCAGTAAGTGCACTTTTATAAGAAATGTGTTCATGAAGAGATGGAGTTAAATGCTTTTAATAAAGAGAATGTTTGGTTTTCATTGGACATACTTGAGAATGTTTATAGACTAAGAGGAAAGAATCGAGAGAGAGAGAGAACTTGAAGATTCAAAACAATGGAAGGATGGTTAATAAAATATGGATGAGGAAGAAAAAGATTAAAAGGAGAACTCAAGTGGCATAATTGGCCTAAAAAGGTGAGGGACACTTTGTTATCCCGGGCCAGGTGTCTTGGCCTAAATCCTATAGAAAGCAGAGCCTGAGGCAAGGATTGAACTGCTGACATTTTATGTGGGGGAAGGGTGCAAGCTCAGGACAGTGAAAGTGAGGAATAAATGGAAGGAAGGCAAGTGCAGGTGCAAGGCCTTGTGATGAAACGCATTGCTATCCTAGTGGCAACTTCACACCAACCTGCGAAGATGCTGTATTAGTCAGGGTTCTCCAGAGAAACAGAATTAATACAACATAGAGATAGAGATAGATACATAGATATAGACATAGATCTCTCACATATAGACCTATATATCTATACATGGAGAGAGAGAGAGAGAGAACAGGGGAGGGGACACAGAGACAGACACATTGAGAGACAAATTTATTATAAGGAGTTGGTTCATGTGATTATGGAGCTGAGAATTCCCAAGATCTGCCATCTGCAAGCTGGAGAACCAGGAAAGCCAGAAATATAGTTCTACAGTCCAAGTCCAAAGGCCTGACAACTAAGAATTCCAGTACTGTAAGTTCCAGTTCAAAGGTAGAATACTGATGTCCCAGTTTAAGCAGTTAGACAGAGCGCAAATTCACTTTTCCTCTGCCTTTATGCTCTATTCAGGCCCTCAATTGATTGGAACGTCTACATTAGGGAAGGCAATCTACTTTATTCAGTCTGCTGATTCAAATGCACATCTCATCCAGAAACACACACACAGAAACACCCCAGAAATAATGTTTAGCCAGACACCTGGGCACCCCATGGTCTAGTCAAGTTGATACATAAAATTAACCATCACAGACATACAGCAGGTCACTCATGAGACATGCTTGCTTGACATGCTGGGCTTCTCTATAGGATTTGCAAGGAGAAATCATACCTTAAAGTATTCACAGGAAGGAGGAGGAGCATTTATCTGACCATCTTCCTCCAGTCTCCCATTTCCCACCAATCAAGATTTACCCAACAGTGAGCAAATCCCCCTGGGCTTCTGGATTGCATCATCCAGTCCCCATTCACCACAAAACCAAATCCCATGGTGTGATCAAGCCTGGAAAAGGAGGGAAAACTCAGAATTGTCTGGGCACCTAATGAGAGAAAATAGAGGCAGTTGAGGAAATCCAAGAAAGCACACAAAGTTTGTGTCCAAAATTAAGGGGGAAAAAAAAGAAAAACAGGTAAGTGAAAATATAGAGACATTTTTAAAATAAAGAGAAGTTGAGGAAACTGACTTTGAGTGGTAGGTGATGTTCAAAGAGAGCTCAAGTAAACTGTGGGAAAGGAAGGAATGGGGAACATGGCTGTGACCCCAAAACCTTAAGGACCTGCAATACGTTTTTAAAAAGTAAAAGAAGCCTTGTTATAACTGCAATACTATAGAATCCTAGAAATTCATTTAGAAATCACTTTCCTTAACCTTTTCACTTTAAAGATGAGGCAACAAACGCTGGGAGAGAATTAATGGTAACTAACTTTTATAAATGTACAATGTTTGCTATGAATGAACCTGTGTGTGTGTGTGTGTGTGTGTGTGTGTGTGTGTGTGTGTGTGTGTGTGTGTGTGTGTGTGTGTGTGTGTGTGTGTGTGTGTGTGTGTGTGTCCCCAGGATGTCATCTACACATTTCTCCACCTGGTGGCTCCTGCCTGAATTACAGGCAGAGTCCAGCCAGTGGAAAGAAGCAGCAGAGGACACTAGGACACTGTCTTGGAATCCCAGAAGAAAATCTTAAGAGCTGAGACCTGAGACCTCCTTCACAAACCCAGGCCAGCTTCTCGTGGACTAGCCTTAGTCCTCAGAGACTCAGAATGTTTGCTGCCCCTCTCTCCAGTTCTGTGATCCCTCCTCTGTAGCTCCCTTTCCGTAGAAGAAAATACCAACCAGGGGAAAGCAATGAACAAAAGGTATAATGTTTGACCAGTGGTCCTGGACACTAATTCTTTGAAGACTTCCAAGATGGTAAATGGAAAGAACAACCCACATGTATGCACATACATACACATATACAAAATGCAAAGACTAAGACCCAATTAGCCACTCACTCTGTTTCTTTTACAGGAAGGGAAGTGTCATCAGCCTCAACTACTACTCCCCATCCCCTGAAACTGTCATTCTTTCTGACTTGTCTCTAGAAAAGGCCATGTGACCTCTCCCTCAGGCTGACCCATTGTCCCAGCCAGAATGTCCAGCCAAAGCAGAATAAAGCATCTACTGGACCTAAAGGAGTGCCCCTGATATCTCCCAACTGGGTTCTGAAAGGGTCCCCTGAGGGGATTTTATCAGACACATTTAAAATGCCAAGAATGAATCAGTGTGTCACCAAATTTCAGTGTCAGTGCTAGAGGCAGATTTACAGTTCAAATGAAGTCTGTTAAAAAAGAAGAAGAAGAAATTCCACTTTCTTCTCTAGCTGTGAAAATATTCTCTGAGGAGTCTCCTATCTGAACACCTATATGACCAAGAGTGGAATTTATCAGAGCAGATGTGCGAATAAGAGTTTAGTGTTAGTTCTCTATTGCCATGTAACAAATTACCCCAAACTTAGAAGTTTAGAACAACAAACATTTATTATCTCAGACATCTATTCCTGAGGGTCAGCAATCCAAGAGCTGCATAGCTGGGCGATTCTGGCTCAGGGTTTTTCATGGGGTTATAGTCAAGCTGTCAACCAGTCCTACAGTCATATGAAATCTTGACTCAGGCTGGAGGATCCACATCCACAATGTCGCCTAATTTCTGACTGGAGGCCTTGGGTTCCTAATGGCTGTTGGCAGGAAGCTTCAGTTTTTCTCCACATAGGCTTCTCCGTGGGGATACTTGAGTGTTCTCATGACATGGCAGTGGACATGTAATCCAAGAAAGAGCAGGACAGAAGCCTTGTCTTTCAAAATCTAGCCTCAGGATTGATATACCATCAACCTGCTGTACTCTAGTGGTCATATAGACTAACTCTGATAACATGTTAGAAAGAAATATACAAGCACCTAAATAGTGGGAGGCAGGGAATGCTTTGCCTTTGGGATTCTCTAGTGGCCACCTTTAAGGCTGGCTATAACATATTAGGTGGTAAATGCAATGGAACTCATGACTCTAATATATAGAATAAAAATAGAATTACTAATACTGAAGATTGGTGGTCCTCAGATTTGAGCAGGCATCAGAATCACCTGTGTATTTAGCAATACACAGATTGCTAGAATCCACCCCTAGAGTTTCTGATTCAGTAGGTCTTGGGTGGGGTTGAAGAACTGGAATTTCAAGCAAGTTTCCAGATAATGCTGATGCTGCTAGTCTGGGGGCCACACTTGGTGTAGATAAGTTTGTCAAAATTTAGAGTTTGAACATACCTTAAAAGTCTTCTGATTCAATGGTTTCCAAGTCCAGATGACCATCAGAATCACCTGTGGGAGATTCGTCCCCACCCCAACTCAAGAGTCTATGATTTTTTAAACTCCTCTAGGCAATTGCGTGATCAATCAGGTTGGGAAATCCCCAATCCCAAAGTCTCCTCTGCTTAGCATCCACAGCATCAACCCTCCTCTTAAAGAAGACTCTTAGCAAATTGTGGTGTATGTATATACCATGGAATACTACTCAGCCAAAAAAAGGAATGAAATAATGGCATTCGCAGCAACCTGGATAGAACTGGAGATCATTATTCTAAGTGAAGTATCTCAGGAATAAAAAACCAAACATCCTATGTTCTCACTCATAAGTGGAAACTACGCTATGAGGATGCTGAGGCATAGGAATGATACAATGGAACTTGGGACTTGGGGGAAAGGGTGGGAGGAGGGGTGAGGGATAAGACTACACAATGGGAACAGTGTACACTCCTTGGGTGATGGGTGCACCAGAATCTCAGAAATCACCACTGAAGAACTTATTCATGTAACCAAACACCACCTGTTCCCCAAAAACCTATTGATTTTTTTTCTAAGAAGACTTGTAGCATAGCAATAGGCCATTAACTCCCTCCTAAGGCAATGCCCATTACAGTGTGGGCAGATCAACTGCTTCAAAAGTGCTGCTCAGACTTAAGCAAAACTGACTTGTCCACGATGTTCACACATTGCTCACCAAGCATATGGTTTCTCTCTCCTCATAACCACTGTCTAGTTTTCTAAAAAGGACTTTTATTTCACCCTCAGTCTTCTATTTTTTAGGCAAAATATCCTTCATTCCTATAATTCATCCTCAGTGGACATGGTTTACACTGCTCTCATGGTTCCTAGTCCTTTCTGTTTCTCTTTCTCGGTCCCCTTCTTTGTAGGTAATGCTTAGAATGGAGCTATTAACCCAAGTGTGGTGCAACTCAAAGAAGTATAGAGGAAATATAGCACTTTTATCTTGGATGTGCTTTTCCTATTAGTCCCACCTAAGAATATAACAACCTTTCAGTCAGCCCCAGCACACTGGATGGGTAAGTTATGACAAATAGATGTTTAGAAAACTCCCAAGCCATCTGAGAAAGCACCCTCAATGAGTATCTTCGAGATGTCTAAGCAGCCTAGAAGATCTTGACTTCCTATTCTCTGAGAACTGCGATCTTTATTCACAAAAATGAACCCCCAATAGCCTCAGTGAGAGCGGACTGGACCAGGGTGTCAAGCAACACAGGCTGGGATGAGGAGATTCTCTTTGATGAAGGGAGAGTGGTCACTCTCTTCGTGAGGATCTAATGGATAATCTCAGGACCTGCCTTTTGTCTGATGGAAAAGAGAACTTCCCTGCAGAGATACAGAAGGAGAAGCCAATGCTCCAATAGAAACGGGGGGGGCAGAGACAGAGAGAGAGAGTGGGGGAGAGAGAGAGAGAGAGAGAGAAAGGAAGGAAGGAAAGAAGGAAGGAAGGGAGGGAGGGAGGGAGGGAAAGAGATGGCCAGCAGCCCAGTGAGTGACCTTCTGGGTCCTGGTTCTGGTCATTTCTGAAACTCAGCTGCATCACTGACCTTGGGTTCCATAACCCATCTCTGCATCTCTATAACCCATCTCCTATATTTTTTGCCTAATTGGGCCTAATTGGTTGCCATTTTTTCAACTAAAGAGTGTCAGTGAATAGAATACAATTTCCAGAAGACCTTTGGCACTGCTCGTGCTATTATGTCTGCACTGGATGGAAACAAGCCTCCCTTGTGCAGGGTTGGTATTCCTTGGGCCTCTAGACCCATCAAGACCTTTCTTTTCACCTAAATCAGTTGAGGACCTGTCTGCACTCCACTAAGCCAGCACCTTTCCCACCCCTAGCACAACCCATTCCAGGGTAAGCCCAATTTTATATTCAACAATAAAATCAACAAAACCTTTTAAAAACTTTTGGAAATGTCCATTTGGAGGTGAATAAATCATTATGAGAAAACTGGAGCTTCAGCTCACACTGACGTGTTCACACCACCTCACTCCCTCTCACACGGCTGCAACCCTAAAGTGGATTCACCTACATGAAAGCTGCCTTCCAGTCTGCTCTCCTACTTCCACACCTTCTTTCTCAACTATTTCTTCTTGGAACACTCAGTTACTACTTACTGCTTCTCAATATTGAGAACCTACATGTACCAGGAGCTGTGTAGGTCAGTGTGGACTCAGAGAGGATAAGGCAGTCCCAGGTTCTGGCCTCAGAGAGCTTCTAAGAATGCCCTCTTTGCAGCCCTCAGAATCCCACCACTCACAGAGCTCACTGCTCAGATCCTTGTCCTCATCCCCTTCCCATTCCCAGCCTGCCTTCATCTCCATCAAATTGCACCTGCCCTAAAGATCTATTCCCTGAGTGTCGTGCTCTCTGTTTTCTGAGTGATGGCAAGCTCACTGAATGGTCCAGTGTCTGCTAATAACTCTGCTGAGCCTTTGGCTTAATATAATCACACTACTCCCAACAAAAATATTTGTGTTTTGACACATCTCTAAAGTCACAGTGCCTGAAATGGAGAAGAGACCTGACCTATTGGGTGTCATTTCAAGCAAGACACTTGTCTTGTTCTTCCAAGTGAACTATTCACGAAGATTCCACTTTTCCTAGGCAAAGCCTGGGGATTCAACAATCTTGTCCAGATTCCAGTTAACTTCCTGATGGTGTTTCTTAGCCCCAGAGACAGACTCTGGAATTGGAAGGCCTGGGTCCAAGTCCTGATTTCTGCACACAGTCATTAAATGACCTGACCTTGGGTATGGTGTTTAGCTCATCAGAGCTTCACTTTGCTCATCCATAAAACAGATCAGCAGTAACCTCATCAATTGCTCATGAAAATGATATGAGATAATGTTATTAAATTACTCTGGGATATGAATGCTGCCATTATTTCAAGCAGTCTCCCCGCCTTCCCCCAACTCAGCACAGCACCCGTGCAAAGGAGATGTGAGACAGGAGAGCTCAGCCCACTCTGGGTGCATGGCTGAGAAAGTGCTAATGAAAGACGTTCATCTTCTAGGTCCTTCACCAGTGGGCAGGGAAGGAGAAGGAGTGACTAAAGACATGCTGAAAACACACCTCTAAAATAAATCCTGAGCTCATCATTCCCTCTCCCATCCCTGGACCTAGGTCTACCCCAGACCTAGAAGAGTATTAACTGACTGTCTTTTTGGGCTGACTCCAGACAGTAATGTTGTCCATTAGGCTCCCAGTTCCAGAGGCTCCACAGAGCAAAGTGAGAGGAAATGTTGCCTGCTTTCCTCAGGAGCATCACGGGAGGGGCTGTGGCATGACCTCTGGTGTCTACTCTCTGGAAGACTACAGAATGCTGGTGACTAAGGTATTCCACACCCCTTCCACCTTTTCGTCCACATTGTTTCCTCCTCTGTCTTTTACATGGGCGTCTACGTCTACTTCTGAGCCCAATCTATGACCCATTCATTCATTCATTCACTATATATTGGTTGTCTACTCTGCATCAGACACTGCATGGAAATGAAACACAGCAACTCCCATTACCACACCCCACCCCCATGATGCCTGTCTCCTAGTCCAAGGAAGAAAAATTTGTAGAAAAGGACCATCCGAACTAGCTTACAGAAGTGAGGGGGCTGGGACTCCTGAGTCAGTCTGGGGTAATGAGTAAAAACTTAAGCAGAACTGGAGAAGCCCGTTCTGCATCTCCCTTTCCTTATCTGTAAGAATCAGGCCTCCTTCCTGCTCTTGTCCCTTGGTCCCTAAGACCCTGGGGCAGCTGGAAGGGGTGGATGTTGGCCTGGGGATGGAGAGGGACTGGAGTGGGACAGTGAGCAGGCCAGGAGCAGTTTACAGACAAAACCTCAGGTCCGTTGAGGAAGCCAGAACCATGAGACAGAGGTGACTGGAGTCAGAAACAAACACGTGATCTGGAGTCTCCCAGGTCTGTGTCTGAGCCTCCATCAGAGCACAAGTACTTGGAGGGAAAGGAGTCTGGTCTCACGCAGTCAGCTTCCTCTCCTGAATGGGAAAAGATGGACCTGGGAGACCAGCTGGATGGGTTTAAACCCCAGGTCTGCCTGCCACCATCTACATGGCCTTGGTAAATTTGCCTGATTATCTTAAGCATCAGAAAACAAACAAAAAACATTTGTAAGGATCTGCCGCTGACAGTTCGTTTCCTGCTTTTCTCTGACAACCAGTGCCACTTCGGGTGAAACATTCCTGCAGTTTTTAACCACCTGCTACCTGATGTCATAGTTCTTTGTGTAGTCACCAATACAGATTCCTCCTGAGGAGCTATGAGTTCCAGGCAGGAGTTGTGACTGTCCTTCTCTGGAATACCCACGGAACTCAGTCCAGTGTCTGGCGCACGTAGGTGATCAGAAAACAGCTGTTTTCCTCCTTCATTCAGCCCACGGAGATGCGGGCTGTGAACGCGCTTTGCCAGGGGAGGATGGGGAAGCTGCGGCGCCTCTCCTCGCGCCGGGAGGCCCAGCCCTGCGGGGCGGAGGGGCTGGAAACCTGACAGCTCCAGCCCGGTGACAACCGCCGCCTGCGGAGTCCCAGAGGGCCGCGCCGGGAAGCAGAGCGCGCACTCGGCCCTGGTGTCCCAGGACGCTGCACGACGACGCTCCGTTAACCTCCTGGCTCCTTCTGATACTGAGGCTGCATAAAAAGAAGGATCCCATGCAAATGAAGGCCAGTGTAGCGGAAGGCTAAATACTTTTAATTAAAGGAAGGCACCTGGAGACCCAGCCGGTGGGAGGAGAGAACTAGAGCAAGTCAGCTGTGCTCTGGGCGGGGAGGGGGAGAGACACCTCTGCCCTGGAGGGGCTCGCCGTTCCTCCAGGGCCCTTCTCCTCTGCTACCCCAGCCCTCCTCCCTACTCCTTCCACCTTTATCAGGCAGAGGGGACAGGAGGTGGCCTGACCCAGAGGAGTTAAAGGTGTGACTTGGGCGCCTGTAGGAGAGGGGACTTTCTGTCCCTTGGAACAATTCTGACATTGTGTCTCTGACCCAGAGCCCTGGGGACTCAACCCTCAGACCCCGATCTGAAGGTGCGGAAGGAGAAAGTGATTGTCCCCAGGCCACTAGGCAAGTGAGAAACACTCAGGCCTCCCAGGACTGCCAGCATCAGGGCCTTCTTGCTGCCCTGCTGCAAATTCTAGGCAGCAGTGAAGCCAAGGATAACACCTTGGGGAGCCTTTAGAGCACTCACATTTCTTCTTCATTATCACGGGCATGTCTAAAATTTGCAGAGCCCTTAACAAGCCCTGTGCCATGTGCTTCATCATCTCATTTAATCCTCACACAACTCCTGAAATGAAGGTGTTCTCATTATCCCCATTCCACAGGTGTGGTCACTGGGGGTCCAGAAGGGCTAAATCACCTGTTAAGGTCCCACAGTAACTTGCACAGAGAAGTCTCCAAGACAGTCCAACTCAGAAGTTCAAGGTTGCAGACCTTTTTCCTTAGAGATAAGGGTACCAAGAATGGTGAAAACGTTGGACACACTGCGCTTTGGACAGCATCTGACACATAGTTGGTGCTCGCTCACAAAGCAGGTGTTCAGTCATTGCAGTGGCCTCCTCCTTTAGCCAGACCTCCCTTCCCATGGTCAGGGTGTGTGTGTGTTCCCCTGGAGGATGACTCTGGAGAGACAAAACATGGGACACAGAGACCACCTGCTGGGCCCCAAGAGCCAGGGTCAGGGGCAAGGGCATCTCAGATACCTGGGTCCTGACCTCTAAACCAGTGTCTTTCCTGCAAGTGAAGATGGGAAAGGGTGAGTGCTGGCGCAGTCTCTTCCTCTGTCTTTGTGGAAAGGTATGATGAGGATTGGGGATAAAGCAGAACTGATATCTCTGAACCTATAACTAATATCCAGAACCCAAAATGGCCCTAGTTGGCTTTAAGCTTCTTGATTCGGATTCACCTTTTTTTAGCACTCACTACATGCCAGGCACTCAAGTATCTTGCAATGTACCAAGCAAAGGTACATCCTTATTCACTTGCCTTTTAGAACCAAGGTTCCTGTGGGCACCAGGCACGGTGACTCACACCTGTAATCCCAGCAACTTGGGAGACCAAGGCAGGAGGATGGCTTGAGCCCAGGAGTTTGAGACCAGCCTGGGCAACATGACGGGACTCATTTCTACTAAAATAAAATACAATAAATTTGCTGGGTGTGGTGGTGTGTGCCAGTGATCCCAGATACTCAGGAGGCTAAGGCGGACAGATTGCATGAGCCCAGGAGGTTGAGGCTTCAGACTGCAGTGAGCTGTGATCATACCACTGCACTCCAGCCTGGGTGACAGACTGAGATCCTGTCTCAAAAAAAAGGTTGCTTTAGTCAAATTGAATTCTACCTCATCATGCCATCTCCTTTGGGGTTACTTATAAAGAAAAAAATAAACAGCCCAAGGAGGGACTTCCTTGCAGTCTGAATGGTCCTGTGGAGTGAAACCTACCAGTGACCTTGTCCTGAGTGTCAACAGGGTACAAAGCCCTGTAGAACTCCTTGCTCCTAGAAGGACAATAACAAACACAATCTTGTACAGACCAAGAGTTCGGTAGCACCAAATCCTTGTCTAATGGTCTGTTGAGAACCAGATCTGGGAAAGAAGATCTTCAAGAATGGATGGTGACTTGATGGGAATTTCTGCACCCAGTCTTGACAGAAGGGAAACTTTTGGACTTCTGAAAAATCAGCAAGTGCTCAACAGTCTTCACCAAGCAAAGCAAATGTTGGAGGACAATAGTCAATGCCAATGTCATCAGGAGTCAAACAGTAATGATCTTGTCTACCACTCCTCATAGGGCCTGAAGCTAGAATGCAGTTATTTACTCCTTCTCCTGTCTACTTCTCCCTGGATCTCAGAGCAGGCCAGAGTAAGAGAGTCCCACAGAAGTGACCTCACCCTCCCGCAGGGCCATTAGAACAATACCTCCCCCTTTGGGGCACCTGTAAATCAGGGCCCCAAAAGGGTCTGGCAGTGCTGGAATGGGGTGTGGCTTGGCAAGGAGAACTGCATGTTTAGTACAATGGCCTGATTGTGTGGATTGTTCCAACCCAGCAGCGCTCAAGTGGTCACATGTTCCCTGGGCAGCAGGTGCTATAACCTTTGCCCAGAGATTTGGAGCCTTTGGTGGTAAGACTGAGTGCCGATGAGGAGGAGAGTGGTCTGGCTGTCTCCCACTGCCCTTGGGATCTGGGGAAGGTCACTCCCTGACCCTGCCCATGGTCTGTGCCCAATTCTCACCCATATTCTACTCAGAGCGTCCTCAGCTATCCAGAAAAAAGAGTAAGGCAGGCAGCATGCCCAGGTAAACAATAAAAGGCTACTGAGTTTCTGCTTCTGCCACTAGCTGCCAAGAACCAATGAGGGACAGGCATGGCTAAGCCTTCAGTCCAGTGTTTATCTTATTAACTGCTGTGTGCCCAGTACCCAGCACCACACCATCACAATGAGGTCATTGTGTTACCCTTGCCACTCAATCATTCCATCGAACACTCATGTAAGCACAAGCATTTACTGAGCATTGTCTCTGTGCCAGACACTTTTCTAGGCACTGGGGATACAGCAGTAAACAAAACTACCAAGAATTCCTGCCCTCATGTAACTTACCTTCTACTGGGGGGAGACAGATGATAAATAAGTGAAGTAGACAATATATCAAATGGTGAAGAGAAATAAAGCAGAGTGAAAGGGATAAAGCCGGTGGTGGGGTGGTGGGGGAAGCAGGGTTGGTTTGCAATAGGGGAATTGCAGAAGAGTTCCCTGAGAAGCTGATCTTGGAGCCAAGACTTGGAGGTGAGGGATCAATCTCATCAGCCCATCTATGGCAGTATTGGTCCTAGACCAGCATCCCCTCCTCACTTCTCTGGTCTGACTGTCATCAGACAGAAACTTCCCCTGGGCCACTGGAAGATTCTGAGGTGGGAGGAGCCATATCTGCTTGCAGTGACTACTGGGCTTGGGGAAGCTGAAGCTCACCAAAGGACATGGGAAGATAGGATGGGGCTTACCCTCATTCTGGTCTTCACAAGACAGCAACCCATCACCACCAGTCAAGGATAGAATTGAGAGTCAAAAGCTGACTATGACAATATTTCCCCACCCATCCCCCATCACCACTTCCCTCTATCCTCAGGGCTGCCATCATCCCTTAGAATTATGGGAACACAGTGCCCCACAAACACCCCACCCTGCCTGCAACCTGGCCTCCTCCAATCCATTCACCACACTGTAGCCAGAAAGAGCTTTCCAAAACATGTCTGTTCCTTCACTTTCCCCAACTAAGATCCCTTTGCTTTTTAGTATAAAGTCCAAATTTCTCAACATGCCTACAAAGATTTTTGTGATCTAACCCAGCACACTTTCCCAGACCCATCTCTCAGCTCTCACTGCAGATACATGCACACACACACACACACACACACAAACTTGGACTCTATTACTGTACTTTATCTCCCACTACACTGAACTTAGTTCCCTAAATGTACCTGGCCCTCTCTGGCTTCTGGACCTTTTTCTGCCAGTACCAGAACATTCCACCTTTACCCTTCACATTCTCACATTTGCCTGGTGGATTCCAACTCTTCTCTCTAGTCTCTGCTTAGAGGTCTCTTTTTCTGGACAGCCAAGACTCTGTGGGGTACCCTCACTGCTCCCCACACCTCCCCCTCTACACTCTAGCCACATTACAGCACGAAGCACACCTCCTTACCAGGACCTATTTATTTGTTCCATGAGGACATGGTACTTGTTTCAGTTGCCACTGTGTTCCCAGGTCCTAGCAGATAGTCCAGCACTTAGTAGATGCTCAGTAAATGCTTGTACAGCTAAATACATCAAAGGGGAGGAAGACAGGAAAACAGAAAAGGCTCTCCTGGTGAGGGAACCATGGCACTATATTGATCATCATAATTGCCTCATCCCTTGCTTTTCTCCATTTCTTAATAGTTTTCAAATCATTTTCACGTCACCCTGCTAATGAGATGTGGCTGTTACATGTATAGTTTTACTAAGTGTGAGAAACCTGAGAATTTGAGGTCACTGCTCAGAGCAGGGTGATATCATGAACCCAGGTCTCTCTGACGTTGAGTCCAGGGTGCTTTCCATAACTCACAACTCCTTGGGCTCTAGAATGGAGAGACTAAGTTTCAAACATGGCTGTACAGCTATCTCTTGAATCCTGAACAAGAGACCATAAGACTGAACTCAGTCACCTAATTTGACCTGTGAAAGCGGCTTGAGGATCTCAGGGGGTCGACGTGTACCCTCTATTTCCTGGTTACCTGTGGGCAGTCAAGGCTGCTTTCAGGATCAGGAGCATTACCCAGTCAGGATGCCCATCCTAAGCTTCTGTACACCTTGGTCACTGCCTGGAAAATGGCAATGGCCCTGGAATGGGGAATCTCTCCAGGTACTCCCTTCTTACACTTCCCTACCTGCTTACCTTTAATCTTTAAAGGGATATTCAAAAGCTGTAAAAAGACAAGACAGACTAGGTTTATGGGAAGCCAACTTGTCCATATTCATTCTAAAGGTGCTCAACCTGTACTCCCACAGTTCCATTTGTCACTTCTCATCTCTCCAGGAAAATATTTATACATAGAGTTCATTACAGAACAATCTTTTTTTGTGGAGTGCACTATCTTGGCTCACTGCAACCTCCACCTCCTGGGTTCATGGAGAAACTGAACCTGAAACGCCATGGCTCTGGAAGCCATGGGAATGGTATCTTCTATTCTGGATTCTGCTCTCCAGAGCCACAGGTCTCTGGTAGCATGGAACACTCTCTCAGAACTCAGAGAGTTCTCAGACAGTAGAACTTGGCAGCCCATTGAGCTTCTGGAGTAGGCTCTAGTCTGTGACTGTAGTCTTGGACACTGTAAGAGCAGACTCCTGAGCCCCAGAGAGTGCATACTCAGATCCAGGATGGAAGGGAGGAATCAGCTCACTCACACCTGAGAGACCACCTCCTCAGGTTGTCCTCATTGCTCCTTCTCCCCAGCCGCCTTGCCCCCCTGCCATTTTTGGGACCTCTCTCTGTCTCATGGTATCCCTGGTATAATGACTGTGACACCACACCAAGATCCATGAGCAATGCTTCTCTGACATCTTTCTTGTGGCTAGTTTGACTTTCAGCCACTAACATGTATTGAGCACTCACTGTGCTCCAAATACTTTGTGTGCCTTAAACATCATAATATCTTACAAGAGAAGTACCATTATTAGTCTCAGTCTTCACATATAGAAAGTTTGGCTCAGAGAAGTTGAGTGACTGGCACAAGGTCACACAGCCAGTATGAGAATGTGCCAGGGTTCCAGCTTTGGCCACCAGATTCCCAGCCCAGCAGTGTGACCCTATGGTCTCTCTGCATTATGGAAGAAAGGGTACCAGACCCCAAATAGGAAAAAAATCCTTCTCTCAAGACTCTAGGCCATCTTCACTGGAGCAAGTGATTCTACTTAAAAAATAAAATCTCAGAGAAGGTGGGATCAAAATCTATAAAGTGCAGGGAATGTGGACAAAGTGAACAGAAATTACCACAGACACAGCACACTCCAGGAGGTTCAAAGGAGTGGTGTTTGGAACAAATAAAAGGAAATGCTACATGACATAAAATATGGTAGGCCTAAAAATAGAAGGAATTTTAAAACAAGTTTAGAAAATGTGTAAATGGATGACTCACTCATTCTTGCCACAACTGTGTTCTGTTTCTGTGCTTTGCAAGCACAGTAGGAGTTCAGTTGGAGAGCAATGGGATTCACCATGACCCCAGCCTTTGATTTCCTTTATGTTCTTTCAGTTACCTACCCACTCTGTGGGCCTAAAAATCATACATCTCATTACTGGGGTCAAGCTTCTTCTCAACAGTCCACTAGTGGCCCCTAACACTGACACTGTTTTTTAAGCTTATTTTCTAGTTTATTCTAATGCTTCCTTGGAGTTATTACAGTTGTCCACACCTTGGAGCTACTCCATGGGGCAGTGAAGAGAATGCTGGTTCAGGCGTTAGATGGACCTGAGTTCAGATCCTGGTTCTGCTGCTCAGCAATTGGGTGACCCAGAGCACCCTCTGTGGCCCAGTTGCCTCAAAGCCCTGGCTTTACTGGGTGTTGTGAAAGATAAATGGAGCTGTGTATAAGGCACTCCACAGTTCCTGGCATTAAGTAATACTTAGTAAATTACAGTAGTAGTAGCTGTTGTTATTAGAAGGAAATACCATGCTTAGCATTCCCTTGGGGTAACGGTATGTCCACCCTGGTGTGGGGGCCATGAGCAGCAAGGATAGCCACTGAAGCATAGAGAGGAAAATAGGGCTCCAGACCCCTCAGCCCTCAAGGCTGCTCCTTCAGATGCAGGGAAGGCAGGCGCTGTGTGGTCCACAACATGACACAAGAGGACACAGCCCTGTAGTGAGCTTAGCCCCATGAAGGAGTGGGCAAAGCACCCAAGTTTGCTCCACTCAGAATGTGCCAGAAGCCCTCCTGGGGTAAGCAAAAGGCCAGTTACATCTCTTGAATCTTCTCTATGCCTCAACCTTGTTCCCTTTTCCCGCTCAAACCTGCAGAGTCTTTGGTCCCTTCACCAGGCCCCTGGGCACTGCCAGGAGCTGGGGAGGATAGGCCCTATTCCGTGGTTTGTGCCCACAGCAGGAACCGCTGGCATTCCAAGGCCATAAAGAACAAAAGCCAACCCTGAGTCTGATGAAAAGCCCTGGGCCTGGGTTTTTTCCTTGGCACTTCCCCAAGAACAGCTGTCAGGAAGGCAGCCACTCCAGGGCCCTGGCATTGGGCGGAGAGGATTCCTGCGTCCTGACTCCTGCTGCTCTGGGCTGGACCACAGGGGCCTAGCTGAGGGGAGGGCATTCCTGCCCGGTGAGCTGCTCTCCTCTCCTGTGGTAGGAAAGTTTTCCAGCCTTGGGGGTCTGACCTCACCCTGGCCACTCCCTGGGTTCCAGAAACTTCCTTCCTGAGGGGAAGGGGCAGGTGTGGGGAGTAGCAAAAACTAGGCTGAAGTGAGTAGAATTTATAATATTTAAGGCAAAGCCTGAGTCACTGGTGCTTTATTTGGCCACCTAGTTGGCCATCTGCTAGCTGGGTGGCCTTGCTCTCTACTTACCTTCCCTAGAACCCAGTTTCCTCATCTGCAAAATGGGTTGCCAAAAGGGTCTAGCTCATTTTTTGTAACTAAAAAAAAAAAAAAAAAGCTATGATTACTAGAGAAAAAAATTGAGCTGTGTACGTCAATCCTTTTATCTCCCTCTGTCACCTTCCTTTTTGTGTCCCCAGGAAGTTATTTTTCCACCCATTTGGAAGTACCAGGGTTTCCTTCCAGAAACCCAGGCAACTGCTACCAAAGGCTGTGGGGTGGGCAAAGAGCCCAAGGGACAAGTGCCCAGGACACATCTCCCACCCAAACCAACTGGACAAATGCCGCCAGTGGCTTCTTCCAAACTGCCTTCGGCAGCCCAGCCAGTGGCCCTTTTCCTTTCACCTGCCAGGACCTATATTTCTATTTCTGTGTTTTCAAAGCCTAGGGAGGTGGAGAACCTGGAATAATTAATGATTGATTTTCAGGCACTGCTACCAGGAGGCCCCAGGGCAGGCTGTCCGCCATTTCCTGGGTGTGGGGACAGGGTTGAAATCCCATGTGGCTTCGGTAGGATTGGGCAAGTCTGTGAGGGGAGAGGGTGGAGCGAAAGCTGCCAGTGCCCTGAACACTTCTGCCCTTTGCAAAATGATGAAGTCGCGGCTGGAAGTTCTGCTGTGGTGCTGGCCTTCTGCCATTGACTCTCCCCTCTCTCTGGGTCAACAAATGTTAATTGCTGCCCTCACAGACACCCCTGCCCCACTGCTACCCTTGCACCCACGCCTGCACCCACAGGCATGGACTCACCGGCCCTTTCCTCTCCAAGGCTCCTTTGGGAAAGGATTAAAGGAACCGACTTCCACAGCAAAATTTTAGAGGCATTTTAACTTTGCCCTCCTTGGATGTATTCCTCTGCCTTTGTTGTCTAATAATAATTAACTTTTGTACAGAGGTGTAGTTTTCAAAGGGCTTTCACATTCATAATTTTATTCATCCTCACAACAAAGCTACGAGGGGTCTGACCCTCCCCAGCCCCCCATCTATATCCACATCATGCAGAAGGGGAAACAGGTTGAGGCAGAAGAAATCATCCCATTCTACACAATTAGGGCTGGAACTCTTACCTCTGATGCAAAGTAGAGAGCTGCTGTTTTCTTCCTGAAGGGATGTACTTTAGTCCCAACAATGGTTCATTACGTAGGGGAAGTGGCATGGTGGCAAGTAAGCCAGGAGGATTGTTGGGAGCAGTGGTCTTCCCTTGAGGCTGGTCTCTGGGCATTGTGCGCAGAGAAACCAGGGTACATAGGAGTAAGAGGAAGAGCTCATGGACCTACTGGAGTTCAAGGGTCTCAGTCACCTGAGCCACAGGTAGAATGACCCAAGTGTGCAATCAATCACCCACCCAATAGTCAGTTGAAACAGAGCAGCTTATAAAAGACCCCCAAACCATCCCACTCCCGCACTCTAATCAGCTAGGATGACCAATTCATCCTGATTTGCCCAGGAAAGTCTCAGTTTTAACTCGTATCTAGAAAACACTCTTGGTTTCATCCAGGGCAAACCAGGGCACTTTATCACCCTACCACCAGCCCAGTGCATTACAGCTGAGTCCAGAAAAGAAAGAACATCTTTTGAAGGCTCAGCAGATCAGCATAGAATTAAACAAATCGTGGGATATTATGCAAATTCAAAAACCACTGTAGTTAGGCAATTACCTAGGATTGTTGGAATGTTAAACCTGAAAGAATGTTCATTTCCACAAAGAAACGCTCAGATCTGTGGCCAGATCGCTTGCATTTTCAAAGGCAAGCCAGAGTTACTCTCTCGTCTCTACTTCTGTATTTTGATATTGGCAATGAATTACATTTTCTCAAAAAAACACTGAGTTTAAAAAAAGTATAACTAGTTGCCAGTTGATAATATTGCCACGAAAGCCTTATGGGCATCAAGCCTGAGAAGAAAAGGTGGCAAATGAGGTATTCTTTTTAAAAAGTGAGTTCTAAGGCCGGGCCAGGCACAGTGGCTCATGCCTGTGATCCCAGCACTTTGGGAGGCTGAGGCAGGCGGATCACCTGAGGTCTGGAGTTCGAGACCAGCCTGGCCAATGTGGTGAAACCCCGTCTCTACCAAAATATAAAAAATTATTCAGGCATGATGATGCATACCTGTAGCCCCAGCTAGTCAGGAGGCTGAGGCAGGAGAATCGCTTGAACCCAGGAGGTGGAAATCATGCCACTGCACTCCAGCCTGGGTGACAGAGTGAGACTATGTCTAGAAGAAAAAAAAAAAAGAGTTCTAAAAGTCCCATTGAAAGTATATTAGTCACAGTGCAAATTTATTTTAAAATTTCAAATATCATCAAAGGAAGGCATATGATTTTTATTCTTAACTAAAATGATCATGGATTTTAAGTTTGAAAAAATACTGTGATAATAGGTGATTTTAAAAATATATGTATTTCAAACCTTTCGTTTTGCAGAGGAGGAGACTGATGCCAAAGAGACAGAGTTAAAGTACTAGTTAATGACATTTCCTTGGCCTTGGTCTCAGAGAATTAGGAAGTACCAAGGAACCCAGGCCTGATTTCTGATTCTAATTAGAAGCAGGGTCAGTCCAGGAGGACTGTGTTTATCTCTGCAGCAGAAGTTCACTGCATTCTCACTTCTTGCTGGTCCTAGATCTTCTCTGCTGAGTCTTCTGGTCCTCTGCTATGTCACCTGCAGTCTGGAGAAGAGGTACTGTCAAGGTGTGGGGTGTGTTTTTCCCTGAGGAGTAACCTTGAACAGTGCACATTGTTTTTACCTTAAAATGAAATTTTAAAGATAAGCTTATAAATGGGACAGGAATGTTCTGATAACTTGCTGGATTTGTCCTCTAAGAAATTTTGCCCAAAAAGGGGATGGGAAAGGGAGAGGGTTCATTGCTTGGGCAGAAAAGATGTGCATAGGCAAGAATGACTGCATGAGAGTCGATGGTTATTGGTACATATCAGAACCTTAGATTGGGTAGAATCTCTAAGGTTGTCAGAGCTGTTTGAAATGAGGGCGTATTAGATTCACCCTGGAGCATTGCCTCCCTGGTGGGAGGGAATCCTGGGGAGACAAAGAGAGTTTCTGCTGTAGCTGCCACACTCCACACCTCCCCTGCAGCAGAAGGACACAATCTAGGGCAGCAAACTGTCCCATGGGGTCCGGAGGACCTATGCCAAGATCCATTTCCATCCCAACACCCTTGGATTGTCTCTCTCTGGGAGGGACTGCCAGAGAAGTTAGGAATCTGGAGCTTTGAAAACCACAGAGCAATTTAAAATTACAGTTTTAGAGAAACATTTAAAATGATGAAGCACCAACTATTTTTGTTTACAGCCCCTCTTTGCAAATGTGGAGGAAACATTTAGGGACACACATCTTCTTCTCTCTTTTTTCACAAGATGATTCATTTCTCCTAAATTGAGAGATGGGTGGAAGGAAGTTGTGGATTGACATGAAAGAGAAAACGTTTTTTAATTCAGAAAAATAGTTCATGTGTTTTCACACACGTGTACATGTGTGCATACACACACACACACATCCAATCCCCCTGAATATCCCAGTTTCCCCTGCCCCCGCCTCGCTCCCCTCCCACTGGCTCCTTAGCCTCCTGTCCCAGAACAACCCCACCAGGCCTGCAGAGCCATCTCTGAAAAGGGCATGGCTGTCCTCTAGACTGTAATCCTGAGTCCAGAGGTCTGGCCAAAGATTGGGGGAGCATCCAGGCCTTGACCCCCAGGCCTGCCAGTGTTCCAGGACATTTGCTCACTCATACCCACTCACAATCTTACATGTACCCCGACTCCCCGACTGAGAGAACTATGAGGAAGGAGGGGGCAGCTTTTGCCATCACTAAGGTAAAGAGGTGCCAGGCAGCTCGGCTCGGTCCCAGGGCTCACCAACCCTGCCGTCATTCCCACTGGTGGACCCCTTCTTAACCACACGCAAGCCCCCATATTGCTGAGGCTGTTGATTCCTACAGACCAGGCCAGAGGTCAGCTCAGTCCTGTTCCTTTCTAAGGCCTTTCCACACAGAGGTGAAGTCTAGGCCCTCAATGCCCTTCCCCTGAACTCTTCTTCCAAGTTCAAAATCCTCAAGAAGCAAGAAAGAGGACAGGTGTCTGCCTGTGTGCTCCAGAGGAGAGAGGCGAGGAGTTGCTATGGAATGGGTTATGTGACAACTTTTTTAGCCTAACAATGCAAGGGTGTGGACGCTATCTGTGTAGAACAGAGAGAATGGCTTCAGGTGCTGCTCAAGATTCTTCCCTGGAAGAGGTCATAGCTGTGGTGAGAAGGTAATAGCATCTTGCCTACAGCCCTGAAAGCAGGCTCTACCTAAAGAATCAGGCATAAAACAGAAGTTCCCTCCTTCCTTTTACAAAAGAAAAGGCTGCTTCCCGGTGAGCAAACCAGGGGTGACAGGGGGCAAGAAGGGCATCCTACAGAGACCATCCCTCTCACTTCTGGTGGTCAGTGACCCAGGAGGACCCAGAGAGCCTCATCCTCAGGCTTCTAGGCCTCTGTTCCCCACTCCTCCAATATTTCTAGGCCTGCTGAGTTAGGGCTCAGCTGCCTCCCTCTTCCCTCCGCTGGAAACAGAAGCTCCCAGCGAGTGTTTCTAACTCCTGAGTCCACTCAGCCATGTCCCCCTTGCAAAATCCTCCCCCTCCCGCACCCCCCTGCACCCAGCCAGCCAATCCACGGCCTGCGAGCCTCGTCAGACCCATCTCCCAGGGCCTCAGCGGGATAAAACCGGTCGGTGATGCCCGGTGGATGGGAACAAACTTCAGAAGGAGGAGAGACACGGGGCCCAGGGCACCCTCGCGGGCGGACCCAAGAAGTGAGGGCCTGCAGCCGGCCGGCCAGGTATGTCACCCAGGGGTTAGCTGGAAGCTGGCTGGCAGTGAGGACGGGGGGATGGAAGAAAGGAGAGGGTCCCAGGAAGCCTGGCAGCCTTTTGCCTCCCAAGTTAAACGGCATAAGACTGGGAGAGCGGAGGGAGTGGGCACGGAGGTTGGAGTCTGGAGCTTCTTCAGCGCACCCCCAATCCTTGATCCTTCCGGGAAGCCTGTTAGCTAGGCTAGGCTGAGGTTGGCCCTACTTCGCCTAAAAATCCTCCTACTCCTGGCAGACGATGCAGGTGTAAAGCATAACGCCTGGGGAGGGGGCCTGAGGATGCAGGCATCGAATCTCATCGCATCTCATGCCCTTCTCCTGGGTTTGTGCAGGGCAGCTGCAGGCGAGGCCGGGACCTACGTGAGTAAGCCCCGAGCCCTCCGCGGGCTGCGAGAGACTCCCCGGCGATGCCTCACAACTCCATCAGATCTGGTAAGAACGCGGTGTGGTCAGGACCCCGAGCCCCCTCGCCGCCGAGCGTCGGTGCATGCGCTCGTGTGGTTGTATCTCGGGAGCGTAAGCACGGGATTCGCGGGACCCACCCGCGTGGGGACCCAGCTGGGGGCGCCTGGGGCCTGGCCCTCCGCTGGAGCCGCCTCGCTGTTCTCGGGCACTGGGGTTCCACTCGGCCAGCTGAGCCGCCCTTCCCTGGTTTCGAGGGACCACAGGGAACGGTGAGGGGATCTCTGTGGAGTTAGAGGGGATTTCCTTTGAGCTCCATTCCCAGCCTTGCATGGCGCATTAGTGTGGACATTCTTCGTGCTCTGTCCCTGGGCTGCACCAGTGCAGGACTTGCCATTTCCCCGTCCCCGACCTCTAAGTCCTCTTCCTCGGGTGCGCTCAGTCTTTCCCAGTGACTCCCCTGGCTGGACTGTGAGCTCCCCGCATCTCTCAAGCCAACGGGAATAGAGCCAGTGGTCCCGGGCCTGGGATCCGGCAGCGCACTCAGGTGCTCTCCGCCTCATCCTGGCCCAGCACCGGGCAGGCAGGGAGCCGTGCGCTGGGCGTCCGGCTGGTGAGGACTAAGCTGCTTGCGGAGTCAAAACCCCCTCCCCACCTGCGCCCGGAAGCGGGGCCTTCAAAAACACTCAAGCTCCCAGGCCGCGATGCCTGTTTTCCCCCTTCCCGGCCAGGGCTGGGCAGGGTCTTTGCTGGGAAGGAGCTCCAGGGTCGGGGCTGGTGGGTGCAGCCTTCCCGGCGCGCAGCGAGTGTGGACAGCGGCGGAGGCGCAGCGCGGCCCGCAGTGATGGATGGAGCCCGGCCGGCTTCAGAGAAGGCGATTTATGGGGCCAGGGCGCATCGCTATCGATTTGGGCCGGCGAAGTGAGAGGAAATCAATATTTCAGAATGAATTCTCCGCGAATATGAAGTCCCGCTCTGCAAACGGGACATTTGTTATAATAAGGAGGGTCGGATCGGGCGCGGAGCGCGGCTGAGATCTCTATTTAGCCAAGCGCACCGCGGGGCCCGGGCTGTGCGGCGCAGTCTCCAGTCCCAGGGCCATGGCTCAACTAGGAGGGGAGCGGGAACCCCCTGGGGCGCCGGAAGATTTCTCACTCGAGTTCTTTCTAGAGCTGCAGACTAATGCTCCCTCCCGGCCCCCATTCCCCTCAGAGACCTGGGCCAGAATCGTCTGGCTGCCCCCAAAAGGCGCGGGGTCCCTTCAAGGGCCTCAGGGTAGAGCCCTCGCAGCCATTCCCCGGCGCGGCGGGGTTGGCGAGCCCTGGGACCGAGCAGAGCTCCCTGGCACCTCTTTACGGTCCGCGCCCTGGAAACACGAGCGCTCCTAGGCCACTTTCTAAGGTCAGGATCAGGTTTTAGTCCCTTAATCTTTAGCCAAACCGTGGTACTATACCAGACATCGCCAGGACCATCCCTGAGGCCTAATGTGCAGTGCCCGGTGCCCAGTCCCATGCCAGGCTGGTCCAATGACACTTCTGCTCGGCTCTGGAGATCCATCTTTCCTCCTAACCTTCCCCTGACCCTTCCGGCAGTGGCAGGAGGAGTGGGTGCTCTCGGAAATCAAATTTACTGTGGCCAGGCTGGACCCTTACTCTCTGTCGCTGCCCAAGAAATGAGACGATGTCCCCGTCCCTCACATGAGCTTTTTTTTTTTCGCGGCTACTTATTTTCATTCTAGAAGTACTCATTAGAATAAATGGGAATACAGTATGCAAAGAATAAAAAAGGCACAATTTATTTTTACTGTAGTTTTAATCAGTAACAGTCCCAGATGATGAGATGCGCGCTTTCCCATTAGCTCGGATGCAAATAGCGCTTGAGTTTTGGGAGGGAGCCCTCTGCCCCTGGACCTACCAGGTAATTTTTTTCCCCTTTCTTCTTTTCGGGAACACAGAGGGGCTTCTTCTACCCCCTTTCCAAAACAAATAAACAAAGCAGCGAGGGAGGGAGGATGAGACTTTCTTCTCATAGTTTAATTTAAATGCTAATAAAACAAGAAAATGGCCTATAACAGCATAGACTGCTGAAGGCGCTCCCTGTTTCTTTTCTGAACCCTCCCTCGGCAAACCTGAGGGAGAGGCCGTCTGTCTTTCTGATCAGTTTACCTGACACTGTTGTCTGTAATTGGAGCTAAATTCATAAGCGGACCCCTCTTGTTTTTACAAGCCCATTTTCTGTCAGGTTTTAGCAGCTTCCCCCTTTTCCCCAGGCACCTCTATTCCTGAGTTCGGCAGTGCTTAGGGAGCTCCCCTGTAAGTTTTCTTTGAGCAGAGCGTGGGACGCAGGCAGCCACACGGCTTTTCGCGGGAGCGAGGCCGAGCGCACCCTTCCCAATAACCGGAGACGCTCAAGAAAACTTTCTTGCGCGGCCTCCGCCGCCCAGCCTGCCACGGCTCTCTCGCCTAGTCGTTGGCTGGTCTTGCCTTGCAGAGAGTCTTAACATCGTCTTTCCTACAACTTTATTCTGAAGGAATGTTGAACGCGAATCATTCTAACGTGCGCAGGTCAGCGATGGGCTGAACGTTCCTTAAAATCGCTATTTTTGTTGCATCAGGGACGAAATTCTCTAAAGCAAAAACATTTTTTAAAAAAATTCAAAGATGCAGAAGAAATGATAAATGCCACATATATATTAAAGTGAAAACAATACTGTACCAATGAGGAAGAGAGTTTTGTAAAAGCAAGCAGGCTGGCTATCATTAAAAGTTATCTTAAATAACTTGTCCCAGCCCACTCCCACCGGTCCTGAAAATAGTTCATTCAAGTGGTAAAATAAGACAAGGCAGAGGACGATGTCTCTAACTTCCCTGATGTGAGATCTAAAGCCCCATTCCTTCCTCTTGGTTTTAGAATTGAGGAAAGGGGCATAAATGCATTTGAAAAGGATCTGGTTTCTTCCCAAGTTTCCTGCCTGGATTGAAAAATAAGGTTTCGGGGAATGGAAGCAGCTTTGAGGAACATAAAGAGGTATTGGGGTTCATCAATTCATCTTTGTTTCAAGATGGTTTATCCCCCCCACCTTCCACAATGCAAGTTAATTAGGAGATAATTTAGCTACCTTGTGAATTAGTTTTAAGATAAGTATCTTTTTAAGCTTTGTCACTTTAATTGCCCCACTGATTGATAAGAAGTAATTATTTCTAATTGACACTTTTTTGATGTCTATTGGAAGCATTTATTTGGAACTTTTTGGGGGTGGAAGGGAAGTTAATTAATTTTATCAGTCTACCCCCAAAAGGACTCTGCCTAATTTTGTTGAAGAAGACAAAGGAAGTGAAGGAAACCAAATAAAAAATCAATCTCATGGAATTTTAATTATTAAGGGACACTTTGGTTTCAATTAGAGGGCATCTACTAATATAATATGTCAAAACGTTCTATTTATGGCCTCAAATCTCTAATTTATTGAGATGCATTTTATAGGTATTCATTTTCCTATGGATACACTCAAAGACCCTTTATATGCTGCCTTCATTTTGGAGCAGGTTCCTCTGCTGTGTAAATAATTTTTGTGAAAAGTAAAATCTGTCAAACTTGGTATGCCCAGAAAAAATGAAATCATTTTTGTAAGAGCCAATTGTAAGAAAGATTTACTAATAGTCATCCTTGTTCTGTAATTATTGATGGAGTTGGGTATAAAGGTGAAACTTTACTTACAGTGACATGCCTTTTCATACCTAAACCTTGGAGTAAACAGTTTAATCATTCACATCCTCCAGAACATTTTGCTGTGAGAGAGAAAGGAGTGAAAGAACAAAGAGAAAAAGAAAGACACTGAAAGGATGCAATGGGGGTGGAAAGGAAAGAAAGGGAGAAGGTAGCTGGAGATAATAAAATGAAAGCATTTATTTCAGAAATGAAGATAGCCAGGTGCATGGAATGTTTGCCATTCAGTATAAGAAAATTGAAATCCTGCTTTCAAAACACATTTTTGTTAACACCAAATCTCTACCACAGTCTCTAAGCAACCCCTAACCACCACGGGATACCCCCATTTTTCTACACCTTAAAAAAAAAAAAGAGGCAGAATTTTAGGAAGCTGGCTGATCCGGATCTTGGATATCTGGCTGTCAAAGTCTTTATTTGGGGTCCATGAAAAGGAAGTAAGAAAACGTACATTGTGCTCTGGGATTTATAAAGAGATTCGAGTGTTGTTTATGTTTATTTTATTATTAAAGCCCCTGTGGTCTTCATCTCTATTTTGCACACACAATCTTTTCATAGATCGACTTGTGACTTATTGATATAGGAAAGCATTCCCACATTAACCCGAAGTAGAGACGCACACACATGCACACACACGCACGTCTGAAATGAGAGAAACACAATCACACAGGATGCATTCCTGTCAGGTTAATTTCAGCCAGTGCCTTTTTCAATCATTTATTGTAAAATCTTGCCTGCTTTTATTGATGTTTCTCCCAGATTATGTGGAGCTGCAAGAATGAGGAAATATTTTAAATGAAAAATAAATTTAAGACGTACAAACATCAGATAATATCACATACCAACCTCACTATTAGTGAAATTGAAAGAATATATAAATAATGCAAAAAAAAATCAGCAAGGGAGAGTTTAGTAATGGAAAATTCCCCTGCAATTAAATGAAACAGTAATTTAGTGAAGATATGCCTGAATGAATTAGCATTTATTAATTGGTTCTCATAAAAACAATTTGTGTGTGTGACTTGGGGAGGGGGATGTTTAAAGTATATATTGTCCATAGATAAAGTTCCTCAAATATTCATATCAAATTATGTCGTTACCACATTCTATTTTGTGAGAAATTCCAAGTCTCTCACTGGCAAGTTTCACCTGTACACAGAGAGCTTGGGTGCAAAGGAAAGGAGTCCCATCTAGATCAGAAAGAGTAAAGCTGGTTCCCGCTTCTCTTGGTACATTTCCAAATGTGAAACGAATGAGGGACACACTGGCAGAGTCTTCTATGCTTAGGAACATCCAAACCGGGCCCCAAGAAGACTCCCTGAGGACCCAGCTCTTCTGGGGCACAAGTAGCTAAGCCAGAGCTAAGCCAGGGCTGCTTTGTGGTTCTGGTCCCTCAGCCTGCTCCAGCATCCTCTCCAGCTCAGGCAGGAACTGCAGTTTGTAATCTCAGCGAGGAGCTTGCTAGGGTTGACTGGTGCATGGATGTGTTTACTTTCTCTCGCCACAGTTGGTCTGTCTTCAGTTCTAAGCATTTTAAAGCTGCTCTATTTATCAGTCCAAGAAGTGCTGAGTTCTCCGTTGAGCTGAGAAGCTTTGAGCTCTATGGTTCTGAGTACGCGAGAAGCCAAAAGATAAAAGAAACTGTTTCATTTAAGAAAAAAAAAATGTTTTAAAAAGTGGGGGCAGGGGAATGAATGAGCCCACCTTCAAGACTGCAGATTAGTTTTGCTTTTGTTTTAGTTGAAAACTTGGTGCACTGGCCCCCATCGGGTCCTCATTCTCTTCAGAGATAGAACTTAGTATTGAAAACACCCTCTAAGAGAGGAGAATGTGCCCTCATGTTGTCTTCTCTTAGAGGGTGTAGAGTTCTTTGCAGGAGGGATTCTTTCCGAATGCAGATTGGAACACCTTCGCCCAGGTTCTTCTGGGGAGGGAGCTAACATATTCTGCCTAGGAAATGCAGACAATGACTACTTTCAGCAGGAGTTCTAGACGTTCCTTTTGTGGGGAAGGAGTACAGAGCATGACAATCCAGGAGTCTCTTGGCTCCTGAAAACTCCACTCTCCCACACCAATCCCAGTTCATCCAGTCAGTGGTTAGTGACCCTGGGGTGGATGGAGTCTCTGCAGCGAGGTGGAGTAGGAAGAAGCATCAACCTTCTTTGTTTATCTACAGTAATGACACTTTTAAATAGATCTTGAGTATTCATAATTATTTCCTTAGGTCCAGAGTTAGGGCTGACAAGACTTTTTGGGTTGCTGAAAGCCCCTCTAGACTCCTCCCTTGGCCAGATAGAAATACGATGAGCAAATTTCTCTTATATAAGCCACTGGCCAGAAAAATCTTCATGGGAAGGTTTCTGTCTTAAACCTCTAATTCACGTCACTGAGTCTAGACTTTACCTTGCTTGGCTGGGGGGTCCTTCCCCAGGAATGGGTCTGGGTAGAAACCAGCATCTCTTTACTGAGGCATGTCTAAGATCAAGGAGAAGAAAGTCCAAGAGTCCTCCAAGGATACTTGGGTTCCGTTTCTGTGTTTCTTCCCGTGGACCCTCCATAGTCCTGAATGCCATACAAGACGCCGGCAATCCCTATGGCTCAGCCCAGCCAAACTCACAGCTCCTCCTGCTCTGCCCATGTCACATTTACATCCAAAGAAAAAGAACATCTGCACAAGAGCTGAGCATACCTGGCACTTAGTGAGCTCTCAATGAATGGAAGCTGTGATTCTTCTCTCTGAGGACTGCCACAGGTGTGGTGTGGTGCTGAGAGCAGACGTATTCATCATCTCATTTAATTCTCACAACTCTGCCAGGCAGGTATCACTACTGACATTTTTATAGAAGAGAGGGGAAGGAACTGGTGTTCAAAGAGGTTGATATGACTTCAATTCCCCTTCCCACTGCTCCCTACCTCAACCACCCAAAGTCCAGCTCATCAGAACTCAGCTACTAGATGATCGACACCTGGAATCCTAGTGGAACCTCCCATCAGAACCCTTGATAAGAAGGCTCAAGTGCCCATGCTGGCAGTGACAGGCAGGGCCTTCAGTCCATCAGCTTGCTTTCCTCATCAGTGTTCCCCACTCTCCAGTTTAATTAAAATACGCCCTTTTCCAGTATGGTTCTCAGTCTTCCCATCTGTGAAATGGAGAAGTGGTTCCTGCCTGGATGCCTCTCCTAGAAGTAGCTATGAGAAGGAAGGAGATGATCAGCCACTTGGAAAGGCAGAGGGAGGGGGGTCTTACTTTCACACATCCCCCCAAGGCTGCCGTGTCTCCATCTGCACTGGAAAAAAAGCAGCTATCTTCAGGCACCACAAGTTGAAGGACCCTGAGGAACTTCCCTAACTTGGTATCTCCCAAGCACACTCAGCCTCCCTGCCTAGGTTCATCTTGGATGTGAAGCAAACAGCTTCAGAGTTGCTGGGGAGGCTTCACCATGCTGTTAGGGGCCAGCACTGGGGGCCCCATCCACAGGCAGCATAGCTAGGAGTGGTGGCCACTGGAGGTGCCGATTGTTATGTCCCAAAGCTTAGGTTCATCCCCTCTGCCACTTCCTCAGGATCCCTCTCACTCAGGGGCTTAAAAGCAAGGCATTTCTCTTTTGGAGCCTCTGCAGAGGTTCAGTTTTAGAACGTTAGCTTGAAAGAAAGGGATTTTATTTTAATGTTTTCACTTTTTCATGTAGAAAGTAGCTGCTTAGCTCCCGGGCTGTCAGATGAAAACCTGTCTTTGGTTTAAGCAGAGGGAGAGATTGAGAAAGAAAAAATAATTCATTCCTCCCTGCTTTTAACTTTTTTTCGTCGTCTTCAGCCACAATACTCATTGGTTTTGTCTTTTTTATTTGTTTTCTTAAATGGCCTTGGGGTGACCTGGGTAGTTAGTGCTAATTAGTCCACTAGGACATATTGTGACTGTCGGGGCAGCACAGCAGAAGGGTCCAGGAGTTGGTTGGGTGACGCACCTAGGAGAGAAATGGCTTAATCTGCTGTCATCGGTGTGTACTACAGTGTTTGCGCACACCAGGCCCTCTGTGTGTTGCAGTTTTGATTCTTCAGCATCTCCAGGAGGACAGTAGAACTATTATTCTTGGGATAAACTCAGGGGCCATGAGGTGTCAAGAGAGTGAGAGGCTTTTGAAATCAGCATGAAGCCAGGATGAAAGCCCCTGCCCTGCAGGCAGAAGAAGAAGGCGAAGCCCGGGCTTCCGTCTTGGCCCAGACCTTGCTGTTTTTATGTGAACTTAGTCAAGTCAGTTGTCTCTCTCGGCTTGTACTTCGTCTTTATAAAATATGGGGATGCTGCAGGGCTTCTGGGAAGTCATCTGAGTAAAACCTGTCTCCTCACCTGGCACATAGCTGCCACTCAAGACACTTTTCTGTGCTCCATGTAGTAGTCACCAGGGAGCAGAGTCTCCAGAACACATTCCCAAAGTCCCATTGTCATAGTATTTCCTGTGAAACGGCCACCAGTAACTTGCAACCCAGTACTTCATTCCATTTAAAATTTAGGACAGACTTTTGAATATTTCATGTGGACGAAATAATAGATCTACCACCTAGGAGTACTGGGATTAAATGAAGGGACGCATGGAAAGTGTTGGCTATGACCTCTGCGGCTGTTATCTGCTGTTACCACAGCCTGAAATGGAAAAGGATGCCTTAGTTCACCTTACCAGAAAACCCACTCATAGGGAAAACACTAAGCTTTTGATAGAATGGCTGTCTGTGGACTGTGTGTTGAAATCCAGAACATTCTAAGGGTTTAATAGAATTGGTCTTTGAGCAAAAATGAGCTCAAGTGGGTTTGCAGTTATGCTGTGTGTGCAGCTAAGACAGGACTGCAGGAAGACTTGCCTGGAGTACTTGTTTTTAATTGACACTGAATCATATATTTATTTTTAAAAAATTAAATCCACAAATCCTCTGCCTTCTGCTTTCTTCTGTCTCCCTCCCTCCCCACCTGCCTCTGTCTCATAGTTTTCTACTTTGGGTAATAATAATCCAGCTTTGGCCTGATAGCAAACCCTGGTTGACATTTAAAAGTCTCTGTGATTAGCTGAGCACCAAATCTCTGACTTAAGCTTTGCTTTGCTCCTTTGCTTCAACACTGAGCAAGGTAGAAGGCACCTCTACAGGGCAGGGAGCTGGAGTCTTGCTCTTCCCTTTCAAGAAGGCAGACCCGCAGAACCAGGAGGAAGAATGATCAGAGAAAACAACTCAGTGGTAGGAAAAGGACTGAACACTAACAACTCATTTGGCAGGAGCACCAAAGGTCATTTATCTTGAACAGCCACCCCAGCACAACTATGTTGTGGCTGTTGACAGATAAACCCCATCTGGCTTTCTCAAGTCTGCTCCTCATTGTTCCAGAGCCAGTGTGCTCCATGACGGTCTACACTGGGGCTCCATCTCAGGGCTGCTGGACAGTTTGTGGCAAAATGTGGCAGGGCTGTAGGTAGAAGTGCCATGGAGACACTTCTGCCAAATGAAAATGCTTACTGGACACTTCCAATGCCTAGGTTCCATGCCTTCACAGATATGCAAACTTTCCCCTCTCCAGGCCTTACATCTCTTTGGCAGTATGAAAAGACCTGGGTCCTTCGAGCATTGGGGACCTTCCTGGGCCCCCCATATTCCCTGGGGACATGGCAGTACCCCATACCAGGAAGGTCCCCATGGCCCATGGCCCACCCCCACTGCTGGGATGGGGCTGTCTAGACAGGTGCCCCACACTGTGACAGGCCTGCCTGGGCCTCAGGGCTCCCCCTTTTGCAGGTGGCACCTGCTTTCAAGGGTCCTGCTTACAGTGACATAGTTGCTGTCCTGAGACTCTCCTTTCCTCAGGGCCTGGGTGGGGCCCATGCCATGTCTGCAAAGCACTTGGTCACCTGCTGCCCACGTTCCAGCTGTCCTCACCCAACCCAGCTCCAAAGCCACCTCCCTGTGAAGCTGTCCATGATTCCTCTTCCTCTTCCCCACCTCCCCAAGGTCTCCTAGCACTCTGTTCATATGGCATGCCTTGCAGTCCAATTTTTGGAGAAGGCTTGATCTCAGTGGCTTGCAGCTTCCAGACTTGAGCTACTTGAGTACCTGGGAGAATGTATGCCTCGCACATCTCAGAAGCTTCATAGGCTTTCCTTATGCTGGTCTACCTAGATCCAGAGTTGTTCAAGGCTGGAGGGGGCTCACAGATGAGATTCTGTCACCACATTTTGCCAGTGAGGAAACTGCCAGTGAGGAAACTCTGCCTTGTGGCAGAGCAGACACTCCATCTCATCACCAGGACTCTTTCCATGACCCTGTGGTAACTTCCAGGGCATGTTGAGTTAGAGTGAGGGCTGACCCAACCCACGGAGCCTTTGCTGTGGCCTGTGCTACATAAGCAGGACCCAAGGAAATGAAGGGGCCTCCTTCGCCTGCTGACAGGGACTGGGAAGCCCAGTGACAGCTGCTGAGACATACAGACACACACCCATGAACACTCACATGCATGCACACACATACACAGCATATGTACAACACTCACATCCAAACATACAGACAACCAGAGGGGATTAGGGTGAAGCAGGAAGGCACTCAAGGTGCAAAATTCCAGGAGGCTCTCTCTCTCGGGCTCATGCAAGGGCAGGGTTGGCCCTGAGAGCAAGTGCCTCCTTAGATCTTATAGCCTGGACACCTGGCTGTCCTCGCTGTAGTCCCCTGTATCCATATGGCAAACACACTCATACCCAATTACACACACAGACCACAGTACTCACAGACATACACATGCACACATGAATACAATATTCCCCATCTCACACACATAAACATACAAAAAGTAAGCCTTTAAAATATACAAGTATGTGCAGAAGACTGTCCTAGGTCTGTGGGTGATTTAAAAAGACCAGAGAAGGACCTGCTCTCAGAGACCCTGAGAAATGCAGCTGGGAAGTTACAGGTGTGATTGATGAGTCCTGGCTGTACTCACAGTTGCTAGAAAGGAAGTCATAATTGATGCACTGGGGAAAGTAGGGTGTAAGCTATCCAGGAATCTGCTCTGTGCTGTGCATCTATTTAGGCATGAGGTCACTGACATGTGACCTCCCTGTTCTAGCAACCTGTGGTTTAAGGTCTGAGTAGAGGAATACCAGTGTCCAACCATAAGCCCCTCCTGGCCCCTAGCCCCTCACTGAAGTTATGGGTCATGGGTAGCCATGGAGCCCTGTAGAGACCTTTCGGTCCAGCATTCTTGTTTTCACATAAGATCGAGGGGCAGCCAGTCATTTGCCTGCATCAGCCCCTAGCACCACTAGGTCTCTGGGGTTCACAGTGGCTCTTCCCAGATGAGGACAGAGCTACCAAGTGGGAAGCAGCAGTAGTGGCAGGACTCATCCACTCAAGAACTGGCCTCAAGTTCCCCCAAGAATGAAGCACTGAAGGCAGGTGGCTGCCAGCTAGCATGGGTGGGCCTCTCGGCTCAGCTCAGGTTATTCTCTCTAACATTCTGTCCTTACTCAGAATTCCTGGGCAACTCTGTGCCTGAGACCCCTCAGCCCCAGGCAGTTCAGGCATGCTCTGTCTACTACACTCTAAAGGAGAAGCGTGAACACAAACCACAGTCGCATGCGCAACACCGAGCTTATTTCTCCACCCACATGAACTGTATTTGTCACTATTAGACACAATATGGTGCCATCATGCAAATTTTGTACATTTGATCAGCCAATATTTATATAACTTTCATAAATCAGTGATTCTCAAACAGTGTTACCCCATAGGGTGGGCAGAGGTGCTCATCAATGTAATAAAACTGAACAACAGTGGTAGAAAAAGGTACACTTGTACTTATCTTCAAGTTTAAGATGTAAATTTTTTCTGTTCAATGGCCACTATACCTCATATTATTTTTAGGATCTGGGATTGGACTTAGCTACACATTATGATTTTCAAGAAGTTGAGCTCACTGTTTTGTGGCGTTCTTTGCAGAACACCGTGAACTTCCGGGTGCCCCATGTGCTGACAAGTGTCAGAACAGCTGGTGTCCAGCTGACGTGAGGCTGGACTTGTGTGATAGGCACGTCGTGGCCATAGCTCCCCACTCTGTGAAATGATGAGATCGACACGCCTCCATCCATCAGTAGTATCCCCAGCATGGAGAATTTACACCATCACCCTTCAAAGAAAGGAGCCAAGTCCTGGGCACCTCCTCTCACCTTGACTTTCCTACAAAACACCCTTCTTTCCTGGCACCAGTATAGCACATGTGTGTTGGTCATTTAGGAGCCCAGGTGCCTTGTGGCAGAGTAAAGACACATACAGAAAAGGTGGTCTTTTCTTACTCAGCATCCCTGGAACACACCCGGAACATGATGCCCTCCTTGAGATTTCCTTTAAAGACCCTGTCACCCCTGAGGTTTCCATCCCAGCTACCCACAGAAGTCATGATTTCTTTTGTCTTGCTCTCAGCTTCACAGACTGATACTCCACCATGGGGAGGGCTTCTATTCCCAGCCATCCACTGTCCTGTGGTGAACCTCTCTCCTCTCCTCCCGGCCCATTTCTCTCCCAAGTGCGTGCTCAGTCTGCACCATGTGGCCAGATCATCTCAGGTTTTGATCCAGCTCCTAAAGAGGCACTCAGTGCCCCTTCACTCTCTCACTCTGACTCCCCAGCACTTGGGTTTTGCTGCCTCTGTGTCTGGAGTGCTCCATGCAAATTTCTCACCCCAACCGCTGGCATGCTCAGTTACCTTCAGTTTTTATGATGTGCCCTCATGCATCCCCTGGCCGCACAAGGCTCAAGATCTAACTCCAAATTATTTCAAAGAGCATTATTACTCAACTATTCAATTTAGTAAGTCAATGTCTACTGAGCCCCTCAGTGTGGCAGGCAGGGAGTTAGGCTTTGGGGTTATGGAACTCAGGAGACCATGCCTCTGCCTTCGTGCTGACATTCTAGAGAGAGGAAAGCAAACTGAACTTTCACCACAATCACAGAGAGAAAGCAAAGGCTTCAGTCTAGATAGACACAAAATGCTGAGCAAGTAGTAGAGGGAGGCATGCTGAGCTGTGACCGGGTCAGGGTGGGATTCCTTAAGGTGGCTCAGAGGAGAAACCAGCCCCAGCAGAGATGCAGAGTCCCAGGAGGGTGTGCAGGTTCCAGGCACCAGCAGTCAGCCCTGGGTGAAGGAGACAGCAATGGGAACATGGTCAGGGTTCAGCCCAACTGCAGGGGTTGACAAGAGAAGCTAAGCTATGGTGTTAATTCCAATGTGCCATCAGAACGTCTGAGTAAAGTGCACTCGATGTATACGTTTTAGGGCATTTTATTCACTTGTGCATGAAACTTCCATCCTCCCCTGGCTTGACCTCATGCTTCTGTTGTTGGCAGTTTTCATATCCTTCTTGGCTCTCTTGCCACAGCTGCATACCTGCTGACTCTGTTGTCTTCAGGCTTTGTGGTGCTTTTATTAAGTGGAAAAGCCATGACAATAATCTGTGATAGGCAATAATCTGCGATAAAGCTAGGTTATTCGCTTTATCAGAATGTTCTGATTTCTCTCCTCTCTTGGCTCTGTTTCAGACAAACTTAGCCTGGTGATTTTCCAAAATAATCACATTTCTCCTTGCACTTCCTTTTAATCCAATCATTAACAAGCATTTTCAGGCAAACTGCTGATCTACAATCCGAGAAGACTTTCTCCTACCTCCGTGGCCTATTTCCCACTATTTCCGTATGCAAACCCATGTTCCAGCCAGCTAGTCATTGTTTCCAAAATACACCATGTACATTCTCACCTCTGTGTCTCTGCCCATTCAATGCAGCTGCCTGGAACACCCTTCCCACTCCCACTCCCTTGACAAAGCCTCAGTCAAGCTCCACCTCCTTCCCGAGACCTTTTTAGACACCCTCCACCTTCAGTGACCATCCTGTCTGACTTCCCACTGCACCTGCTCTGCTCCACTCCCTGGGTACTCAGTACCTGTTCCAACAAATGTCACTTAGCTTCTTACAGTGACAACCTGCCTCTGAGCTAGAAAAGAACAAGAACCTTCCAGATCTCTCTCTATCCCCAGCACCTTACACAAAATCCTACATAAGGAGTGAGGACTCGACAAATGTCTGGGCTGCTGGTTTTCACCTAATTCTCCAATAACATTTTTTATTGCTTCCTTAGTTGATCCAACTTGCACATTTGAGTTTTGTATATGGAGTTTCTCTAACATGAAATACATCTGATCCTTTCCCATGATATTGCTGTAATTACTTTTCTATTTTCTTTATGATAATTGGCAATGAGGAAACTGAGAAAATAAGAAATGCAGCCTTTGAGGGAACCTGATGCAGCCATTCAGGCCAGAGTTTCCCCACTGGGATACCTGCCTGGTCCTAGGGGCATCTTGCAGGCACAGAAGCCTATGCTTGAAGGCCAGATAGCCAGGTTGAACAGCAATGGGCACTGGGAGTAAAAAACACTGGCAAGCCTGGGGAGTTCTGAACCAACAAGGGACCTTCCTAGTGGATGCTGGGTGTCGACTTGGCAGGGTGATTGGTCAGATTTAGGTTGACAGCATCTGTGAGGATAAAAGATTACAAGATTCCTGTAATTCCTGCAGACTAGGAATACAACTCCAAACAATATTTAGCACATAGTAGACATATACTAGGTGCTTCACAAGTATTTGTTAAATGGATCTTTCTTTTCTTCTTTTTTCCTCTCCTTCTTCCTTGCTTCCTTTTTTTTTTTCTTCTTCTCCTTCTTCTTTCTTGGCTTTAGATAAGTGTTTCTTAAGTGTGGTCTGTATCAGAACCTCCTGGGATTTTTGTTAGCAAATGTGGAGCCCTGGAATCTGTATCCTTCACAAGCTCCCAGGGATTTTTTTATGATCAGGACTCCCATGTGGAGTCTCCCATGTGGAATCCCTCATGCCTGCCTGCTGGGGGCACAGCCCTTCTTTTTACACTGTGCCTCTTCCTCCCAGAGATCTCCCATCTGGCTGTGGGTAGATCAGATTTGAATGCGGTCTCAGATCTGCCCCTAACTGGCTGTGCACAGGCCATTTGAGCCTCTGAGATGGCATCTTTATCTATAAAATGGGGCAAAGTGCCAGCCCCACCTACCTCATGGGATTGTTGTGAAAACCAATCCTGGATGCAACCAAGTCCAACAACTGGTGTTTGTTGAACTAAATTTAAGAATCACTTATTTGACAGTACTTTGGAAGGGCCCTGTGGATGTCAGGTGAGTTTATAACCAACATTTAGACTGGATCCAGGATCAGAAAGTTCTTGAAAGGAGGAGAAGCCTGGAGGTCCTGGTAATTGGAGGCAATCCAGCCTGGCATTTGGAATCTTTGCTGTGCTGATACACTGATGTTCTTTCACTGGAAAAAAAAAAAAAAAAAAAAAAAAAAAAAACATTGCCACATGATGCAAGGATCACAAATGGAGAACAAGATGATGAACAAGATGGTAGCAAGGATAGTAATGTCAAGAGAAACAGGTTCACCAAAAGAGGGTAAGATGTTAGAAAGGATTTTACCCTCTACTTGACTGACTGAACCTGCCTTATACTTAAGAGTCATTTGGAGGGAACTGGAGGGGCAGCCAATTACCCTAGGAGAGCGGCCTCCAGGGGCTGCCCAAGCCTGCTGTGTGAAATTCAGGGCTAAATCTTTAAAACTCTATTGATCTGTGCGTGGGTTTGCTAGGGCTGCAGTGACAAAGTACTACAAACTGGAGGGCTTAAATAATAGAAATTTATTGTCTCACAGTTCTGGAAGCCAAAAGTGTCAAATCAAGGAGTCAAAAGAGTTGTTTCCTTCTGAGGCTGGAGGAGAATCTGTTCTGTGCCTCTCTCGTAGCTCCTGGTGGTTTGCTAGAAGTCTTTGGCATTCCTTGTCTTGTGACAGCATAACTCTGATATTCACATAGCTTTCTCACTTTATCTCTGTGTCCAAATCTACCCTTTTCACAAGGACTTGATCATATTGGATTAGGCCCACCCTAATGACCTCACCTTAACTAGATCATCTGCAAAGACCTTGTTTCCAAGGTACTAGGGTGGTGGGTAGAGAGAGGGGAGGGGACTATTCAATTCATAACACCTAAGTATTGTGTGTCCTTAGTCCGTTTCAGTCCCCACCCAGCCCTGACTTGACCCTCAGCTGCTTTGGGTCTGAGCAACACCACTGCAGAAGCTCTGATTTGGGGCTGACAGAAAGAGGAGGGGAAGGTGACATCCATCCTCCAGAGCCTTTCCTATTGCTCCAACAGAGAAGGAGACTCCCCTTCCCAAGCCAGAATCCCCCAAAGACAGCCTGAAGTCCAGGTTCAACACTTAGAAAAGGCGAGTCATGGTGACTCACACCTGTAATCCCAGCACTTTGGGAGGCTGAGGCCAGAAGATTGCTTGAGCCCAGGAGTTCAAGACCAGCCTGAGCATCATAGCAAAATCACCTCTCTGCAAAAAATAAAAAACACTTAAGAAAACAAAAAGGACAAGCAAACAAGCTGATACAAGAACCTAAAATCAGCCGGGCGCAGTGGCTCATGCCTGTAATTCTAACACTTTGGGAGGCCGAGGCAGGTGGATCATCTAAGGTCGGGAGTTCGAGACTAGCTTGGCCAACATGACAAAACCCTATCTGTACTAAAAATACAAAAATTAGCTGGGCGTGGTGGTGGGCAGCTATATTCCCAGCTGCTTGGGAGGCTGAGGCAGGAGAATTGCTTGAACCCGGGCGGGGCAGAGGTTGCAGGGTTGCAGTGAGCCAAGATTGCACCACTTCACTCCAGCCTGAGTGAAAGAATGAAACTCTGTCTAAAAAAAAAAAAAACCTAAAATCTTTCAGGGCATGCCTTGCTTCAGGACATGTTCTGTGCAAACCTCACCACTTTCTTCCTCCACTCTACCAGCATGGCCCTAGTCAAGAAGCCACTAAGCTCCCAAAGGGTTAAGACAGGGATTTAGGTCAGAACGCTGAGGTTCTTTCTTGGTTCTGCCATGAGGTGAGTCTGTGACATTAGACAGCCCACTTCTCCTTCCTGGTCAAGGATCCTCTCAGAAGTGTGCCTTGCAACTCTGCCACTCCATAGACACTGTGCACATCCACCTTCATAATCTGTAAGCCGTGGCAGCCCACTTTGTCACCATGCAAGTCATGTGGCAGCCCATAGGCCCCACTGTGTGCTACCTTCCCTCATCTTATGGCACCCCCAGTGTCACTCCTGGTGTTTTGTCACATAGGAAGGTTACTCAATGTTTCCCTCTAGAGCTCTCTCTGTACCAGCTTCTGCGGGTTTCTGGCCTCTGTTTCCTGGCTGAGGGCAGTCCCAGAGTTGTAGACATTAGGACTGGAAGGATCATCTGCTTCTGTCAAGCCAGATGAAGAAACTGAGGCACAGACTGGCATTGTCACAGAGTGGGCAGAACCTAGGCCTCCTAATTCTCAGCACCCCCTGTTTCCTCTCCAGAAACCACAGCCTGCAGGCTGCATCTGCTGGCCTCTGTCCCTTCCCCTTTTCTTCTGCAGCGGTGAGGGCAGCCTTTAGAGTGGATAATCTCCTTCACCATGGTGCCTGCTATCAACAGGTGTGGAAACAACAGATGCACGGTTTTGTCACAGATTTTGCTCCTGTGTGTCGCTCAAAAAGGAGGTTCCCCTTCATTTGTTCTTACCTGTTATGGTCCACAGGATGGCCAGGCCCTCCTTCTGTCCCCCACCCTGAAGACTCTGCAACTCACCCACACAGTCACACACATACACACACACACACACACACACAAACAGTCACTCTCTCTCTCTCTCTCTAAATGTGCCCTAATTCAGGCTAAAGCCCACCCTTTACAAATGCCTCCTCCATGAGTTAGTCAAGCCCGTCAGGTTGTATCTTAGTTAAGATCTCAGAAGCAAAGAATCCCAGCCTTCAAAAGAAACTTAGAGGTCATTTAGTCCAACTGTCCGGGTGAGGGAGGTGTCTTTATGTGACTTCATTATATTGAATATTCCCTCGTTCCTCTGGCCTCTCAGTCTCTGCAGTCACCCCGGCTACAGCTGTTATTTCCTTCCTGTTCCCCCTTCTCCCCATCCTCCCTACCTACCCCTATGCTTATGGTTTCCTGCCCTCAGCAGGGGTTCTTCTCGCCACCCCTCTATTTCCCTCCTTACCCATCTCTGGGTGATTTTTAAATCAGTGCCCACTAAACTCACATTTACAGCATTATAACTTTGAGCTGTAGAACCTACCAGTACGTTATGTCCTTTACTATCCATCCCATCCCCAACACACACACATACTCACCCATGCGCACACCCACACACACCCACTCATTCATACACACATTCACACAGACACCCATATACACACCTCCACAGATATTCCACGGAGCTACTTGTGGACAGAATTGAAGGAGACGGTGCATGTAAATGGGTTGAAAATCTTTAAGGTTCTATAATATGTCAGGGACTATTAACTTGTAAGTTTCTCAAGGGCAAGGACTGTCTTCTACTCAGAAACCATCACCCCACATACACACAGCCTGGAATATTATTAGACACAGAGTGGGTGCTCACTGAATTGAAATCTAATGTATTGAAAATTGCTTTAATATAAACCCATTAAAAAAAAAGCATTAATAGCCACAGGCCTCTGACCTCATGGGGAGTTGAGGGTGTAGTGCAGTAACTTGTACAGTCGCTAAGCATCTAAACGCATGTTCGGCAGGTGCTGCCATACCTGCCTTGCCTGTTTCCCTCCCCAAATGCAGAGACCCTGGACCTTCCTTCTGCAGCCCAGAGGGTCTTTCCACAGCCCTGATGTGCGATGCCAGGAGTCTGCAAGTGTCTGGGAAGCTCAATGGGAAGGACCTGGGAAGAATGACCTCTAGTAAACCTGCAGGGAGCACTGGGAAGCTCCATTTGCAGCCCCTGACTAGAAGTTCATGTTTAATCAATTAATTAATGCTTTCGATAAGTGTTTGTTGACATCCACAGAGTAGATATAAAGTCTAGACTATCAACAGAGGAGATTTTTAAAAATACAGATTCAGGGATGCTATGCCAAAAGATTGTGACTGAACTGACCTGAGGCGGGAAGTTTCTGGACTCTCCAGGTGATTCCAGTGTGCAGCTGGGAGGAGGAAAGCACTGCTCTACCCACTGCAAAGCACGCCTGCATGGTCAGATGAAAGCTGCACCTCCCCTCAAGGAGCCAGGAAAGAACTTGACAACGAGATTCAAAGAGAAGACAGGGGCTGGGGAGGTCGGTGGGAGTATGGAGAAGGTTCTGGAAGGTTGCTTCTGGGAGGCTTCTCTCCCTGGGCTTCTGAAGGCCAGAGTGCAGGGTGTGGATTAGCCATACCCAAAGCCACATTCACAGAGTGGAGAGCATCACTCCTGCAGGAAGGAAAGGAAGTGAGTCCCCTGCTTGGGAAATAGTGCCCAATCTCAGAGGGAGAAAGTGGCTCATCTGCTGTTACTTTATATACCTTATATTGCTAATATAATTTATAGGATCTAAGACAGCATGAAGAGACCTCCAGAAATCTCTGAGACAGCACCAAAGGCAACCCTACCCAGGGAACCCTTGGACTTGGTGACCTTCAGGCTCAGAGCAGCCCATGTGTGTCTCACTTGCCTCAAGCTCTCTGGCCCCTGTGCTCCCAAGGCCTCCAGCCTGGCTCCAGGAAAAGGCAGGGCCTCATGTCAAGCAGTACTTTTCTTAAGAAGCTTAGAGGTCTGTTGACATTTGAAGCAGCTCCATCCCTAGAAATCCACACACTGAAGCCCTTCCTGGGAGGGAGGTGACAGGGTTAATCTAAGGGCTGGGGGAGGCGGAGAAAGGCCTTGAAACCACACAGTGAAGCCAACCAGATTAATAGAGGAAGAGAGAGGGGGGTAGACCATTAGGAAGACAAAGAGAAAATCATGCTGGAGCAATAGAAAGGGAAATCTAATATCAACTAGGGAAAAATAAATGGAGATTAGGGCAAACAAATTAGCTTTAATGGGTTCAATGCTAATACAAGAATAACAGCGGAGCTGCGAATGCCTTTGAGGAGAAGATGGGATAAAGAACCTGAGCAGTCATGCAAGCAATAAAGATTATGCAGGGAAGGGGGATGGCCAAAAGAGCCAGCGGGGAGGGAGAGAGAAGGGAAGACTCCGGGCAGATGGGTAGGGGAGCGGTGGCATTGGAGGAGTCTGCCATCTTTGACAGGAAAGGACTGGGACAGAGAGCTGTTAAGAACTGGGGAGGCAGCAGTCAGGAGGGAAATAAAAGAAAGCAAGGAAACTGGGAGACACTGAGGGCAGGGATGCAAACCCAGAGCCGGAAAGACTGGGAAGAAAGGAGGCAGTGATGGATGTAAACAAAGAGAATGGAGGACAACCAGCCAGTACACAAGAGTGGAGGGAAATGAAGGAATTAGGTGCCCTCTCTGACTGGAGAAAATTTAAAAAGGAAAAATTAGGCACCAAGAAAATGAAAAGCTGGAGAGGATTTGGAAGTGAGTTTTGGAAAGCACCCATACTTGGTAGGTGACAAAAGGACATATTCCCTCTTAGGGAGGGGTCTGGCTATTCCTGGAATACAGTGCTGCTGCCAGGGGTGGCACTGGAGGTGGGTGGGCAAAAGTAAGCAGTGCAGAGCATTCACTATGGCATCTGAGAGCTCTCAGCTTGAGTCTCAGTAATGCCACTTTGTAAAGGTGGAGCCTTGAACCTGTTACATGCCGTCCCTGTTCCTCATCTTCTCATCTGTAAAATGATAATGTACTTCATTCTTCAAAGGGTTATTACAAGAATTAATTGAAAAGATGCATTTAAAATACTCAGCTTTGCCCAAAAATAAGCACCTCCCATAATACTGGCTATAATTATTATTCTTAGGCATTGACTAATGGTGAAGAGGGGCTGGGTACTAAAGATAGCTCTTCCTCCCTCCTTTCCCCCTTCCTCTTCTTTTAGGTCCAACGTTGGTGAAATACCAGCCTAGTTTGATTCTCTCCCAGACAGAGTCTAATCCAAGGGAAACCTCTTTATCCATCCTCTATCTCCCTCCCCTGTCTCTCCCCAGCTCCCCCTCACTATTGGGGATGAAATAATAGTGCTAAGCCCTCCACCACAGCCACCCTCTGGGCTGATCTAAGGAAGAAGCATCAAAGGAAGCCAAATTTCATATTCTATTGGAAGACCCTCTTATATCTGCCTGAGCTTCAGAGTGTAGTAAACAAGGAACTGGAGTTGGTCCTCATGGCCTCACATCTTAGGGTCCTCCTGGGCTGCATTAAAGAGCATAGACACCCCACCAGAGAAACAGAGCCCCAAAGACCAGCACACAGCAACAATAACAAGCTAGGAGTCAATCAGTAACAGCCTAGTCATGGCACTAGAAGGGGAAAGAAGGAGCTGGGATTATTTCCTGCCCCTCCAGGCATCCCAAAACCCTGCCCTTTTATCATTACTAAGGATTTTAGAAGAGAGAGAAGAGAAATCAATCCAGGCAAGAAGAGGGGCAGATGGGGTGGGGGAGCTTTGCCACTTGCTAATAAATAAGTTAATTAACTTGAAATCATTACAAAAAGAATCTTCCCATAAAACCATAACCTCCAAGAGGGCAGAGACCCATCTGTCTTCATCCCCCTATGTCCCCAGAACCTGGAGCAGTGCCTGGTATGGAAATGGTGGGTCTCGGTGGTGACGGTAATGGCTAACATTTGTGGAGGGTCTACTGAAGCCCAGGTCCTGTGTCAGGTGCTACACGTGCACCATGTTATTTAGGTCACTTGGCACACCTAGAAGGAAAGACAGAAAGAAGTGACAGAAATTCATGCCAAAGTCATAAGTTAGTCAGAGGTGAAGCAGGGGTTTCTGACTCTCTCTTCCATATAGCTTTAAGGAATGGAAATAAATGAATACATGAACCTCACCCACTCTTCAGGGCAAGAGGACAGATTTGAAAGCTACCTCTCAGTTTCGGTGTTATTCTATATATATACACACACACACACACACACGTATATGTGTATATATATATATAGAATAATAGAATATATGAGGGACTGATAAATGGGCCACCTGGCAAGTAGTAGAAGTTTAAAGGATAGTGGAAGGACTTTCTTCTTGTTGTATGTGGCTCTTGTCAGCCAATACCTGAGCAGCAGTAGTTGAATCAGATTCCAGCTCTCAGATCTCCCAGAGCCAGCCTCACATGCCCCCCAGCAACAGCTGGGACGTGCCAGCCCTTTGGAGATCCAAGCCCCAGCTCCACAGGCCCTTCCTCTAAGCATGTAGTTCTGATAACTCCAGTTTCTTCCTTTTGCTTCCTCCAGCCCGAGGGGCAGTGGCTGCTTCCTGTAGCTACTATCTCTGGGCTATTTCAGTGCTTCCTTTGTGCTCCTACAGCCCTCCAACACCAGACAACAATTCCCCATATTAAAGCCCCTTTGTTGAAATACCTAGGAAGGTTTCTGTCCTCTGACCAAGCCCTGGCTGATACCAGAAGAGATCTGAGGAAACCAGATTCTAAGACTGGATTGATCATGTCCTTGGCCTTGAACACAGTACTGAGCTCCTTGACAATGAGAACTGGAGACTTTTTTTTTTTTTTTTTTTTAACTGATTGAGCCCTGGCAGGCATATGCATGCAGCACTGCCTACACAGTCCTGAGTCAGGAACTTCTCATGGGATCTCCGAGTCTGGAATGTCTGAGTTCTCAGGAGGGGTAGCATTTGCTGCTAACCCTCTGCCTCCCTAGCTTGAGCTGTCTCTCATGGTTTTCCCTTGATGGATGTTAAAATCTTCCAAACAGAGCTATCAACCCAGTGAGGGAGGAGTCTGTGTAGATCACCTCCCATCATTCTCCGTAGAGTGTCTATGGCCAAGGTTAGAAGAAAAAGACTTCTTGGCTCAGAATCCAAAGACTAGAGTCAGTGACAGTTTCCTTAGTGGTGTAAAATGGCAAGAGTAGCACTAATCTCACAGAAGACTCCTACAGAACACACTGCCACATTCAAAGCTGCTCTCAACAGTGTGAGTCTGGCAAGCACTCACACATTTAATGTTGACGTTGAAGGTCTGATACGTGAGCCAACAGGAAGACCTCTGCATTCGTATCCTGACTCCTTCAGAAGCAGGGCAAACCTCTTTTTTTTTTTTTTTTTGGACTGTGGAATCTGGACCGTCTTCTTTAAATAACTCATTTCTATGAGTATATGTGTCTGTAGAAAACAGAATTCTGTTTAAGGCAAAGAAGGTGTGGGCTTCACTAGACTTGTAGATCTGCCTCTCTCCTTCCCTCCTTCCCTCCCTCTATCCCTCTCTCCCTCCTTCCTTCTTTTTTTCCTTCCTTCCTTCTTTCCTTCCTTCCTTCCTTCCTTCCTTCCTCCCTTCCTTCCTTCCTCCCTCCCTCCCTTCCTTCCTTCTTCCCTTCTTTCCTTTCTTCTTTCCTTTCAATAACCAACAGGCACTTATATTCTGCTTAATGAGATTATGTCCTGGCTTATTTAAAAGAAAGGACCAAAGAGAGCAGGCAGGGAAAGCCAGGGAAGACTTTCTGTAGGAGGGAGCTTCCTGAACCGACTCCTAAGTCATGAATGGAAATCAATCAGGAGAAGGTAAGGATGGGCACTCCAGGCACGGAGGACACAGTCAAGGACCCAGGAGAAGATTCAGATGCAGCAAAAGAATGGCAAGCAATTCTGTGTTGTTAGGGCATCAGGTTCAAGGCTCAGACAGGTAAGAAATGAGGCTTGAACACTAAGTCAGGGTCAGGTAGTGGTAGGCACTGTCTACAAGATTTAGTAGCTTGGACTTTGCCATAAAGAAAATGATGCCATGCCTTGCAAGGATTCTTAAATATGGGAGCAATATGGCCAGACTAGGGTTTAGATGTGTTGCTCCTGAGCTGGGTAGCAAAGGTTCACTTGAACAAGGTTGGATGTGGAGATCAATGAGTCCAGGTGAGTAGTTAACTCCTACTCACCTTCCACTCAGGTTACATGTCATTTAGAGACATCTTCCTAATCAGCTTGAACTCATTTTCTCTTGCACCCCCACCCCATTATTTTTTAACACTGCACCCTGTTGTGTTCTTCTTAGCATGTATTCCAAGTAGTAATTATACATTTATTTCTGTATTCACTTTTTAAATATATACCCATCTTCAGCCTTCCTATCCCTAGCCTGGAAGCTCCATGAAGGTAGAAATCAATTCTATATAATCAGTTCTATTAAAATGTTTGCTACATGGTAGGCATATAAAATCATGGATAGAATTGATAAATGAATGCATGAATGTTTGAATGCTGGGGACAGACAGGAAGGTATTGGTTAGGTAAATATTTAGGAGGTAAAAATTGGTCTTGTGAGTATTCCATATGCAGAGAATGGAAAAAGATAAAGGCTATCAACTGATCCATGTGACATGTTTATTGAACACCTAATATAACTTAATAATGATCAAAATGAAAGAAGTCTTGCCCTCATGGAGCTTTCTATCTGGTGATAGAAGACAGTTATGATTTATACGTATATAGTTATGCAAAAAATGTAAAATTAAAATTTGGACCTAAAGATGCAGTTAAATTTATCTATGCTACCTCCCCAGTCCCCCCAAAATTCCTCCCTTGACTATGAGACTTTTTCTTCCTCTCATTTTCAACCAGATTCCAAACAGCAGTTATATTTGATGCTACATTTCTATGACTGCCATTCAAGAAAGGTAAAGCATGTTATTAGAACACCCAAACAGAAGCCTGAACCTACTCTGTAGGATAAAGCAAAGCCACCGAGGAAGTGACTCAGTGCTGAAATATAAAAGATGAGCAGGAGTTAACTAGATAAGACAAGGAGACAAGAGCTCCAGGAGGAGGGTACAGCATGTGCAAGTGCCCCAAGGCTGGGGACACACTGTTACTTCCAAGGTCCATGCAGAAGACCGATGACAGTGCAGTGCAGAGAGTGTGGTGGCAGGTGGCAGGAGGCTGAGTAGAAGGGGCAGGCCCTGAGCTTGCATGACAGCTGGTGTTGTTACCAACCAAGACAACATTAGAGGAGGAGCCCCCTTGTCACCTAAGAGGAAATCTCCAATAGAAATTGAAAACAAAAGTTGGGGAAAAGACCTGACTGGGGTTACCTGGGATGCCCACGATGCCATCATAAGATGCGTAGTAGGTACAACAATGAGAGTATGTAGGATCGCCAAGGATGGCCGTGAAGGGGGAAAGAAACACTGAGAACTAAGAGAAGCCTGAAGGGAGAAAACATATGTCATGGAGCAAATAAGGGAAGAGAACCCCATTAAAGCAAAGCAAAAAGCCTAGACTAAAGGTATAAGGAATCAGGAGATGGGATTGTCACTAAAATCTCTTCAAGAGGGAGAACATGGCACCCTCCAACCACTCACTGTCCATCCACGGCCACTCATCACCAAGCACACGCTAAGCAGGAGGCACAGAGCAGGCTGAGCACTGAATGTGAAGGGAGGAATGGGCTGCAAGTATAGCTGCTTTTTGACAAATTTAGTTGAAAACAATAGGAAAGAAGAGTATCATGGTTAAGGGAAGAATTTTTTTTGTTTAATTTATTTTGAGGTCAGGGGCTGGAGAGGCAACATAGATTAATTTAATTCCATTTTTACGTTTAGGGGAAGGACCTGGTATAAAAGAAGACGTAAGTAATGTTTTTAAATGGGAGGATAATTGACGGAGTAGGATTCCAGAACAGGTAGAAGGGCAAGAAATCAATAAGAAACACAAGCCACAGCTTTGCCTAGCTGCTGTCTTTCTGCTCCAGTTTCCCTTAGGAAGACAAGTGTAAGGCACAGAGATAACCAAGGGTCATGCAGCAAGTTGGGGGTAACAGCAGATGCAGGATGCTGCTTTCCAGCATGCCAGCCCCTTTTACCCAGTCCAAGGGTCTCATGTGTCCAGGTAACCCATAACCTCATGTGTGCTGGCATGATCCAGTGTGCAGACTTTGGACACTGGGATTCCATGGGCCTGGGACACTTTCTTCAGGAGCAGTTGGAGGCACAGACCCTGGCCTTTACTCCAGAAAGGCATCAAGCCAAGAGGATTAGCTGGGAGGTGGCACATGGAGATCACAGACCTGAAAGTGAGCAGCTGAGGAAGGGAACAACACCAAGCTGAGAATGCCAGGGACTGATTCGCATGGACAAGGCCTTTCCTTTATGGAAGGGGAGTAGGCCTGGCATGATTTGAAGGGCGCCCAAAGAGGCCACTGCACCTCTCACTATAGCCCTGCCAAGGCTCAACTATCACCTTGACACTCTATGGGACTAAAGCAAAAAGCCCCAGGTAGTTAAATGGAAATTTTTGCAGAACAGCACATTGAGCCATTGCCACTTTAGGACTGGGCAGAGCTGCAAAAGATAAAGCAAAAGGATAAAGAGGAAAGTACTGAAGCGTGGGATTTGGGGTCGCACCATGCAGAATCATGGGAATCCATGCAACAACCATAACCAATGTAAACCATTTGTCTACCACTTGTATATATGAAAACACTAATTACAGTAGACAAAGACAGGGCCCCTGCCTTTGAGTAACTCATAAAGAAACTCAAATAGAGAAAGTTACTGTTCAATGCAGTCAGTGCTATGATATGAATTTGTGCAAAGGACTATAGGAACATGGAGAAAGGATTTCCACATCTTAAGGGTTTGGATATTGGTGCATATAACAAGAATTTTGGTCAATGAGCATCTCTGTTTTCTTTCTGCCATCCCAACTACTCAGAGCTCTATAAAGGATGAAGAAATTACCAACAAAGTCCTAAGACCTCCCTGAATGGTCACTTTTCAAAAGGATACGTTTCTGGACAGCAAGCAAGCTTCACCTAGACCTTTGCTGAGCTCCAATCCCTTTACTGTAAGATAAGTCCTCTCTGACCCCAGGAAAGCTTGCATTTCCAGTCTGAGTACCTTTCACTCAGGAACCTGCTTGCATCCGGCCAGGCGGTCTTGTCTTCCTCCCCCATATCCACCCCGCCTCCCCACTCACAATCCTCCAGACATACAAAGAGTCTTTGCTTATGAGGCTTCAAACCTCTTCCTGGGTCACACCTTTCCCCCTCACCCCACTTCTCACCCAACCAGGAGGCTCCTACTCATTTGTGGCTTCCGGCCTCAAAGCCCACCCCACCTGCAGCTGCATGAAAAGGTGGTCAGCACAGTAGGCGCCAATCATCCCCCCAACCCTAGTGCAGGAAGGAAGTCTGCACCCACCTCTGGGCATTTGGTGGTGACTCACCCAGAAGAGTCCACTCCCCCACACCGGACACAGGAAAGACAAAATCTTTCCATTGCAGGGACTCAGCTCAAAACTTCAAACCATAGGGGCCATCTCCATCTGCAGCCAGCAGGCTCTTTCCAAATTCTCTTTCCTGCCTGTCCTACAGCCACACTAAATGTCTTTCAATTTCTTGAAGGCACCAAGACTTTATGCATGGATTTTTTTCCCCCTGAAGAAAATTCTTCACCTAGTTACCTCCGAGATACTCTTCCTTGCAGCTTCCCTCTAACCACTTACGGGTCTCCCCGAGCACCTGGACTTATATCCTTCAAGAAAGATCACCATTAACATGGTGATTCCTAATGTATCTTATCATATCCCCCAAAAAGGTTCGCAGTTCCTTGAAGACCAGGATTCTTGTCTTGTTCAAGGTTGCATTCCCAGTGCTTTGTACCTGAGTCATGATAGGCACTTGGTCAATGTCTTGAGTTGAAAAGAAATGAAAACCATAGTATACAAACAAGCATTATTATTCTTAGAAGAATGTTGGAGGAATATGAAGAGTTATTCTCTTACTTTTAATATACCAGCCATCACCTGTCCTAAACCAGTGGTTTTCAAAGTGTGACCCTGGCCTAGCAGCATTAGCACCACGTGGAAACTTCTTAGAAACATAAATTCTCAGTTCAATCCCAGACCTACTGGTTCAGAAACTTAGGGCATTGTGCTCAGTACTCTGTATTTTAATAACCCTCACTGCCAAGTGATTCTGATGCACACTGAAGTTTGAGAAAACACTCCATAGTCCTAGTCCTACTCCCAAGATTGGGTCATAACATTCAACCATGGGAATATTACAAATTAGAAAAACGTTACATTTATAGCAAGATTTGTTTATCTAAATAAGCACTTCTCCATCCTGATCCCCCTATCTTCTTTTTTTTCTTTTTTTTTTTTTTGAGATGGAGTCTTGCTCTGTCGCCCAGGCTGGAGTGCAGTGGTGCGATCTTGGCTCACTGCAAGCTCCGTCTTGAGGGTTCACGCATTCTCCTGCCTCAGCCTCCCGAGTAGCTGGGACTACAGGCGTCTGCCACCATGCCCGGCTAATTTTTTGTATTTTTAGTAGAGACGGGGTTTCACCGTGTTAGCCAGGATGGTCTTGATCTCCTGACCTCATGATCCACCCACCTCAGCCTCCCAAAGTGCTGGGATTACAGGCATGAGCCACCACACCCAGCCCCCCTATCTTCTTATAGGGGTTTAAGTCAGCAGCAGGCATAAGTTTTGTTAAGCTCCATTCGATAGATAAAAACACTAAGGTTGAAAAAAAATCCACTTTCTCAAATGATAAGACTAAAACAGGCAGTGTCAAAGAAGGGATCAGGCCCAAGGCTCTTTCCACAGTAACACAAAGTCATTCAGAAGACAGTCAAATAAAATAAGCACCAGAGAATTCACAGTTTAGGGGCCAGAAATGTGAATGCATCTTTCCCAGCACTACAATGCTTACTGATAACGGTAAATAACCTCTCAGAAGGCTTCCTGAGGGTTTGGGTTTCTAAGGATGCGAGTCAGTCCTTCATAATAATTAAGGGCAATGGCCCACACAGCTGACAGCGTCGTTTTGTGTTTTTTTTTTTTAAAGGCACAATACCCAATTCATGCCACCCCAAAATGGCATTTTTTTAAAACCTGCTTCACATTTGTAGAGGTGAAGAACCTCCACCTCTAAGAAACCTTGCTTCCAGATATAGAGGTCCCAGCCTAAACACCTAGGTTTGGGTGGATACGGCCCGGAAAGTTCTGGAAAATGAGGACAAAGCTGGACTGCTGAAGGTCTTGTCTGTGTTTGGGTGGCTGTCTGGCGCCCCCGTGTGTTCAGTGCGTGGACCCAAAAGAGCCGGAAGGCAACAATGATGCAGTGAGGGCAAATGGCTACAGCAATTCACAAATGGCACTCTGGCCAGTGAGGACCAGAGGAATGGGCTTAGGACTGGGCAAAGGCCCCTCTGCCCACCATCTGGGCTCTCCTGAAGAACCTCCAAGCACTCTTCCAGTGGAGAAGAAGTCACTAGGAAGACTTGCCTGGACAGGCATAGGTGGAAGCTGTGCCCAAGCTCACCCACTGTCTCCACCAGGAAGATGGGTCATTGCATCCTTCTTGCTGGGTGTTTGGCCAGAGGGCTTTTCCTCCTGACTTACTGCCCAGGGCAGAGGCTTAGAGCACCCCCACCTCCCTTTTTTTTTTTTTTTGACAGAGTTTTGCTCTTGTTGCCCAGGCTGGAGTGTGATGATGCGATCTCAGATCATCGCAACCTCCACCTCCCAGGTTCAAGCAATTCTCCTGCCTCAGCCTCCCGAGTAGCTGGGATTACAGGCATGTGCCACCACACCTGGCTAGTTGTTTTTTTTTTTTTTTTTTTTTGTACTTTTAGTAGAGACGGGGTTTCACCATGTTGGTCAGGCTGGTCTCGAACTCCTGACCTCAGGAGATCTGCCTGACTCAGCCTCCTAAAGTGCTAGGATTACAGATGTCAGCCACTGCACCTGGCCCCCACCCCCTTTATTAAAGGGAAATTGAGTGTTCTGCTGAAGACAGCTTGGACCCCTGAGGAGACATTGCAAGGCAGTTCTGAATGTGCTAAGTCAGTGGGTGATAATGGGCACTGTGTGCCCAGCAAAGGCACTTCCCACCCTTGGCCATAAATAGTCTTTAACTGGTTCACACAGAAGGCTGGGGTTGGCTCTTCCTTCTCACCTGCCTGCTCCCTGACTCCCACACTGCAGGGCTCTACCTTCCCAGTCATATCACCAAATCCTGCCCTTGGTGTGAAAAGACCATGGCATGTTCAGCACAAAACAGCAGAGCCAATGACAAGCATCCAGGCATAGCTCTAGCCCCAGAACAGGGCTCCCCTCAAGGAGCAGCCCTGATCTGAGCCTCAAATTCTGGATGGATCTCAGCTCCTCCTCATATAAGCTGAGTTAGACAAGTCATATAAATCAGAGCACTAAAACTCTCTGAGCCCCAGTCTCCTCATGAGAAAAATGGAAATCTCGGCCCTGAAATTAGCCCAGTATAGCTCTAGGGACTATAGAGTTGAATATGTTGGAAAATCTAAAAGACAAGTATCCTCTTGCCTCTGAGTCTTTGCACATTCTGTTCCCACTGCCTGGAACAGTTTTCACCCCTCTCTCCCTCACTTGGCTAGCATCTGTTTATCTTCATTCTCAGCTTAGACCTCCTCAGGAACCCTTCTGTGTTTCCTTGAGCCAAGTCAAGTTCCCCTCCAGTGGTTCCCATAACTCTCTGCATGTCACCAGTCCCAAAAGTGGTCACAAAATATGTTAACTGGCTGTTTGCTGGTCTAGGACCTCACTGTAATAAACCCCATGAGGGAAGAATAGGGATCATGCCTGCCTTATTCACCTTGGCATCGTCAGGGACCTGTGCAGTGTGTGGCACATAGTTGGCACTCAATACAAATGGATTTGACTGGATAGACGGGCTCAGAATGAAACACAGGCTGGGGCCAGAGAGCAGAGGCCAAGTCAGGAAAGCAGCTAAGGGAACGTGTACACACATCCATGACGTGGATAGATTCCCACAGTGGCCTGTAGCCCCTGTGTCAGTCCTGGAACCCAGTGCTATCTATGCCTGTGAGGACCCTGCACCAGCTCCCTGGTGCTCTGGCCTGTTAGAGAAAGAAGGAACCTTGGGGGTCATTCAGGCCAGAAGTCCACAGACAGAGCTCGTGCCTTCTCTGCCCAAGCTCTACCAGAGAGGTTCTGCTTTTATTCTTTTGTATTTGTTTTTCTCAGTGGGGTAGTGTTTTAAAATCTGGTTCCATGAGGAGAAGGAGAAAGGTGAAAATCACCTGTGCCGCCATTTTACAAAAGGAAAAGAGACTCTCAGAAGAGAAGGGGTTTTCCCCAAGGTCAAACGGCTCAGTATTGGCATGGGAAGACCGCACATCCTCAACTCCTTACACACTTTTCAAAGGGAGGGAAGAAAATAGGGGATTGTGATTTGGAGTGAAGGGCTGAGTCTGTCCAAAGAGTCCCCAAGCCCAAGGTGCTCCTGTGACACCATCCCATCATGGGAGATGAGCATCACATACCATTTGTGCCAGCATCCTGGGAGTGAGAACTGGGGAAGGGGTGCAGAGGGGCCCACAGGGCCTGGCCATGGGATTTCATGGTCACAGTCAAACACACACACACACACCTGCACCTGCACTCATAGCTAATCCCCACCCAAACTCCTACCTGGCCCTGACAACTGTCCCTGGGAATATTGTCTCCTTAGGCCATGGAGGGCTGAACCAGCTGGGAGGGGCCTTTGTGAACGGCAGACCCCTGCCAGAAGTGGTCCGCCAGCGCATTGTAGACCTGGCCCACCAGGGTGTGAGGCCCTGCGACATCTCTCGCCAGCTCCGCGTCAGCCATGGCTGCGTCAGCAAGATCCTCGGCAGGTAAGCACGAAATTCACCACAGGCCGCCTTCCCTGCAGGGCTTGACTTCTCCAGCTGATCTCAGGGCAGCTGGAAAATTCCCCTCCCAGGGAATGGGGATTTGCTCCCAATGTCCAGTTTTGGTCCTGAGACCTGAACAGTTATGGTGGTCCTTCTGGGTCTCTACCCAGCCACTATTTTTCTGTTTTCTTGCCCTTCCTTCTTTCTTTGTCCATTTATCCTACTTTTAGTTTCTCCCTCTCCCTTCTTCTCTTTTGCTCCATGTCTCATTTGCTATAGGTTTCTCTCCTTCTAAGGCAGGAGAATCTTCCCCCAAGGTCCTCCTCCTACGGAGACCTAGGGAAATTGGGCCACTAGGGAGGGGACACACAGTCAGATGAGCTCCCACGGTCTAACCCCTAAAAGAGGGATATCTGAATTTGTGCTTCTCAAACCATAATTCCCCAAGACCCCAGATCAGTGCTTCATAGTCCTGGCAGCACATTACAGTCACCAGGGGAAGCCTGATTTTTAAAATAGCAATACTGTTTATGCCCCAGCCCAGACCAATTAAATCAGAACTTTATGGAAATAGGCACAAGTTTTGGTATATAACTCCCCAGCCCGTCTGCCCCCAGAAAGTGACTCTAATTCTCTGCAGCCAGGGTTGAGAACCACTGACCCAAAGATTCAGGAGAGACCAGGAACAGCAAAGGCCTGCTTCTGAGCTGACGCAGTCACAGATTCCAGTCTGCAAAGCCACTTCCATTAAAAATGCCTCTGTGCCAGAGCTTCCAGTCAGCTCTGTGTACATGTGCCTGTCCCCCTGCTCTGACCCTTAGGTGGATTTAGGAGGAGCCCTGGTTGGACAAGGCAAAGGGACCTGGACTGTTCTTTGAACCGTGAAAAGCCCTGGCTCTCCTCCTGAAGTAGTTAGGGAAAGGCATGATCCTTTGCTGGGCTTGGGAGAGGGGATTCCTGTGATGGGCTGTGGTGTCCCAGAGGAGATGAGTCCCGGATGGAAGTAACAGATGAATGGAGTTTTAAAGAGCCAGATTCTTTTTCATTCAGATGAGAGCAGAGAGTTTCTACAACAAGAAGAGGAGGATATACTGACACAGGCCGTTGATCTGCCAAAGCAACTAGTTGGAGGACGGAGGGAGGGGAAGGGTGGAGGCCCCAGAAGAGGAGGCTCAGCTTAACAAGCTGGACCTGGCTGGGGATCCAAGCAAGGTCAGGATTCCAGAGTCCATGAGGAGAAGCTTCAACTTGAACCTGCTAAAACCTGATAGAAAACCAGTGATCAGGGCGGTGAGGGATATGCCTCAGGCTTGGACAGGGCAGGGAGCAAAGGTGAACCACCAAGACAGAGCAGAGGGTCCAGTGACCTCGGCTAGCTTTCTAGGTGGCCAAAGAAAATAGTCAGTCATTGGCTGGGCATGGTGGCTGATGCCTGTAATCCTAGCACTTTCGGAGGCCAAGGTGGGTGGATCACTTGAGGTCAGGAGCTCAGGACCAGCCAGGCCAACTCAGTGAAACCTGTCTCTACTAAAAATACAAAAATTAGCCTGGTGTGGTTGCAGGCACTTGTAATCCCAGCTACTCGGGAGGCTGAGGCAAGAGAATCGCTTGAACCTGGGAGGCAGAGTTTGAAGTGAGCCAAGATTGTCCCATTGCATTCCAGCCTGGGTGACAGATTAAGACTCTGTCTCAAAAATAAATAAATAAATAAATAAATAAATAAAAAATAAAAATAAAAATAAAAAAAAAACTCAGTCGTGCTTTAGCCAAAAGAAGCTGGATAGAGCAAACTGCTGTGCCCCTGTCATTCACACATCAGGCACACCAAGATTTCCTTTCTTAGAAGGGAAATCTTTTGTGCCCCATACAATGGCTGTTGCAGGTGCTAGGACACAAGAGACTGGCCAGAAGGAAGGGAGAGAGAGAAGCCAAGGTGAGGCCTTTAGCAGAGGATGCTGGTTTGGCAGTAGCATGAACCTACCCAAGCGAGGGAAACAGATAGTTCCATGCACATCAAGCGTTTGAGGCCAGGCTTGGAGGCACGTTTCACTCTCATATCCCTACCCAGAAGCCTCAGAGAGGAGGGAGGCTCTGGCTAAATCCCTGTCTAAAGACCCCACCTGCTTATTGGGTAATTCTTTGGGATTCTCTATTGGAGTAGGTACTACGAGACTGGCAGCATCCGGCCTGGAGTGATAGGGGGCTCCAAGCCCAAGGTGGCCACCCCCAAGGTGGTGGAGAAGATTGGGGACTACAAACGCCAGAACCCTACCATGTTTGCCTGGGAGATCCGAGACCGGCTCCTGGCTGAGGGCGTCTGTGACAATGACACTGTGCCCAGTGTCAGCTCCATTAATAGGTAAGAGAGAAAGCAGCCTCTGGCGTCAGGCTGGGGCCCCTGGGCTTTGGGGAAATCAGGAAAGAGACAAGAAGGGCCTGGCTTGGGTGGAGCAGAGGCCAGGAAGGGGCCTGATGCTGAACAATCAGGCAGGGAGCACACCTGGCTCCAGGCAGATATCATACCTCTCTGCCTCCTCCCTTGCCCCATGCTATGGGGCACCCTCCCCCGGCCCCCAGCCATAGTGTGCTATCTACAGTTTCCTTCCTCAAATGCCACATCTGCTTTCATTCAATAAAAGAATCTTCATGAATTGATCCTTTTCTAAGCCATCAGACCCCTAACCCGGCCCACATTGAAGCATTCACTCATTTATTTAGTCCCTCAATGATTCACTCACTGCCTCAATCAATCATTTACTTACTCACTCGCTTGTTCATTAATTCATTCACACATAATTCACTCATTCATTTTGTGCTAGGCCCTGGGACACACAAAGCCCATCTTTGCAGAGCTTGCAGTCTAATGAGAACACAGATATTAATCAACTACTTACAAAACATATTGTAAAAATGCAGCTGTAAGTCCTGCTAAGAAAAGGAACATGAGGATATGCAAGGTAGCATAGGATTATTTGGTTTATGAAGGTCATGAAAGTCTTCCCCTGAGTAAAAAACAACAAGAGAACTAGGTGAAAAGAGCTCAGACAGCTATGCAAAGGCCCTGTGGCTAATAGGATCAAAAGAAAACCAGTAGATAGGCCAAGTGCAGTGGCTCATGCCTGTAATCCCAGCACTTTGGGAGGCCAAGGCAGGTGGATCACCTGAGGTCAGGTGTTTGAGACCAACCTGGCCAACATGGTGAAACCCCATCTCTTCTAAAAATGCAAAAATTAACTGGGTGTGGTGGTGAGTGCCTGTAATCCTAGCTACTTGGGAGGCTGCGGCAGGAAAAACATTTGAACATGGGAGGCAGAGGTTGCAGTGAGCTGAGATCACGCCACTGGACTCCAGCCCGGGCAACAAGAGCGAGACTCTATCTCAAAAAAAAAAAAGAAAGAAAGAAAGAAAGAAAACCAGTAGATAAAGAGCAGGGGAGCATAAGGTAGGCTGAAGTTGAAGATGTCAGCAGAGGTGGCCTTTCAGAGGCTGGGGGCTGTGTTATACCTTCTTGCCTTTGGTCATAAAGCAATGGGAAGCCCTTGGCAGATTTTAAGCAGGTGGCCAACTTGCATTTCAGAAAGTCCACTCTGGCTGCAGTAGGGAGAATCACTTAGAAAGGGCCAAGAGGGGATGGGCGTGGGCCAGTGAGTGACCCTGGAACACTGGTGATGACATACACTAAGGTGCTGATGGAGAGATGCAGACAGGGGTCAACGGTGGCAAGGTTCACAAGGTCAAAACACAGAACTCGATGATGGGTTTGATAGGAAAGAGAGGGAAGCAGAAGTTAAGCCCCATCTCTGTTTTGGCCTTGAGTGACTGATGGTACCAATCATGAGATGCAGACAACTGGGGAGGACTAGGCATGTGGAGTAGGGTCACAGACTTGACTGTGGACAGTTGAGTTTCAAGTGCCTTTGAGATACCCAAGAGGGGTGTCAAAAAGGCGACTGGGTCTGGGGCAGCTATGAGTTCTCTTTCCTCCTCTTCTCTCTCATGGCCTTTCTTTTCATCACAGAATCATCCGGACCAAAGTGCAGCAACCATTCAACCTCCCTATGGACAGCTGCGTGGCCACCAAGTCCCTGAGTCCCGGGCACACGCTGAGTGAGTGCTGAGAGACCTGGATACACACACATGCTCGTGTACACCTCCCCTTCAGCGTACCCACATATACACAGAGGCACACACAGACACACCCACACAGACACAGCTGTGCACAGTACTATTCACAAACCCATGTGTAGACTGAGCTGTGCCACTGCTATGAAGTCTGGCCTGTTCCCAGGGCAGATTCACTGAACTATGGAGAGGTGCAAACACTTGAGACAGCTCTAACTCCAAGAACCCCTCCCACCAGAAGGCCCCCTGGAGGAAGGACCCGAGCCCCTCCAGGTCTCAGTCCATGGCTCGGCTTGCTGCCTCCTGCACAGTGTCAGCAGGGACTGTGAGGGGTGTCACTCTCACTCCCTGACCCTCTTCCTCTTCCCACCGCTGCAGTCCCCCCAGAGTCACCCCAGGGCTGTGAGGGGTGTCCCACCCCTTGCCCCTCTCCCTCTCCTCCAGCCCCTGCAGTCCCCAGCTCAGCTATAACTCCCCCAGAGTCACCCAGGGCTGTGAGGGGTGTCACTCCTACCCCTGACCCTCTCCCTCTCCCCCACTGCAGTCCCCAGCTCAGCTGTAACTCCCCCGGAGTCACCCCAGTCGGATTCCCTGGGCTCCACCTACTCCATCAATGGGCTCCTGGGCATCGCTCAGCCTGGCAGCGACAAGAGGAAAATGGATGACAGTGAGTGCTGGGACAGGAAGGCAGCGGGTGGTGCACGAGAGCAGTTTGTTCAGGCTTTGATGGGGACAGAAACCCTTCCACTTATGACATGGGACTTTGTAGGGGCTCTGCATGTGACTGTCACATGTCCTGTCCCTCAGTTGGCCAAGGCTCCTGGGCCCAGGTGGCTGGCCCTTTTTCTCCCTCCACAGTGAGTCAGCTTGGAGTCAGTCCTCTACTTTGGTCTAGAGCATGAATAGATAGGTCCCCTAAAAGCTTTCTTCCTTCCTGGGGGGTGCCAGGTGATCAGGATAGCTGCCGATTGAGCATTGACTCACAGAGCAGCAGCAGCGGACCCCGAAAGCACCTTCGCACGGATGCCTTCAGCCAGCACCACCTCGAGCCACTCGAGTGCCCATTTGAGCGGCAGCACTACCCGGAGGCCTATGCCTCTCCCAGCCACACCAAAGGCGAGCAGGTGAGAAGCTGGGTCCTGGGAGGTGAACAGGGTGGGCAAGGGCCGGAGAAGGTCTGTTCTCCAAATGAGCCTGTGCTCCACCAAAGCAGCTGGAAGTTGCATCAGTGGGCTCAGGGCATCTGCCTTATGCAACTCCAAGCCTGACACATGCTTTATTTTACCAGATGCCCTGGCATCTTCCTCTCTTTCTAACCCTCCTGGCTTCCTTCACCCAAAACCTTTGAGCTTGGGCCTTTCAGGGATGGCAGCACAACCTGATGATGCTATCCCTTGCCATCAGCATCTTTCCCAGACTGCGACATCAGGTTCCACAACTCTGAAGCAGTAGCACAAAGCCTTCACATAATGACCTCAGCCACCACTTCCTAGCCCCACCTTTGGCCACTCATCCTGGCCCCGAGCACGCCACCCTCGCTCACACCTCTCTGCCCTTGCACACCGTGTGCCCTCCACACAGAATGCCTTTCCTCCCACTTCTCTGCATGGAAAAATACCACTAGCCTTCATGACTCAGCTCAAACATCACTCTCTCCGTGAGTCCTCCCCTGCCCCTCTGACATGAATCATCTCTCTTGCCTCTTGCCCTTCTGCATGTCCCACATGCTGCTCTCAGTAGCTTCTCACAGTGTTGCTTAATAATCTAGCAGACAGAGAGGTACAAAGACACGCGGACTCCTTAAGGACAGGGAAGCCTCATGAAACATTAAACACCATTTTTATTCCCAGCACCTACCATTGTGCCCCCCTTATAATAGACAGTAATGGTATAGTGAATGAATGAACAAATGAATGAGTTGAGAAATCCAGAATAATACATCCAAAGCTACAGGGAATTTTTCTTGTTAGTGCTCAGGACAGGTGAAATGAATCATAACAGGTTGGTGTCTGTGAAAAGCTGACAGAGATGTGAGAGGTCCCACCCCGAGGCCAACAAAGACTCTGCAGCTCTGGCAGAACCACTAAGCTCTCAGCTCCTAGTCATCACATCTTTTTCCCTTAACCCCACCAAGTCAACCAGATGAGGAGTGTCTTCAGGGTGGGTCTGTTGCCCCTCTTTGCCCATGCCGCCATTTGCTGTAGGAGTGAGGCAAGCCCATTTGCCTTTAAAAACTGAGTAGGACAATGGAGATGATGCCAATAATCAGCCCACCACTTCCAGTGACGTCTGGGCCGCTGGTCCCGTGCCAGCACTCGCAGCTGGGCAGGCAATCTGCATCAGCAATTTTATCAGCTTTGACTGTGGCGACCACAAGCGTGCAGAGAAATCTGGCCATCAGCAGCATGGGGAGAGGGCCTGGGTGCTCACCCACCAGTCAGCACACAGCTCCAGGAAGGAAAGGGGGTTGCAGTGGGGGGCCTGCAGGAAGCTCACTCTGTGAGAGTAAGCCTGCAAAACTCAGTGTGCAGGCACCAGCCACTCAGTGAAAGTAAAGAAACCCTGCTGATGAGACTCTGGACACCCGCTGAGTCCCAGAGCCATTTCCTGGCTCCATCCCTAAGCTCCCCAAAGGACCCTGCTTGACTACAGAGCACCCCCATGCCATGCTGGCATATGAACATGGGGGATCCTGGAATGAGAGAGTCTTTGAGCTTTCAGCGACCTCCATGACCACCTTGTCCAGTTTCTCCATTTGTGTGGAGATAATCCAAGCAAGACAAGGAGGGCTTAGGCAATCAGAAGGTTTTGGAGCTCAGACCTGCCAACCCTCATTTCATTCAGACTGGTCCACTGTCACCTGTTTCAGATATGGTGCTTCTACGTAAACACTTATTTGAAGACTGAAAAAAAAAGCATTTGAAAACCATTAAATTTCTCCAACCACTCATCTTTCAGATGAGGAGACTGAGGTCCAGCAGTGTCCATAAATTATTCATTATCTCCTCAGTCAATCATTACTCACCTAGTCATTCACCTGGAGGGTGGTGAAGGCAGGGAGAACCAGCCAGTGCAAGGGCCCCTCATGTCCTGCTTGGCCTTTGCTTTTCCCACCTCTGGTAACTGACTATGCTGCCAAAGTAATACTCCGTGCTCTCTCACCAGGGCATAGGAATGCCCTCTGGCTTGGGGAGCCAAGAAAGAAGCACAAGTATTCATACCTGACCTTAGGACGGGTTGTAACACAGCTATCTTTTCTGCAAAATCAACAAGTGGGGGACCAGGCATGGTGGCTCACACCTGTAGTCCCAGCACTTTGGGAGGCTGAGGTGGATGGGTCACCTGAGGTCAGGAGTTTGAGACCAGCCTGGCCAACATGGCAAAATCCCAACTCTACTAAAAATATAAAAATTATCCAGGCCTGGTGGCATGCACCTGTAATCCTAGCTACTCGGGAGGCTGAGACAGGAGAATCGCTTGAACCTGGGGGGCGGAGGTTGCAGTGACCCGAGATTGTGCCACTGCACTCCAGCCTGGGTGACAGAGTGAGGCTCCATCTGGAAGAAAAAAAAGGGCAGGGGGAAGTGTTCAACAAAAACATCATGTGGCCTTATTCCTGGTTGCTATTTCATGACCAGACATAGCCAGAAGTCATACAGCTCTTGTTTCCCTATTTTACAAATGCATCAGAAAACATCAACGGAATATGAATATCAGTTTATTGACAGAAATCAAGAATTTGGTGGCTTCTGACTCTTCACATGATTCTGAAATAATATCTATGATAACTCTCATTGGGCATCTGTTGTCACCAAGTATTCGGTGCTCAGCACATTATGTATAAGTATACAAAATGTCATGTAATGCTTACATCAGCCTCATAAAGTAGAGTCTATGATTCCCATACAGGTGAGAAAATTAAGCTTCAGAGCAGTCAAGTAGACTAAAGCTACGTGGCAGGTCATTGCAGAACCAGGGCTCAGACTCGCTGAAGTTCTGAAGCATTTTGCTGCTCTGCCCTGATTGAAGGTCAATTCCAGCTAAAAAGCCCAATAATCACTGGGAAGTTTCAGCCATTGAATACAAAATCACCAAAAGATTTGACTATATAGGTTTTCTTTTTCCTTTTTTTTACTAAGTTACCTGGATTTTGAAATAGCTATAGGATTCTGAGTAGATATTTTGCTGTCGAAACAACACATCCATAAAGCATTTTAAACTTTTCTTATACTCTCTAGAAATTAGGTATTTCGTTCAATTTCAATAAGCCACACCCTGGCCAGGCGCAGTGGCTCACGCCTGTAATCCCAGCACTGTGGGAGGTCAAGCCAGGCAGATCATGAGGTCAGGAGTTTAAGACTAGCCTGGCCAACGTGGTGAAACCCCTGTCTCTACTAAAGATACAAAAAATTAGCCTGGCATGGTAGCGCGCACCTGTAATCCCTGCTACTCGGGAGGCTGAGGCAGGGGAATCACTTGAACCCAGGAAGCAGAGGTTGCAGTGAGCCAAGATCACACCATTGCACTCCAGCTTGGGCAACAAGAGCAAAACTCCATCTAAAAAAAAAAAAAGGCCCTAAGAAACTCCACCCTGCCTCTAAGTGGGCCCCCTTGGAAAGCATGGAACCAGAGCACCATTTAGTCAGTAATTGCTGCTATGTGCTAATGGTGCCCTGTGGCCTCCAGAATTGACTGCAGCTTCCAAAAGTGCCCAGCATGCAGCCGGAAAGTGCTGTGGATCTTTGCAGAACCCAGCTCAATGGAAATCACTGAAAACAATTGCCTTTAGTGGCACTGTTATGTAACCACTGAGCATTCCCCTGAATTCAGCTTTGCACATCTCACGTAGCAGGTATGTGACGTGTGTGAAGGTATGTGGGGAATGGTTGTGTTCTTTTTTCTGCGCTATCTGCTTCCCCGTTGGGAGGAGGCCATGGTAAGGATGAGGTACACTTGCCTTTAGTTAAACAAGTTCTTTTCGGAAGGAGTACCTAAGGTTATAGCTGTGCTCCTGGCAAGGGGAGGCCAGGAGGCATCTAAAATGAGGTCTTACTGATGAAGACCCCCAGGTACTTGACAAAGAGTGTTTCCAACAAAAACAACTCTAAATACCATTTTCAAGCTGAACTTGCACATTTCTATTTGTTTGGATGTGGAGAGAGAAAAGAAGAAATCCACATGGTGGGTAAAGCACCTGGGTCCACAGCCGAAATCCCGGGTTTGGTCTCAGTTTCATTATACAAAACTGGGCCATTTACCTGAGTTCCAGGCTCCACATATAAAACACAGACATAATATTACTCACCCACGTCACTGGGCTACTGGGGGACTCTACTAGGACAGCAGAGGCAAAGCTCTGATGTAAGCTCTTTGCAAATGTAAGAAGTGGTCCTTATGTCACCCAGTTTAGGGCAGTGGTTGAGAGCAGACACATTCTGATCCCTCGAGTCTGAATCCTATCTTTGGCCCACCTGGAAGTGGGACAAGTTTCTTAAACCTTTGTGCCTGGGTTACCTTTGTGTATCTGGGTTCCCTTTGTGCCTGGGAAGAATAAATTAACAGATGGAAGGACCCTGAACAGTCCGGTCGGAGACTGCTCCAGTCCTTGGCACCGTCCTGTATTCTGTGGGTCCCAACAGTGTGGTGAAACCAGGAAGCCAACCAGCCATCCAGCCAGGGTGTGGTCCTCTGGCTGAGACTCTCTATCCCACATCTGGGCACTCATGCCACCAGCTGGCCTTGAATTCCAGGGATGCGGGAGGACAATGAGCATGAAGGAAACGTGCTGAGTGGAGTTGAGAACGTAAAGGAACAAGGGGACGATGAGGAACTCTCCTGGGGAGATTAGGGCTGCCAAGTCCTAAGACAGGCTCAGGGTCTGCAGGAAGGTCGGCTTGTTGGATCATCTCTGTGCGCTGACTTCTCTTTGCTCCCCAGGGCCTCTACCCGCTGCCCTTGCTCAACAGCACCCTGGACGACGGGAAGGCCACCCTGACCCCTTCCAACACGCCACTGGGGCGCAACCTCTCGACTCACCAGACCTACCCCGTGGTGGCAGGTATAACGCCCCAAGCCTCCCTGGCAGGTGGAGGGCGGGGGACTGAAGAGCTTGGCTGGCTGTCAGGCAGAATGTGTGTGGGGCCCTGGCCTGGAGAGGAGAGGTGGGCTGCGCTGGCTGGGCCTCAAGGTGGGTCAAGGGGGTCGTACCTCCAGTCCTAGGCCGCTCCTGGGTCTCCACGCTCCCTCCTGTGGGAGAGGCGGGCACACACACTCCTTCCCAGTCTCTCCATTTTCACTGCAGAAGCACAGCAGGGAGATCTAGCTTCTCTCTCCCCTCCTTGCCACACCTCGTGGGCCCTGGCTCCCCAGCCCAGACTCTGAGAACAGCTGGGTCTGCCTGCCCCGCGCCCCGCCCGCACCCTCCACATCTCATGGCTTGGTTTGTGCATGTTCCCACCCCGTCATCTCACACCCCTCTCTCCTTGTTGTCTCCCTCCCTCCGGCAGATCCTCATTCACCCTTCGCCATAAAGCAGGAAACCCCCGAGGTGTCCAGTTCTAGCTCCACCCCTTCCTCTTTATCTAGCTCCGCCTTTTTGGATCTGCAGCAAGTCGGCTCCGGGGTCCCAGCCGGTGCCTCGGTCCCGCCCTTCAATGCCTTTCCCCATGCTGCCTCCGTGTACGGGCAGTTCACGGGCCAGGCCCTCCTCTCAGGTACGACAGGGAAGTCCCGGGGCCATGCAGCTATTGCGGTGGGTGGGAGGGGGGTCCTCAGGGCCGACCGCCAGCCCCCTCTCTGGCCTCAATCTCATCCACCTCTACCCTATTCCCTAATTCCTCCGGCAACTTTTGGAGGCGCCAACATGAAGTTCTCTGTGACCGGGAAGACATGCTCAGAAGGGGCAGATGCTCGGAAGGGGTGGATGCTCTATGGGTACCAGGAAGTGGGATACACCACCCCAAGACCCCATGGAAAAGCAGGAACCCTAAGGCCGGGAGCCGGGTGCTGTAACATAGCAACATTTGGCCTTGGTAAATGCATAAATAAATAGAAGGAAAAATGAACATTTTGGAGGGAAAAAGGCATTGGCTTTTGGAGCCAATTTCTGGATCAAATTTCTAAAAAGGCCAAGGGTCAGTCCCAATTGTGTTTCCATGATGCAGCTATCTTCATGCCTAGCTTAACAGCATCACCGGGAGAACAGTCAGACATCTGTTAAACATGATAAATTCAGTGATTCAACAACTTGAGAGAGGAGGAGTGAGGGACCTCCCATCAGGAACCTCAACTGCCTCAAAATATTTAAAGCTGGAAGCACTGACCGGGCGCGGTGGCTCACGCCTGTAATTCCAGCAGTTTGGGAGGCCAAGGCAGGTGGATCACGAGATCAAGAGTTCAAGACCAGCCTGGCCAAGATGATGAAACCCCATCTCTACTAAAATACAAAAAATTAGGCGCGCGTGGTGGCAGACACCTGTAATCCCAGCTACTGGGGAGGCTGAGGCAGGAGAATTGCTTGAACCCAGGAGGCACAGGTTGCAGTGAGCTGAGGTCGCACCATGGCGCCCCAGCCTGGGTGACAGAGCAAGACTCCATCTCAGAAAAGAAAAAAACAAATAAATAAAAATAAGTAAATCTGGAAGCACCTGAGGGAGCCTCTAGAGCAAACCTCTTATGCTGATGAGGAAACTGGCCCAGGGAGGAGAAGGTCCCTGCCAAGGTCTCTGGGTGGGAGCACCATCTGCAGCTGGTTGAGGCCTGGGCCTGCACTCCATAAGTCAGACCTCAAGGGGAGCTGGGTCCTCCTGGCAGAAGGACCTTTGCCCATCCAGCCAGGGCCTAAGGAATGGCTGAGAGTCAAGTGCTTGGCTTGGGCTGGAGAGGGCCTGAGATGCAGTGAAAGTGGAGAGCAGAGACCCATATGGTCTTCAGATACTTCAAGGGCTTCCACAGGGATAGGACTATTTTAGATGTGGGCCCAGCGGGGACCCAGGACCAAGGAAGGAAGCCAGCTAGCTCTCAGTTCAGCATTGGAGGAATCTCTTTAATATCGACACTGTCTCCAAGGAGTGTGGGTATTTAGTGACAGAGTAAATGCGTCCTCACCTCCCACACCCTCCTACCCTGATGACCTTGAAACGCTAGAGCAGAGACCAGTGCAGGGGTGGGGTGTGGGAGACCTGTCACAGAGGCAGCCCAGAGTCAGACAGTCCATCTGGACCAGTGGTTTCAAATTTGGGCCTCTCAATGCTCTCTTGAAATGAAGCCTTTTGCAGAAGACATGTATGCTCACCAGACCCCTGAAGAACTGCTCTTTTAGAAGGGGGGCCCTGCCCCTAGAAAGCCCTTGGACTTGAAAACCACTGCACCAGAGGATTAAGACCTCTACAAGCCCAGAGTAACCACAGGGTCATGGGATAAAAGTCCATGGACCCTTTTTTTTTTTTTTTTTTTTTGAGATGGAATCTCACTCTGTTGCCCAGGCTGAAGTGTAGTGGCGTGGTCTCAGCTCACTACAACCTCCGCCTCCTGGGTTCAAGTGATTCTCCTGCCTCAGCCTCCCGAGTAAGTAGAACTACAGATGCGCGCCACTACACCCGGCTAATTTTTGTATTTTCAGTAGAGATGGGGTTTCACCATGTTAGCCAGAATGGTCTCGATCTCCTGACCTCGATCCCCCCACCTTGGCCTCCCAAAGTGCTGGGATTACAGGCGTGAGCCACCGCACTCGGCCCATGGAACCTTTTTTATAACTGGCTCTACATTTTCTTTCTGGCTGGCACCCGGGGTTTTTTTTTTTTTTTTTTTTTCCTCTGTGCATCCCTGCACCTAATGTGAGAAGTTTTCTTAGAAGAGAGGGACATCCAGTATGTGGGCAGAGAGATGGTGTTTAAGGGTCTAAAGCGAGGAATAAAATGTTGACTCGGAGTTCAAGAATTCAAGAGGATGAAGTCAGCAGAGATGGGTCATTTGTTTTGACCAAAGTGATGAAAAGAGAAAAACCTGTGAGCTGAGTAAAATTATGTCAGCCAGAGAAAATGGGATGATGGGGAGGGAGGGGAATGAGAGGAGAGTGGACAGGAAGGGAGGGGAAGGGAAGGGAGGGGAGGGGACGGGGTGAGGAGAAGAGGTTCATGTCAGTTACAGGGAGTTACACAAGCCTGCATGTCTTCTGAGAATGGCACGCTAGGGCTGGGGGCGGTCATGGGGCAGGCAAGGGGTGAGGGTGTGGTGATGCCCATGATGATGGGGAGCAGGTGCTGTGGAAGCCGCGGAGAGGCTTGGCAAGACCAGCTGAAAGAGAGGGAAGGGTGTAGGGCAGCTGGAAGCGGATAGACGTATCAGAGTGCAGACATAGAGTGCAGACATAGGCTGTGGTGTAAAGTGTAACTGGAACAGCCCAGGGCAAACTCCCTGCTCCCAAAGCCCCCACACTTTGTCCCCTCCCTGTCATCCTGTTAGCATCCTCTGTCAACATGCAGTCAATCAGAGGTGACGCCTCCAACTACTGTCAGCTGTTAATTTAGTGGACATGCCCACTCTCCAGGCCAACTGCAGGACTGAGAGGTCACCCAACCCATGGGACAAAGCAGCTGGCAGCAGACACCAGGTGGTCATGTAGGGAGCAGGCAGCCAAATATGCAGCACTGGCATATCTTTCAGGCTGGTGGCCCCCAATCCAGGCCCAGATGATGCTGAAGTGCAGGTGTGAGCACTTTGAAGGTTGCTGGCTGGTCACAGGGCCCCCTAGCCCAAGGGTTGACAATTCAGCACAGAGGCAGAGGCTCTGAAAAGAGTGAGGAGTGCTAGGCTTGGAGGATCTGGGGTCCAGGCAAATGGCCAAGAGTAGGAAGCAAGTCAGAAAGCGGCTCAGACACAAGGGAGAGGATGGCTGGTGTCCATGCTGAGCTCAGGGTGTTGGCCTGGAGCTCCTTACAGACTGTCCACCTGAGGCCTCTGGTCAAGACTAGACCTCAATACCTAACACGTGGCTGAGCCATGGTGAGAGAGCTGGGAGGACATGATGGGGGCGGTGGGGAAGGTTAGGAAGGGAATGGTTCCAGGAGCGCAGGAGGCTGCAGACTTTCCCAAGAAGAGGTGAATTTGAAAGAAAGAGAAGGAGCCTGGGCCTGATGGCTCACACCTGTAATCCCAGCACTTTGGGAGGCCAAGGTGGGTGGATCACCTGAGGTCGGGAGTTCAAGACCAGCCTGACCAACATGGAGAAATCCCATCTCTACTAAAAATACAAAATTAGCCAGGTGAGGTGGCACATGCCTGTAATCCCAGCTACTCGGGAGGCTGAGGCAGGAGAATTGCTTAAACCCAAGAGGCGGAGGTTGCGGTGAGCCGAGATCATGCCATTGCGCTCCAGCCTGGGCAACAAGAGCGAAACTCCATCTCAAAAAAGAAAAAAAATAAAGAAAAGAGAAGGAAGCTGAGGCCACATTATTCCTAGGTAATGCTGCAGACCAGAAGAGAGGAGAGAGGACACAGTGAGTTTTCATTCCATAATCAGCTCAGCTTTAACCTGTGTGAATCTTCCACATGCCTCTGAGTGACTCCCAAGGACCCTCGCTGCCGCCTCCTGCAACTCCTTCACCTGCTTCATAGCGTTTTTCTCTGGGTCACTTATTTCCGCCTGGTGGCTCTGATAGTGTGATTTCCAAGGTGACTATCCTTCTGAGTCTCAGCTCGTCCCCAGTCAGCCAAGAAAGAAGAAACAGCAAGGTTTGGGGAATAGCAAGAGTGCCCCTAACGTTGCTGCCAGTTCCCTTTGGAAGCCCCAGTCTGGAGTCCCAACACACTGGCCAAAACAGCAATGTCGAGGCCGTCCTGGTCCCAGCTGCTCTGGGACTGACTCCAGCTCAGCTCAAAGGAAAGCTGTGAGTTAGGTTTTATCATCAAAGAGTCCATTCCCCTCCTCCATCCTTTTGTACAAAATTATATTTAGTTCTGCCAAAGAGATTTCTGGGTTGCCATAAATTCTCCTTGCTATCAGAACGAGATAAGGAATTGAAAAGGGGTTACATGGAGGGCAGACTTCAAAGGGGGCAAATAAAATAGTCTGAAATCACCTCTACCCTCTGAATTCCTCCAGGCAATAGCTTTATGATTCTGGCCTCTATCAATATTTAGAATATTTACCAATATTTCAAGGTGTGGGGGGAGCTAGAGTTTTCTTACAGAACCCCACTCCATGGCCAGTCAACATGGGCCTATGCTTTCTGTCAACTTCTTAAAAATAGGACCACATTGGAAAGAAATTTGGGTGTAGAGGAGATAGAATTCATAGCAAGGATAGTTTTATGATGAAGAGTCTTAAAAACAGAGAAGTAGATAAGAGGGCACGGTTAGGCCGTGATGGAGTTTCCACCCCACAGCTTCTGTGGTTTTGTTTCTAAGAAGGCTTGTAAGCTTCTTGGCTTTTTGGAAGAAACTATGCATTTAAGCAATTGGAGCAAAGGGTTTTGTAGGGCTGTTGGGAGAGTTTATTGTGCCACAGTCTGGGTGAGAGCCATGCTGAAGAAAGTCTTACCAGTCTTTCCAGGAAGACCAGCTTTCATGGCAGGAAGCCTCAGGCGTCTGTTCTGATGTCCGATTCAGAAGCCTCTACCCCATTGGGAAGACATTAGGTGACTGAGGGGAGATGAAGATTAAAAATCTTAGAGTACAGGGGAGTGAGACTGATGAATTCCATTTATAAGATCAATGTAGGGGCTAGTTCTCATGCGGTGGAGCCCCGTGGGGGCACCTTTGGATCATATTCAGCTGTGTTGTAAGGGGAGTATATGCCCTGGAACTCTGCCTGCTACTCTGCCAGGCTCGAGAGGCAGCAGGTTCAGGTAATAGAATGAGAAGGAACAGGATGAAGGCAGAGGGAAGGGGAGCACGGGGCCACAGGCTGCCAGGCCAGAAGCAGCCCTGCAGGGCATGAGGCCAGCAGCAGCAAACAGGTGACCTAAGAGTCAAGACCACCTCCCACTGCTCCCCACCCCGATCATGGCAGACACAAGCTGCCTCAGAATCCTTCTCAACATTGGGTGCCAGGAAGTCCCTACCAGCCAATCAGGTAGTCAGGTGAATCCCGTTTACAAGCTGAAATCTAAACTAGTTCCTTATGTGACAAGCAGGAAGACGTGGTTCAGAGAATTAAGTGGCTGTCTTTCATCCAGGGTCCAGCCTGGATCTAGAGTTCCCTTTCTCTCTGTCTCTCATGGAGGAGGAGGTAGGGAGGGAAGAGAAAAGAAGGAAGCAGGCCTGAATCCGCCACCGCCCTCTTCCATCACTCCCTCCCTCACCACCTGTCCCTGCTCTGTGCTCCTCCTGCTCTCACAGACTTCGTGTCACTCCTTCTCTCTTGCCTAGCCAGTGCTTCATCTGAGGGCCAAGGGGGCTGAGTTTGAGGGTCGATTGTGTTGTATTCTTCTTCACAGAAAGCTCAGATTTTATCTCAGTATAGCTTCTGCATATTTCTCCCTCTGCGTCTAAATATCTTAAAATTCTCTTTTCCCCTCCTGTGTTTCCAACCCTTCATTTGTTCCCTTGATGACCTTGTGTCAGGTGAACTGAGCACACCTGTAGAATTCTAGTGGGTTTCACCCCATTCGGTCCAGTGCCAAGCACAGCTGGACACGGCAGGAAAAGTCAAACAAATTAGAAGGTGGTGTTCAGGTTTACCAAAACATTCGCACAGTTTTAAACAATGAACACTGATGGCTCTTTATTCTGTAGGAGTTCACTGGCATATAACCATTTCTAGAATGTGTCCATTGCGCTAATCAATGTCCACCTGTAGCATGAAACCCTGGCTCTGAATTATACAGATAACCTCATAGAAATTGTAATAAGGTGCCTACAGCTATGTTTTTTTTTCCCATTTTGCATATGAAGAAACTGACACTTGGGGAACATACTAGGCTTATCTAAGGGCACTCAGAAAACTAGCCACAGAAGCAGTATAAGAACTCCAGGCCCTCTGATTCCCAGGCCCTTCCCTCTAGAGGAAGGGAAGAAGTTGTGTGTGCCTGGTTTTTGTTCATTGACCCCTTGGGCTTGGCTCCAAATGCCTATCCCAGCCTACGTCCCTTCTTGATTTAGTGCCTGGCCTTGCTAATTTAGCATCCTGGCTTTCTGCTGTATACCCAAGTGCTTAGAAAAGTGTCTAGAACATAGTATTTACTCAATAAGTATTTAGTGAATGAACATTGTCTTTGGGGAATCTCCAGAAAGAGAGATAAGGAGGAGGTAGTCACTGTAGTATTGGCAACTTACAGGATTTCATGGGGCGTTTCTTCCCTTCTGTCATGACCAGGCACCCCTTGAAGGGGCTGAGGTATGAAGGACCTGGGGTGGACTGATGGGTGGATAGTTGGACAAGCAGTGCCATAGAGGAGATGAATTTGGTGAGTTGGTTAACAGGGCTCACAGGTGGCCCACACAGGTCCTGGGAGGAAAAAGCAGCCCCCAGAATGGAAGAGGCAGAAGACATTTGGGTAAAACAGTCATAGTCCAACACAATGGTTCTTAGCCAGCAGCGATTTTGCCCCTACTACCTCCTGCTGAGGACATGTGGCAATGTCTGGAGGCATTTTTGTTGTCACACTGGGTGAAAACTGCTGCTGGTATCTACTGGATGGAGGCCAGAAATGCTGCTAAACATCCCACAATGCACAGGACAGCCTCCTGCAGCAAAGAATTGTGCAGCCTAACATGCCAATGTTGCTGAGACTGAGAAACTCTGTAAACATCACCAAGAACTAGGATGAGCAAATAACTCATTATTCCAACTGGAGCATTTTGAGAGTGAAATGAGCATTATTAACAAATATGCTGGGATACTGGTCATCACCTGGGTACACCTTGGCAAACCAGGGTGTATTGTCACCTTGCCAAGAATCTTGGGATGAAGCAGAATCTGGTTGGGGCCTGCAGGACACAGGAGTGATAGAAGACGGGCAGGGGCAAGGGATCATGTTTATGTGCATTGTTATATGTAGTAGATGGGAAGATGCTTGCCAGGTCAGGTGGGGCCTCCAAAATGGGAAAGTGATTTCTCGATATAGAGGTGAAGCAGAGCCGGGAAATGAGGTCTTTACAGAGCTGATTTGGTACCACCAAGGTGGGGGTATGACCCACAAGCTATAGATAAACAGAGAGATTGGTGTCTGTTTTGCTAAAAATGGTTCTTTTCAAAATAGAATGAACAGATATGTGGCTTGTGGTCATGTAAAAGCTAAATATCTCCGCCACATCTCCTTCTAGGTTGGGGTTAGCCAATCGGTGTCCTGTACCTTGCAACTCTGATAGATTGCATCCACTTGGAAGGCCCCCTCTACTCAGGGGAAAATGGTATAGTGGTTGATTAGCAACATCTGTCACAGGCCCCCCAAAAAATAGTGGTGAGTTGGTGGCCCACATACATGCCATCCCTTCGTAGGGTCTTATTCTTGGTACTCCTCAGAGCCGGGAATGAAAGGGATGAGCTCTGAGTCAAGTGGCCTCAAACATATTTATGGAGGCCAGCTATACCCACTGCTCTGCTGGCTGCTGTTGGAGGTAACAAAGAACAGAAGACATAGCCTCAGCCTCCAATACCAGGACATTCTTGTGGATTAATAAGATAACAATCACGTAAACAAAACCACTGGAGAACAGGGAACAGTGTGAGACTGCAGTAACAAGTGCTCCCTGCATGGTGGAGCCTCTGTCCTGCAGAAGACCAGACAGAGGTGACAAGAACTTGGGCTCAGATGAGGAGTGGGGGCAGGAGGAAGTGGGTTTGGAGAATGGCTGTAGAGAGGGTGGGAATGGCATGGAGGAAGACAGCCTCAGGAGAGTGAGATGATACATATGGGAGCCCCCATAGTCCGACTGATGACTCTTTGCTGTATTTTTCCAGGGCGAGAGATGGTGGGGCCCACGCTGCCCGGATACCCACCCCACATCCCCACCAGCGGACAGGGCAGCTATGCCTCCTCTGCCATCGCAGGCATGGTGGCAGGTAAGGAGAGGGCCGGCAGGAAGGGGAGCACTGCAAAGAGGAAGTATTGGAGCAAGGTGGGACACAAGGGGCAAGAGGCATACTGTGCCCTATTCATAGACTTCCCAAAGGGCATTGAAGGATGGACCAAAGGGGGCATCTCCTTGTAAATGTCTGGAGACGATGTCCCAGTGCAGTCCTGACTCCCTATTTAATTTGCCCCAGCTCGGCCTCCTTCTTCCCAGGCATGCTACATTACCCTCCATGATGAAAAGGGAGGGGCTGAGATAGGTCTGTGTTCAAATCCAAGCTCCACCACTTCTTCCAGTGAATCAGTGAGCATAAATGGAGAGCACTCTAAGGGCCCCAAAACACTGTGAGTGGAAGATGAACCCTACCCTCAAGCAGTGCTGGTCTCCCAGTGATTTAACTCTGATGAATCCCAGTTTGCCCATTCTGTAAAATCTGAATCTGAAGGGTATTGATGATGATGATGATGATGACAATGATGATGATGAAATATATGCTTCACATCTCTCTCTCAAGCCTGCATGGATAGGACCCAGGTTCTAGGTACTCTAAGAGTACTATAGAGGATGAAATGAGCCTGGAGTAGCTCTCCATCCTCATTTGGACTGTTCTGGAACCTGCCTGCCAGTCATTTGGGTTTCTTTGTCTGCCAGTCATCATCCAATGATGATTCAAGGTGACAAGGTCTAGACGAATGAAGATAATGGGAGTTTCCTTGGGCAAGTCTCAATTTTTTAGGAGCCATGTAGGAAAGACTTTGGGATGGATGAGCCATAATTGAGCCATTTTCACTGGTCAAAAAGGCCTGGGACCTGAAGTTTCTGGAAAGAGCTCTGAACACAAGGGATCTGTGACCCCCATGCCAGCCCTAGGCCAGCCTCTCTGGCTCTGACCCCAGAGACTTGGCATATTTACCTAGGCCTGCTTCCCTTCCTTGCCGGCAGGAGTTAATCTTTGCCAGCCACCCACTCTGGGCACCCTATGCAGGGGCAGGTGGGCTGGGATCTCCTGGGCAGAGGGAAGGGAGGGAGAGAAAGAGGGAGGGAGAAAGGCTCTGTGCTCCCTGGGAACCTGCTGAGCTGGCACTTGTTGCTGCCTGGTTACCGTGGCGATGTGCTTAATGCAGCGTTGAAAATACAGAATACTGACTCCTCTCTCCCTCCTGGCCCCGGACTCCCTCCCTCCCTCCCTTCCTCTTCTGGAGCGTGAAATGAGATTGGTCAAGATAAAAAAGGAAAAGATTCGGTTATTTTTTTAAGAGTGTGGATAATGGGGCCTCTCAATCAAAATCCCAGGCTCCAGTCGGCTCCCCCCATTCCCCTTCCAACCCCTCCACCTTCCCCTGCCGCCTGCTTAGAGGAGGAGGAAGAAACATAAAGCACAAGGCTTTTCTCTTAATTATGAATCATTCCCTGAGGGCAGGCCCAGGGCAAGGGGTTCCTGGGGCCCAGAGTCTGACCTGTGAGGTAGCTGGAAGGCTTGGGCCTCTCATCAAAGTCCCCCAGGTTGTTTCCAGAAAGAATCCTGAGTGGGTGCTGTGAAAAAGAAAAAAAAAAATAGCACAACTAGGACACTGACTGCAAGTGAAATCCACAAAGGAGGGACCTTGCCCTACACAGTTGGGCTCCCAGTGAGTTCCATGAAAATCAGTTTTAGAAAATGCAGTACTATTTAAATGAATCACTTGGTTCCTAGGAATAGCATTGTGCAAATGAATTCTTAAGGAAATTTTTTTGTGGAGAAATTCTATGTTCATCTCTTACCACTGCTTGCAATCTCCCAGTTGATTGGATGGGGACTCCTGCAATTAAAGTGAATAAACTTTCATCGAGCACCTACTACATGCATGTTAGGTACATGATAAATGCTTAAAGCAAGGCATGCCAAAGACATTCATCAATCGATTGTGAAAGGAAGGAAGTGATCACTTATTATGTACTTTTGCATGTCTAGCCATTCAAATATGTATAACTTCATTTCTAATTTTACCCTGACCATAAGACTAAGAGGCTAATACTATCCCAGTTTTATGGATAAGGAAACTGAAGCAAAAGCAAAGTGGTGTGCTCAGGGTCATAATCATACTAAGTGACTGAGTTATGCAAACACGGATTTTTCAATTTCAAGTCTAAGGCTCTTTCCTCTACACCATACTGCCTCCTACCATACCAGAAATAAAGACACAGGCTGCAAGAGAGGAGCACAGGAAAAGGGCTAGGACGGATTTCCCTTGTCTATTCACCTTCTGTTTCTATTTTATTTTATTTTATTTTATTTTTTGTTCTGACTCCATTAACAGTCAATGATTCTCAACCAGTTCTAGAGCAGAACCAGCAGCTCCAGATACATGGATCCATCCAGTCATCTATCTTTCCACTCATTCATCTTCCCATACATTTTTCCACACATCCATGCATTTTCCCATCTATCCTTCCATGTTTCATCATCCATCCCGTCATCCTCCACCTTTCCACCAATGCTTCCATCTTTCCATCCATCTTTTTTTTTTTTTTTGGAGACAGAGTCTTGCTCTGTTGCCCAGGCTGGAGTGTAGTGGTGTGATCTTAGCTCACTGCAACCTCTGCCTTCCGGGTTCAAGCGATTCTCCTGCCTTAGCCTCCCCACTAGCTGTCACTACAGGGACCCACCACCACACCTGGCTAATTTTTATATTTTTAGTAGAGACGGAGTTTCACCATGTTGGCCAGGCTGGTCTTGAACTCCTGGCCTCAGGCAATCTGCCCGCCTTGGCCTCCCAAAGTGCTGGGATTACAGGTGTGACCCACCGTGCCCGGTCCCTCCATCCATCTTTTAATTCATCTGTCTTTCCAATTATCTATCATCCATCTTTCCATCCATCCATCTTTCCATCAATCCTTTTATTTTTCCATCCATATTCATTCATCCATTCATCTTTTCATAGAACTATCCTTTAATCTGTCTTTCCATCCATCCTTTCATCATCCATTCTTCCACCCATCCCTCCTCTCCTATATCCATCTTTTCATCCCCTTTTCAATCTATTCCTCCATTAATCTATCCATCTTTCTATATATACATCCTTTTATCGACCCATCTTTCCATCCATCTTTTCACCCATCCATTCTTTCATCGTCAGTCCTTCCATCATTCACACTTTCATTCATCCTTCCATCCTTCCATCCATTTACCACTTTTTCACTTAACAAATACTGGTTGAAGGTCTACTGTATAGGATGCTGGGGATGCAGCAGTGAATAAGCCAGATTCCTTTATTCCTGGAGCTTATAACCTAATGGTGAAGACAAATGGACAATAAATAAGTCAATAAATGAATAAACATAATAATTTATTGTCGGTGAAGACAATAAAATGGGTGATGTAATAAAGAGCCACAGGGAGAGGAGATAACTACTTTAGATTGGGCTGTCAGGGGAGGCCTCTCTGAGAAGGTGTTCAAAGTGATCATCCAAGTGATAAACTGGGGCAGACCATCCCTGGCCCAAAGAACAGCAAGTGCAAAGGGCCTAAGGCAGGAACTAGTTTAGCATGGTAGCACATAATTGGTAGTGGCTGGGTCAAGTTTGAAAAGGCTAGTCTGATTTCTAGGAAAATGAATTGTACATAGTCAAGAGAGAAAGCATAAAGACCAGTTAGGGGACAGTTGCAGTAGTTCTTGCAAGAGATGATAGTGGCTTGAGTTAGGGAATTAGCAGTGAAGGAGGAAAAAAGAGACCCTGAAAATATATTTTGGTTGCAAAGCCAGCAAACCTTGCTGGTAGATTGGCTGTTGGGATGAGAAAATAGAGGAAACAAGGATCATTTGTAGGTTTGGGGCATGGATGATGGTGGCAAGTATATATATGGGAGACCAGGAGGGGAAGTGATGTAGTAGATGGCAAGTGGAAATCAAGAGTTTTTTGGGCCATGTTAGGATCGAGATGCCTACTAAATGCCCAGTTTTAATAAGTTAGCAGGTACATCATGTATGTCTGAAGCCAGGAAAGAATCTGACTAGAGTATAAATTTCAGCCATTGCACAAAACTGTCATTTAATGATAAGACTACTAGAAACCAAGCCTGGGGTTCTTCAACAATTTAGAGCTCTAACAGAGAAGAAACAGCAAGGAGAAAGAGTAGGAAAGACAACTGAGTTACAAAGCAAACAGAAGACTGGGCGTCACAAACCCAAAGGCATGGAGACAGGGATGAGCTAAAAGGTCAAGGGAATTGTGGATATAGAAGTGACCATTGGTATGATGGAGTTAGAGACTGTGGGGACTTGAGGGGATCAGAGTTGGCCTGATAGGAAGGGATAAGAAGGTGAAGGCAGAGACCATGGGGCAGAGAAAGGCACTGGTAGCTAGAGAGGAATGTAGGGATAGGAAGGGGACTTTTTAAAGACAGAAGATAGCAGAATATGTTTGCAGGGTGAAGGGAGAGACTGATGAAACAGAAAATGGGATCATTGGAGCTGCCAAATCCTTGGAAAGGTGAGTAGGGTGGAATGCAGAGCAAAGAGGCAGGGTTGGCCTTTCATCAGGGCAGAGACGTTTCATCTGCTGTGACTGCAAGCAGGTAGGCACATCTGATGACGGGAAGATGCCACACCCAAGCGTGTACCACCTACCGAGCTCCATCCCCTGCCCCAGGTTCCATGTGACTGAGGTACTCAGTAAATGGTAGTTAAATACATAAATAAATGGGTGAGTGAGTGAATGCATGAATGAGTGACAAAATGAGAGGGTAAACACATCATGTTTTCCACCTCTTTCCCTTGTCCTTTAGAGCCTGCTGTGTTTGCCATTGGGTAGGGTGTGGTAAAAGGTGCGAGGGCCCTTGCTATGTGGCCAATAGAGAGTCAGCTGAAACCCAGGAGACCTGGGCTAAACGGGGGGCAGTTGGCACTGGGAGATGCAAGAGAGAGCACCGGTGTGGAAGGACGGGGCCAGGGTTCTAGTTCAGGCTTTCACTGAACATGTGGCCTTGGCCAAATGTCTTTACTTCCCTATGTAACAGCTGTGTTATCTGTTAAATAGATGTTTAGAGTAGATTATTTCTTAGTTTTTCATCTGTTAAATAGATGTTTAGATTAGATTATTTCTTAGTTTTTTTTTCTTTGCTTTTTTACTTCTTTACCCTCTTCCGTTTTTTATCCATGTTTTTGCTTGATTTACGTTAGACTTAGTCTCTGCCCCTAAGGAACTTTCTTACTGTGTTCTTAGTCCATCATTGACTTTCTAGGCAAGGAAAGGATCCAGTAGCCTTTCTCTGCTTTAGGCTTCTCCTCTTCATCTCTCTTCTTCCTGTATAAATGCCTACTTGTCTGGCAATAAAGCAGCTCCCACTAACCCCAACCCAGGCCTTAAGACTGGTTGGATGACTGATGTAAGCCTCCATTGAGCTTTATTTTCACACCTGTTTAATGGGAAAATAATAAAAGCTTACATTTATTGAGCACTCCCTATATATTTGAAGCATGGTGCTAAGCATTTAATACATATTTTCTCATTTAATTCTCATTAAACCAAATGAGATGGGGTAATTATTTGGCCCATTTTACAGATGAGGAAACCAAGGTTCACCTGTAAGTCGCTCACTCAGAGAGGCTAAGTGACTTCTCCAAGGTTACATAACCAGGAAATGGGAAGTAAGGATTTGACTCTAGACAGGTCAGCTCCAAAGTCAGGGAGTTTCAAGCAACCCCTCCAGAGAGTCTGGGGAAGGAGACTCAGAACCATGTAGCTCACAATCATAGGTGAGTTTCTGAAAAGCTGGGTGGACATTCATTGAGTCTCAGGGTTGGCAGGAATCTAGCTTTGTAAATGGAATTATCGCATAAGTGAATAAAGGGATTATCTGCAATTTCGAGTCAAGAGCCCTAAGGTCGAGTTCTACTCTGACATTTAACAACAGTGTGATTTGAGGCAAACTACTTAATCATGCTGCACTCCAGTTTCCTTTTCTATAAATCGGTAGTATCCATGAGTACCTCATAGGGTAGTCTTGAGAATAAAAGATCACAATGTGTGGGAAAGTGCTTTACAAACTTTAAGCTCTTTACCAAGCACCGGTAGTAGCTGTGGTGATCAGCTTGACTTTGTTTTTGTTATGTAAGGGAATTCTTAAGTGATTTCTTCGGTAAATAATTCCTTTGGAAAAGTCAAGAATCCATTAACAGAAGGAGGTGATCTGATTTACTTTGTGTAAATTTCTACGTTGAGTTTGCTTAAAGTGGCAGACTCAGAATGGAACAACAAACTACTCCAAGTCCCAGGACGCAGTTTCCTGGGAGGTGTGTGCCCTCTGGGGCTCTCCCTCCTCTCCCATCCCTAACCCTCACACCTCCCCTCAGCCCCGCATGCACACAAACACACACACTCATACCTAGGGAGGCTAAAAGGTTCATATATATGGATTTCCTGTTTGGCCCCTAACCCCATACCCCTGCTGTGGGGCCCTCCCAGGAGAGCCCTTCTCCAGAAGGTCCAGGCAGCAGAAGGAGCAGTTAGTCCCTGGGCCCTAGAGTCACAGCACAGTTTCTGAGCTCCACCAAACCCTCCAGCTCTGGGAGCTTCCGCAGATCCCAGAGGCTCAGTTTCTTCATCTGGAAAATGGGGGTAGTTATAACATCTACCTTCTGGGCCTCCTGAGAGGGCTGTAGTATGTCAAGCCAGTGCCTCCAGTACCTACGGAAAAGGACACTGCCCCAAATTATCCAGACCGATGGGTTCCAAAAGGGATGACAGAGGGACCTTCTGAGCTCCACTGTTCCTGCCGTGGCTCCAACTGTCTCCCCCACCATTCCTGAGCTTGCCCATTGCCAGCCCTGCAGACCTCCCCACACCCCAGCCCTGCATTGATGCTCTTCACCTCACAGGCCTCTCCCCTGTGTGCCTCCAACAGGAAGTGAATACTCTGGCAATGCCTATGGCCACACCCCCTACTCCTCCTACAGCGAGGCCTGGCGCTTCCCCAACTCCAGCTTGCTGAGTAAGTCCCTGGTGCCGCCCAGGCCTCTGCTGGGCAGGATGGATGCAGTGGTGGGGGGCAAGGGTGGGTCAAAGGTTACCTGAAAGCTGGGAGGCCTCAGATTATACAGAGGGCCTGGGAGACGGTGCTGTTTGTGATAGAAGAAGGCAGCAGGAGGGAAGTGTACCTGGTTGTTTGGGGAAAGAGGGCAGAAGTCCAGATGCTTCCAGGCATTCGTTTCCCTCCTGCTTCTCAAGCCCGTGTCTTTTAAATCTTTGTTTTGTGTAAGATTCAGGGCTCAGGCCTTGAAGGGGAGGACAAGGGAGGACTTGAGAAAAGCCTAAGAGAGGACCTCCTGCCTCCACAGCTTACAGTCCCACAGTGCAGACACTGACGCAGGGCACCCCGCCAGAATGCAACTGCCCTCCTTCCTGGGAGCCGATTTCAAGAATGCCATCCTGTTGCCCCTATTAACCATCTAAGTGGCTCAGAAATACTCATGATTCAGCACCAAACCCTTACACAGAAATCCTTTGTTCCACCACATTCCCCATATTTAGCCTGAGATGCAGACAGTATTCAGGGTCGAGGTCCAGAGAGTGAGCTTCAGCGAGCTTCCAGGCTTCTCTTCACCCCTCTCTTGTCCTGGACTGGGAAGAGAAGCTTTTCAGCAAAGCAAAACCCCACCAATGGGGGGACTTGAGGGATCCCACTAGAGCCTCCCTGAGTGGTGGCCTTGAGGGTATCAGAGCAAACTGGAGCCAGACAGAAGCAGTGATCCAAGGATGGCCGACCCCACAGGCACCATTGCAGGCTAGGAACCATCCATTCCCCAAGACCCCCTCTCCTCCCATTACCTCCTTGTATTCCAGAAATAACTTGAAAGGTGGCAGACCTGGGCCCTGTTTGCCAGATCAGTTCAACTCCAACCCACCTTTCCATTCAATTTAGCCAGAAAAGACGAGGGCAATGAGACATGCCAGGGTTCAGGCACCTTCCCACTGAGCCTCCCCAGGCTGCCCATCCTGCAGGTGTGCAGAGCCTCACCTTAAGGGCCGTCAAGCCCAGATCCCCTTTGACCCCTCAGCAGTCTAATCTCCCTGGGTCTTAAGAGAGAAGACTTTCTGTCCTGGCACTGTTTGGGCAAGGCTAGGGAGGATCCGATGACCTCTCAGTGCACTTGATTCTTTGGGGTTCCACATGCAATTGTTTTCTATTGCCCTCTCCCTGCAACGAGGGTGTTGAAGGTCAAAGCAGCCATAGGGGGAAGGGGCAAGAAGCCACTGTTCTCATTCTGGCCAGAAACTCAAAGGTGAGGCCAGAGAAGGAGGAAATAGGGCTGGAGAGGAGTTAATCTTTGATGATCAGATAGGCCAGAGAAATGAATGATTAACTTGTGTTGTCTTAAAGGTCAGCAGATGCAGGGAAGGCTATGGTGCAATTTTCCTTTCTGACCAGCAGTGTTGTTGTTATTTTTTTTTAATGTGTCCAGGTTCCCCATATTATTACAGTTCCACATCAAGGCCGAGCGCACCGCCTACCACTGCCACGGCCTTTGACCATCTGTAGTTGCCGTGGGGACAGTGGGAGCGACTGAGCAACAGGAGGACTCAGCCTGGGACAGGCCCCAGAGAGTCACACAAAGGAATCTTTATTTATTACATGAAAAATAACCACAAGTCCAGCATTGCGGCACACTCCCTGTGTGGTTAATTTAATGAACCATGAAAGACAGGATGACCTTGGAGAAGGCCAAACTGTCCTCCAAGACTCCTTAATGAGGGGCAGGAGTCCCAGGGAAAGAGAACCATGCCATGCTGAAAAAGACAAAATTGAAGAAGAAATGTAGCCCCCAGCCAGTACCCACCAAAGGAGAGAAGAAGAAATAGCCGAGGAGCTTGGGGGGATGGCAAACGGTTCCTGCCTGGGCCCAAGGGGTGCACAGGGCACCTCCATGGCTCCATTATTAACACAACTCTAGCAATTATGGACCATAAGCACTTCCCGCCAGCCCACAAGTCACAGCCTGGTGCCGAGGCTCTCCTCACCAGCCACCCAGGGAGTTACCGCCCTCAGCCTCCCGCCTGCCCCACACGGAGGCTCTGGCTGTCCTCCTTCTCCACTCCATTTGCTTGGCTCTTTCTACACCTCCCTCTTGGGCATGGGCTGAGGGCTGGGGTGAGTCCCTCAGAAATTCCACCAGGCTGTCAGCTGACCTCTTTTGCCTGCTGCTGTGAAGGTACAACACCACCCCAGGTCCTCCTGCAGTGGGGCATCCCCTTGGCAGCTGCCGTCAGCCGGACCAGCCCCAGGCAGCTTAAAACAGACATTCCACAGGGCCTGGGCCCCTGGGAGGTGAGGTGTGGTGTGCGGCTTCACCCAGGGCAGAGCAAGGCAGAATCGCAGGAAACTCGCTTCCCCTTCCCGACAGCTCCTGCCAAGCCAAATGTGCTTCCTGCAGCTCACGCCCACCAGCTACTAAAGAGACTCAAGGCACCCCCTGAAGCCAGCGATAGAGGGTCCCTCTCTGCTCCCCAGCAGCTCCTGCCCCCAAGGCCTAACTGTATATACTGTAAATGAAACTTTGTTTGGGTCAAGCTTCCTTCTTTCCACCCCCAGACTTTGGCCTCTGAGTGAAATGTCTCTCTTTGCCATGTGGGGCTTCTCTCCTTGATGCTTCTTTCTTTTTTTAAAGACAACCTGCCATTACCACATGACTCAATAAACCATTGCTCTTCATCTCAGGCTTTGGGGTTGGCTGGGGAAGGAGGCACCTCGGGGCTGGGCTTTCTCCCAAGAACATCAGAGCTGAGTAGCCGACAAACTCACTTTGGGGCTGTGGGTTGGAAGGGACCATCTGATGCCCCAGAGCTCTGGCTTGGCCTTCTCCCTCTGCCTTTAATTCATGTTGAACGCTGGGTACCTCACTCATCCCAAGTTCTTCAACACTGAACAAATGCAAGGATAGCACAGTATTGAGCCAACCATAGACTCCCCACAAGGAGTTGCTGTTGTTATTAACAGGAAGCCAGAGAATCAGCAGGATGGGTTAGTGAAGGATCCGGGAATAGCTATGACTGGAGCCTGCATAAACAGCTCTGAAGAGAGAGAGAAGACCGGGCTGTCTTGTGTGCCAGGCACAGTATGGAGGGCTTCATATAAGTTAAGTTGAAATTAGCCCTGTTTTACATACAGCCTCATTTTACATATGAGGAAACTGAGGCTTTGAAAAAAATGAGATGTCTTGCCCAAGATAAGAAGTAGTAGATTCAACCAAGTCCTCTTACTCTAAGCCCAATGCTTTTACCCAAAACCCCAGAGTCCTCATCAGGGATGCCAAACGGTTCTAGACCCAATGGGGATTCTGGAGCTGCCACTGGGGATTTAATTTCTTTTGATTTGCTAAAAATTTGGCCTGACTGAATGGAGAGGTAGAGTGTGGTGGGGCCAGGACAAGGTGAGGGAGGCTGTAGAGACTTAGGACTTTAGGCCAACCACCTCCAGGAAATTTGGGAAATGCAATGTGACAGCTCGGGCTCTGCACTCCAGGGGGCTGTCTGGTGTCCACATGGACCTTCTCCATGTGAAACGCAGCTGGAACAAGGAGGCAGGGGCCTGCAGCTGGGATCCCCAGGTGAATGTGGACAGCTGGACAGACAACACTGGGATTGAGTCAGATGGAAGGGGCCCAAGGACTCCAGGGCTGGGAGGACAGAGGCTGGGAGAGAGGGCTCTTACCTCCTTAGGCCTCCCAAAGAGAGGTTAGGGATGCTGCCATGGATGGCATGACAGGGGGGAACCCTCCCTGGAAGAAAATCCATCTCTTCTGAGGGGATCTGAGATGCAGCTGTTTTTTCAATGGCAGAACTTCCCTCTGCAGCGCGACTCCAAATCCATGACATCTGAGAGTCTTCTTGACCTCAAACCTCTGGGATCCCGAGTGCTCCCTACCCAAGAATCACTTTGAGCACAGCATCCCAAGGAGCCCGTAGAGCGATCCCTTGCATTCACAGCCACAGCCCCTCTGGGGACACTCTGTACTCCCGGCAGACCCTTTCCAACTCACAACCAATAAAGGGGCTTGGGCTGTGCTTTGGCTGAGGTGACCATGGTAAAACTCGCCTTTCTTTCCCGGAGGTGAGCTGGGTTTGCCAGGAACCTCTGCTCAGAGCGGGTGTTTGGTGACTGTGGGATGTGTTCCCCATGTAGCGGGCCTTGGCTAGTACCTACCCAATATTCTGCCCATGGTCAAACCATGGGTCCCCTTTTTGGGCTCAGAAAATGGGGCCATTTATGTATTGGGCGAAAGAAAGACAATTCGAAGTGCCCCAGCATTTGGGGTGGTGTTGGGAGGAGTCAGGCTGGCACATGGGGGGACGCAATGAAGAAGGGTGTGATGACAAGGACAGGGAGGACACGCAGAGGGCTTTGAGGGTTGGCCAAGGGGCCACTTTCACCTGGGGTAGGGAGGGCAGCATCTGTGAGTGGTCGCAGGTGAAGGGGGGTTGCTTTATGGTGCAGGGGAGCCAGGGTTTCTCTGGGGGTGGTATGTGTGTTGGTAGGAGAATTGGGGATGAGGCATGGGCCAAAAACATTGCTGAGGCATTGAGAGCACTGAGGGCCTATCCCTTCCCCCTGGAATAATACCTTTAACTGCTCATGTAGAGAGACCACCTGAGCTTCCCAGGTAGTTTACTCTTAACTTCTCCCTGGTCCATTACCCTCACTCCTCTTCCTCCTCAGGTTCTAGCACAGGCCAGGCCAGCCCAGGGTGCTAGGAGCTTGCAGGAAGTTCATGTGGACCAACCAACTCTGGCAGGTCAGTGGGTTTCTTGCTGGGAAAGGGGGCAGCTGGAACCCTGCCTGGGGCCCACCAGATGAACAGAATTGCTGTGACCCTGCAACCTCTACCACAAAGTTCCAGGAGTAGAGACAGCGGAACTGGGAGTCCTCACCTACAAAGCCAGCCCCCAGGCTAGTTCCAACCCCTCCCCTTGTCATATCATCTCTTACTTCTCCAGTATCCTTGCCATGAGTTCTGAGACTAAGAAACATGTATCTTCTGCCCTCTGTGTGCCAAACACACACTCAAAAACACACACTCAACCCTGGTGACAACTTCAGGCAAGAGGAGTTAGTGAAACCTACTGGAAGTGGAAGCAGGAGCCTCCAAATAGAAAGACAGAGAGGTTGAGGCTTTTGCTAAGATCTCCCCTCTCTCCCACCAGCCCTCACCATCCTCCCACTTCCACCACCCAAAATACACACACCTTTCCCATCCATATCAACATGAGGCTTCCTGGCCAGGCACTGTGGCTCACGCCTGTAATCCTAGCACTTTGGGAGGCTGAGGCGGGTGGATCACGGGGTCAGGAGTTCGAGACCAGCCTGGCCAACATGGTGAAACCCCGTCTCTACTAAAAATACAAAAATTAGCCAGGTGTGTTGGCACATGCCTGTAATCCCAGCTACTCAAGAGGCTAAGGCAGGAGAATCACTTGAACCCCGGAGACGGAGGTTGCAGTGAGCTGAGATCGCACCACTGCACTCTAGCCTGGGTGACAGAGCGAGACTCTGTCTCAAAAAAAACTAAACAAAAAAAATCCCATGAGGCTTCTTTAAGATAATTCACACTTCCTTGTCCTTTGGGGGTGGGCACCAGAGGAAGGGGACTGCAGACCTCAATGCCATTACTACTGGGCCTGGGCGTCAGCATCAGTCCTGTCAATCAGGGCTGAGGGAGGCCGGGGGGAGCGGGGGATTGAGCTCCCTCCCAGGCAGCTCCTGCACCCACAGCTTAACAGCTCTCTGTCCTGCCTCAGCCTCAGAAGTGATAATAACCCTCTACACAGGCTTAGTTTCTTTTTCCATACAAAGCCCATTCACATCCATTCACATCTCTGATTTTGAATATTGGCCCCCTTTTGTTTTGCACTTGGGGAATCTGACACCAAGAGATAACTTGACTTTTTCAAGGTCATTTAGCAAGTCAGCAGAGGAGCAGGGACCACAGCCTGACCCCTAATCCAAGGCCTAATCTGCATCCTGTTGTCAGGCCTCAGATATCTGGACATGGCCAGGCTTCTGAGAGATCTCAGACACCCTTTGCTTTGCAGGGAGGGGCAGAAGTCACTTGGCCAGTTGGGGCACAGTGACTTCTGCTGCCCCTCCCTGCAAAGCGTGACTGGACACAAGGCCCAGAGCTCAACTGAAGAAGCACTGGGGCCAGGCAGATTTGTGCCAGGGTGATCTCAGACTTGCCTCCATCCTTGGCCCTAAATCTCCCTTCAGGGTGCCCTTTGGCAGCCCCTCTCTAACCTTTAAGGTCATAAAGCCTTCCATGTTCCATAAAGGAGCTGGTGGCTCCTCTGCCCCAGGCCGCTGTGCTACCTTCTGACACCAAGTGACCGAGCTGCCGTGGCTATGGTTCTCATGGAGGAAACTCCCTCTCTCTCACCTCTATCTCCTTCCTTTGTTCACTTCTTTTAGTTTTCTAGTTTTTTTCCTTTTCTGCTGAGTCTACAGCAATTATTCCTTTCCCAACTGTTTGAGAGACATTCGTGTCTCCAGGGCTATGAATGAGGGAAAGAGACAGGGAATGTTTGGGGAGAGCCTGGAGTCCCTGACCGTGCTCAGGAAATGCCAAGAAGCATCCTTCCTCCCTCTCTCCAGTGCCCTCTTGGTATCACCTTCTCCCCATCACCTTCTCCTCTTCTCCCTGTCCCCATCACCCTGCCCTCTTCTCCCTCTCCCCATCTCCCTCTCCCCTTTGTCCTCTCCCCATCACCCTCGCCCCATGGCCCTCTCCTTGGCTTCTTGCTCTTCTCATTACTGTCTACAGCTCCTGTGGCTCTTTGGGGACCACTGGGACACAGACGCTGGAGGTCATTACCTCCTGGGTGGCAGACGCCTGTCTCCACGAGTCCCCAGTCTCATAGGCACACACCACTGTCATCAACCCCATCCCTACATCTCCATGACCTTCACATAGAAGGAGGGTGCCTGGTTCTCCTTCCTGGAAGAAGCTGGAGCAGGCAGACAGGGCGGACAGGTCTCTCCTTCCCCTGACCTCGCTCTTTCTCTTACCCTTGAGAAGCAGCAGGGGCTAAGGCCCACGGTGGAGGGGCTCAAGCCTCCTGGAAGGTGGCAAGAGGGGCTTTGGATGGGGAGAGAAGGGAAGGTGGGGGACCCAGCTCCTTGGCATCTGTGCCTGCTGGCAGCCGGCCAGGCTGTGGAGGGAAGCGCTGCCTGCGGCTCTCCCGGGGAAATGTGATTTCCCCCTGAGTGAAGCGGACTGTGCAGTGTGGAAATTGGCTCTTTTCTGAGCGAGCTGCTGCTGTTGCTGCAGAGTCGGGGCGGGCCGGCTGGCCCCTGGAGTGAGCCGGGAGCAGCCATGTGCTGAGAACTCATTAGGGATAAATCAAACTAGTAACAGCATGAAGCCAACACCCCCCCACCGCGCCTCCCTCCCCTACCCCCTCCGAGACCCCCCCACTTCCCCTCCTCCTCCATGGGCTTCTTCCCGTCAGACTCTCTCCTGCCTTCTCCACAGCCAAGGCACCCTCCCTGAAGCCAAGGCACCTCCCCCAGACAAGGCACCCTCCCCTCCAGTTTCAGGAGCCCGAGCTCCTGCTCCCGAACACAACCGCGTGGGCGCAGGCTTACCCGCCTACTGCCCAGACGCCCAGAGCCACCCCAATGAGAGACAAGTTCATTTATAAATACTGTCTTTTTTGTTTGTTTTATGTTTGTTTGCTTTTTTTTGCTGGAGATGGGGGCCTGGTAGCAAGCTTCACTGACAGCCACGGGCCTTGCTAGGGGCACAGATTGAGACCTCACAGTCCAGGCCCTCTCATCCTCCCACCAAAGTCACATCATTCCCCTGTCCTCACCTCCTAGAGGAACCCAGTGGGGAGGCCCCCAGCTGTGGGTAGCATTGGTACCCCCACATATATCCATCCCCCTGGGGAGATGAGAGCACCCAGAAGACTTAACTGCAGCGGGAAAGAAATTGTCCTTAAAACAGAGGAGCTTGGTCAGAATGGAAACTCATTTCCCCACCGGAGGAAAACAGGAAGAGAAAGAGACAAGGAGGAAGAAAGAAGGCAGGAACAAGGCCTGGAGCTCTTGATATCATGAAGGCGATGAAAGTGTTTACCTGCAAAGTGTAGCCATTTCTTCCCTAGAAACACCCTCCTTGCTGAGGGGAAAGGGTCGGCCCGGTCTGTTATTCCAGGGGCTGAACTGGTTGGTGTTATTAAAGTTTTGTTAGTTATCATATCATAATAACGTGGCCCCTGGTTATTGCCTTTGTTTTCCCCCTGGGAGAGATTGGCTGAAGGATGTTGCTAAAAGGGCCCAGACCTGGAGTGTAGGGTTGTGACCAAATTTCTGTCCCTTCCCTGCCAGCGACCCCAGGAGACTGCTCACTTACCTCCATTGTAAAAGGCATGGCTTGAGCCAGAAAAATGTCCAGCTTAACACTGTGACGCAGTAGTGACCCAGGTCAGTGACAAGCATTGAAGGCCTCATCTGACTGGTTTAGGTATGAAGCCCTCTTTCTCCAAAATTTCCCTGGTAATTTTCCATCAGGCAAACACCATATTTCCATATTTGGAATCTGCTCTGTGTTTGGCTTGGGAGTGGGGCGGCTTCTGGTACCCCACCCTGCCTGATGGGAGCTTGGGTCCTGACTCAGCTTGCCGAGGTAAAGCCAGGCTCCCAAAAAATTCCAGGATGGGGCAGAAACCAGAGGAGAGCCAGCTAGCCACAGTTAGTATAGGCTGGGGCATGAGGATTCTGCTATAGCCTTTACATTAGTTGATTCATTCATTCATTCATTCATTCATTCATTCATTCAGAAGTCTTTTATGAACTACCTGCTATGAACGTTTCCCTTTGGTAGGCACCAGGAGAAAACAAGATGAACCCAAAAGGACTCCTCCCAGCTCCCAAGGGGAAAAAAAACCAAAAACAAACAAACAAAAAAACAGCTTAAGAAACGAGACTTGTACAGAACTATAGAGCAAAGTGGGAAAGTGATCAGAAGACAGTTGTACATAAAATACAGAATACTGTTGGGTTTCAGATAATATTTGCAGAGTCCCTCATGGTCATCCCAGGCCTCTATCTGGGATCACTGTCTTCTCCAAGAAGCAGCCACTAGGAACAGGAACTGCAAACTCTAACCCTCAAGCCTGAAGTCCGACCTGTCTTCCTGGAAAAAGGCTGCTCCCCTGGCCTCTTATGCTTCTCTGTCTGGGAGGAGTAAGGCGGTGCTAGGCAAGGAAGAAATAAAACATCATCAGCATCCTTTCCCAAACACCCTCTCACCCCATTCCAACCGCCGTCTTCCAGACTTGCCCCAAACCTATCTAACCGGACCGCAAGCCTAGGACCAGAAGGCCTGGGTCTCTCTCTGAGCTGCTTCTTTGTTCTTACACCTGGGTGGGGAAGGAGGCAGTGGGTGCCCAGGGCCTGAAAACAGACTACAGGCTGCCACTCCCTGCACATCTGGCTGGTCCCCTCCTTCCCGTCTTGATAGCCCCCTGCACCCAGGGTGGACAAACCCAGCTCCGCAACCACAGGTTGGAGGACTAGAAAAGGGAGAGAAGGGTCCAGGGTGGGGAGAGTGGGAAATGGCGGGGAGAGTGGGAAATGGCAAGCAGAGGAAAGAAGAGGGCCAGGTACATCACCTGGCTGTGAGTTCTAGGACTGCTGTGGGGGGTGACAGTGATACAGGCTTTAGGAACAGGCCTCACCTCCATGATCCCCATGATGCATGCACATTTTCTCAGAGGTCTACTTGGAGGATGGAGGGAAGGGATTTTAGAGGCTGAAACACAATGATGGGGGGATGCAGTACCCAAATGTCCCAAGGAAGGGAGGGAAAGTAGAAGACAGGGAGTCAGAGAAGCGGGGAGCAGGTGCCTCCTCCCAGCAGCCAGCCCCTGGGAGGGGATGGGGGTGGACCCAGACCCAGGCCAAGGCTCAGGGCCCATCTGAGCATGTCGCCTGCTAAGGAGGAGTGGAGGCGGGGGAGGGGAGGGCGGGGAGGTGAATAAATAATAGGAAATAAAACTTCATGAAGCAGAAAATAAAAGGCAGATTATACAGATGTGGCAATTTGAAGGATCATTGCCTCTGTCCTCTTTTTAACTGCTGCATCTGGAGTTTCGAAGCGGCTTATCCTCTCCCTCCCTCTCCCAGGTCCCCGCCTGGCTGGAGGCCCCCACAGGGCCAAGGCACGTGTGGGCACAGCACCTCAAACGCCTCAAATGCCGGTGGCATTTCCTAGCACCACGCGCAGCTGCCCAGCCTGGGACGGGCTTGCAGGGCGGTGGGGACGGTGGGTGAAAGGGTGGGCTGGGTGATTGGGGTGAACCTCTGAGCAGGTGTGGGTGTGGCTGGGCTTGTGAGAGAGTATGAGCTTGGGTGAGGACCAGGTAGACTGTGGGGAGTGAACCTGTATGGTCAGGAATGGGGTAAGGATTCGTCAGGCATGAGGAAGGGGACCCTGGTCTGGATGACTATCAGTGGGAGAATGAGGCCTAAGTCTCTGCAGCTTCTTTCTGCTCTTCATCAAAATTCATGTGTTAAGCCTCAATTTGACACTGTGCCAGGTGCTATATAAACAGACATGGTCCCTGCCCTTAAGGAATTTCCAGCCTAAGACACACAAACACTGACATTTTGTTTATTTTATTTTAAATATTAATATATTCCTCACCTTGTTCTGGAGAGGGTTTGAGACAGCTCATATGATATGCATGCCGTAAATTAGTAAAATACAATAAAAAATAAAGCATCGGACCACAGAACGTATGCCATGGGTGGTATAGCGGGCCCTAGGCGGCTGTAAAGTTGATCCGGAATTGGCCTTCAGTCTCTCAGTGGTCAAGTGAAAGGGTGTTGTGGTCACATACATGGCTGTCGTTCACAAGAGGGCAATGTACCAGCTCTCAGAAGAAGCAACACTTTTTCTAGTACTTGACTCTAAGGAAAATTACCCACCTCGGCCCAGATGAAAGAGACTAGCGTGGATAATGTCCTCAAAACATGGCAGCAAATTCAGGCTCAGTTTCCCTGGGCTGTGTCCCGCAGGAAGAGCCAAGGTGGTCACCCGCAGCCTCTGCTCAGTGAGAGCACTGAAATCCACACTCCCTTGAGCAAAGAAACGCTCTGTATGTTTCAATTCTTTCTTCAACACTGGGATTTCTTTCAAGTGGGTTTTCATATACAGATTAGCCCATGGCCATGACTAGAGGCTCAGAGGAAATACTAGTAACTGAAGTCACAATTCCTAGCTGGGTCCAACTCAGGGTCAGAGCAGTGAATGTGTACATGTAGAGGGAGGAGGCCAGGAGTTGTGGGCAAGACTGTCAGCAACCCTGCACAGGGAAAGCATCTCTTCTGTGTCTGTGTACCTCCTCCTGAACCCGTGTCACACCACAGAGGAGGACAAAGAAATCAGAAAACCAGAGGCTTCTAACCTGATCATGAGGAAAAGATCCATCCATCTGGGTCAAATCTCCATATGTACCCTGGTGTGTGATCTTTCAAAGCAATGGATGACCTCAAGCCATCGCAGAATCACTCACAGAAACAGGTGAGTCAGGAGAGGACTAGTTTGCAGGAGACGACACCAAGTGTCTTACAGGTAATAAGTGACACCTGTAGCGTATGGTCATTTGTAATTTCCAGGAAGATATATTGAGGAGCCATGTATTGTGGACAGTTAGAATTCCAGGTCTGAAATTCAGAACAGAGATGAGAGTTGAAGGCTTAGATTTAGAGACTTCTTCCAGAAACTATCTTGAAAGCCCAGCAGTCAGCCAGGTAAGATCTTTGAGGCTACACGGTTTAGGGGTGGGAAGAGCAAGAGGGAGTAGCAGGAAAGACAGAAAAAGAATACGCACCAGCACTTTGGGAGGCAGAGGCCTGCGGATCATGAGGTCAGGAGTTCGAGACCAGCCTGACCAACATGGTGAAACCCCATCTCTACTAAAAATACAAAGATTAGCTGGGTGTGGTGGCACATGCCTGTAATCCCAGCTACTCAGGAGGCTGAGGAAGGAGAATTGCTTGAACCCGGGAGGCAGAGGTTGCAGTGAACTGAGATTGTGCCACTGCATTCCTGCCTGAAAAAGAATAGGCAAGAAAGTAGAAAAAGAACCAGGAGATAGTTTTGAGATGTGCATTCTTTTGACTCTAGATATCGGGCCCTGGGGAAGCAGTGGAAATCAACAATCCCAGTTCCTGCCCATGGGGAGTTTATGTTGCTCTGGAAGCAGACAGGCAAAAAGAAATGAAGAGGGCCGGGGCATGGTGGCTTACGCCTGTAATACCAGCACTTTGGGAGGCTGAGGCAGGCGGATCACAAGATCAGGAGATTGAGACCATCCTGGCTAACACGATGAGACCCCGTCTCTACTAAAAATATAAAAAAATTAGCCGGGCGTGGTGGCGGGCGCCTGTAGTCCCAGCTGCTCGGGAGGCTGAGGCAAGAGAATGGCGTGAACTCAGGAGGCAGAGCTTGCAGTGAGCTGAGATCGTGCCACTGCACTCCAGCCTGGGCGACAGAGCGAGACTCTGTCTCAAAAAAAAAAAAAAAAAAACACAATGAAGAGGAGAGAGGAGAGGAGAGTTACAGAGTTTCATGTAATAGAAACTGAAGGAGGAAGACTTAGGGAAGGCCTCCTGGAGGAAAGGGCATCTGCATATTGGTTTTCTCTCCATCATCCATTCCTCCTATCCTGTCCTTCCAGTACTCAGAATTTCTCCACAGCTGGTCCCTATGTTTCGGTGATGCTGACTTCACTCTCATCCTCTCCAGAAGTGGAGTCTGATCTCCTTAAACCCCTGGGCCCTAGTGACTGGCTAAGATATGGGCACATGGCCCAACGCAGGCTGCTACAGGAGACTATTCCTGGATTTGAGTTTGAAACTTCCAGGAAGCAGAGAGTCACTTTCTGCTAGATTTGCACCAAGAAAAGGGATCTTGAGAGCTCCTGGGGCCATCTTGGAAGCATGAGGGTTGTTCCTGCTCATAGGCCTGGGAGATGGAGCCCCCAAAAGAACAAGAGAGAAAAAGGGCCTTGAATCAGAGTGAAGCCCGAGATGAAGCCTCACCTGACCTGGATACAGATTATTCAGCTATTGGAGCCAATCAAAGTCCTTTTCTGCTAAAGCTCATCTGAGCTAAGATTTGTTACTTGCAGGCCAAGGCAGAGCCAAATGCAAAGCTACCCAGCATCCAAGCAGGATGGCATGTATGAGGGCAGAGCCTAAGCCAGAGCCCAGAGGAGGAGGGAAGCAGACGTGGGGTAAGTCTGGTGAGGCTGTGAATTAATAGCTAACCTCACAGGTGTTCCTTCTGTGCCAGCCATTGTTCTGAGATGTTTACGTGCATAATTTCACTTAATCTTCATGAGGACCTTATGACATAAGTAGTGTTATTATCCCCATTTTATAGAGAAGCAAACAGAACATAAGAGGCTAACTGGCCACGGTCAGATGGCTAGAAAAGCTGGACTCAATTCCCGGCAGTCCCACTCAAGGGCCTGGCCACTGGGGCAAGATCAGGCTGAGCCTTGGTGCAGGGTCTGGTAGATGATCACATAGCTATCAAGGCCAAAGGTCGCTGAGAGGTGATCGGGGAAGAAGGCTGAGAAGGCATTGGAGTTGATGACTGAAGCCATCAATTGCCCTGGGAGGTGCCATTTCAGGCAAAGGTGGGGTGGACGCCGATTTGTAAGGTGTGAATTAAAGCCAGGTATGAATGGGAACCTGGTAAGGGCTGGGAACAGCTGGCAAAGCCCACACATCCCGTGAATTCATCACAGAAAGCAGGGAAGCCAGGCTCAGCTACGGAAAGCAAGAGAGTCTAACACCAGCTTTGATTTTTGCTCATGATGGTGTTTGCAAGGCATGATAATGAAGGGGGTAGAGAATAGGCTCAAAGAGCCCCAGTGGACCCATGAAGGAGAGAGGTCTGTGGCAGGCAGGAGAAGAGGAGCCAGCGTGCCGGTTGAGGGGAACAGTTGGTCACAGGCTTGTGGAGAAGGGAAGATGAAGGGAACAGGTAAAGGTGCAAGCCACGGTTAGCTGGTGAGGGGGCATGGGCATCAGAAAAGCTGAGGGGCAGAGGTATTGGCAGAGGGGCCAGCGGGGAGGACAGTAGCCATTCAGGAAACCCTGAGGACCTGTGAGCATGCCTGCTCAGCTCAACAGGAGGAAAAAAGACCTGCTATGGCCAGGTTTTCACAAGGTTCTGGGATATTGCCTTTTTTCTTTTTGTATTTATTTTGAAATAATTTCAGATTTACATATAAGTTACACAAATAGTACAGTGCATTTGCAGGCCATATTCTGACCCTACCCATTGGCCTTACTTATTCAAGGCATTTCATCTTTTTTTTCTTTTTCGTCAGAGTCTCGCTCTGTTACCCAGGCTGGAGTGCAATGGCGCAACCTCGGCTCACTGCAACCTCCACCTCCTGGGTTCAAGCCATTCTCCTGCTTCAGCCTCCTGAGTAGCTGGGATTATAGGCGTGTGCCACCATGCCCGGCTATTTTTTGTGTTTTTAGTAAAGACTGGGTTTCACCATGTTGGCCAGGCTGGTCTTGAACTCCTGACCTCAGGTGATGCGCCAGCTTCAGCCTCCCAAAGTGCTGGGATTACAGGCGTGAGCCACCGCATCCAGCCAGATAAAAGCTCATCTTTTTAAAACAAAATCCCTAGGCTGCCCTCCAAGCCCTGAGCTTGGCACTCGTCTCTTTAAAAATTGCACTGCACTGGCCAGGCACAGTGGCTCATGCCTGTAATCCCAACCCTTTGGGAGGCTGAGGCACCTGGATCACTTGAGGTCAGGAGTTTGAGACCAGCCTGACCAACATGGCGAAACCCTGTCTCTACTAAAAAATACAAAATTAGCCAGGCATGGTGGTGCATGCCTGTAATCCCAGCTACTCCGGAGGCTGGGGAAGGAGAATCTCTTGAACCCAGGAGGCGGAGGTTGCAGTGAGCTGAGATCACACCATTGCACTCCAGCCTGGGCAACAGAGCGAGACTCTGTCTCAAAAAAAAAAAAAAAAAGTTGCACTGCACATTCACAAAAAGCCACTCTCCTTGGCTGCATTGGAGACCCTGTATGATCTGGCCTCAGGCCACCCTGACGGCCCTGTTTCTCTCTGCCCCCCCTCACCCCGACCCTCCAGTCCTGCTCCTTCCAACTCCGACACATTCCATGTGTCTCCGTCTCCAGAAGACTCAGACCCTCCTAAGGAAAAAGGTACAGGTCTTAGTGATCTTTTTATCTACCCTGGTGCCTGGCAAGCAACAAACAAATGTCATCAGCAGAAAGCCAGGCTCAGCTGAGATCATGAGAGCCCAGGAAGCAGTTATATCAGGAGTATCAACCTGGGTCACAGCAGGCCCAGGCCTCTGGAAGCCGAGCTCCCCTATATGGGAAAGGAAGAACTAAAGCCAAACTTCAAGTGCCCTTCCAGAGCCTGAGCTCATCACCGAGAACCTCTGTCTGTCCCTTCTCCTGCAAAGAGAAGGACACAGGTGGGAGAGGAGCATGGGGTGGGAACAAGAAGGTCAGACATAGGCCTGTGGTGGTTTGATCTGTTCCATACCTAGGATGGGGACTGGGGCCTGCTCAGCTTTCACCTTCCAGGGCTACCTGGAGCAACCCTGTGGGGAGCTGTAGGCTGTCCCCACAGACTTCTGAGATGTCTTTCTTTCTCTCCATCTGCAGGAAGATGTCAGAGCCCCAATCTTTTCCCTAGGAGAGGCTTCCCTAGATGGTGGGAGTCCTGGCCCAGGCCACTGTGGGTTTTACGAAGTTGAAGGTCCTGGTTCGGTGATGGCACAGGAGCACACATAATAACTTCCTGCCTTTCAGGGAGCACAGCTCAGCTCCACAGCAGGACACCTGAGCAGCCAGAAGCTAGAAAGATGCAAGCCTGCCTCCAAGTGGTCACATGTCATAACTGCAGCCCACAACCCAGACCCTCCAGGCAGAGGTGCCTGGGCAGCATTGACTACGGGAGGCCAGGCAGCCACCATCATCTGGCTCTGAAGATTCCACGTGCTCAGGTGAAAGAGAGGTGCCCGTTCTACATGAGCAAAGGAGCATCTAAGTGTCACACACACATGCATTCAAATTTTCACCTTTTATCATGGTTTTAGAAATAAGGATGCATAGGCCGGGTGCGGTGGTTCACGCCTGTAATCCCAGCACTTTGGGGGGCCGAGGCAGGCGGACTACCTGAGGTCAGGAGTTCGAGACCAGCCTGGCCAACATGGCGAAACCCCGTCTCTACTAAAAATACAAAAAATTAGTTGGGTGTGGTGGTGGACACCTGTAATCTCAGCTACTTGGGAGGCTGAGGCAGGACAATTGCTTGATTCAGTGGAGGTTGCAGTCAGCCAAGATCACACCATTGCACTCCAGCCTGGGTGACAAAAGCAAAACTCCATCTCAAAAAAAAAAAAAAAAAAAAGGGATGCATGTTCAGTGAGGTCAAATAACCTACTCCATTTAGTTTGTAAGCATCAGTCTTGGGCTAAAAGTCATGTCCACCTGATGCTGGGATTCCACCTCAATCAAATGAGGCAATTGGACTCTACTGCAGCTAACTGCTACTTACACATCAGAATTACCCAAGGAGCTTTAAACATATTTATCTATCCCTCTGACCCAGGCTGACTGAATCAGCATCCCTGGGTGTGTCTTTTCAGCACACTTCCCCAGCAAGATGAAAGTGCATCTGTAAACCAAGAGCAGGAAACCAGTGGGCAAGATTGTCAACTCATGGAGTCAGGGACATGTTTAATTCATTTGTGAATCCCCTGGTACTGGCACATAGAAAGCGTCCCATATTATTTGCAAAATGAATGAATGAATAAATGAGCAAGTAGGTGAATGAATGATTCTGAGGTCTCCTCCAGCTTTGACGGCCTATGACCATGTGACTCCTGCATATGCATGAACACACAGACACAGCCACTACACACATGCACAGACATACATACACACTTGGAGCAAAGAGGGATGAAGCCTGCCACACTGCAGGTGGTCCTAGCTGCCTGACCTCCCTTCCTCACACACTGACACACCTTCGTCTTTGTTGACCTGTATTTATTGTGCACCCATTGGGTGCATGGCCTAGCCCTAGGCCCTGGCCGGAGACCCAAATATGGCCTCCAAGGGCCAGCCTTACTTTGTGGAGGTCCAGGCCCCAGAGCTGGTTACAAGCATGGGAAGGGAGGAGGGTGGCCTAGCAGGAAGGCTGGGGAGGCAGTGCGTCAGCCGGCAGGCAGCAGCGGGTAGCAGAGGCCCCCTCTTGGCGGGCAGCCTACTTGCACACTTGGCTGAACAGAGACAATGGTGGCTGCTCCCTCTGGCCCAGCCTCCTTCCTACAGGCAGAGCCCCAAGTCCATGAGTCTCCGGAACCTCCCTCAGAGAACAAGCCCAGTTGGGAGGCAGCCAGAGGGCAGGACGAGGGGATTTCCCAGGGAAGAGCAGCAGAGACCCTCTGACCTGCCAGAGATGGGGAAGGGGTCCAGGCATCCCACAGGAAGGAAGCTTTAAGGCGTGTGTAGGAAGGAGCACAGTAGAGTCTCCCGAGCGTGGCCTAGGCCTTACCTGGTCGCCAGCCTCCATCCCATCCCTCACAACTCTCCTGACCTGTGGCTCCTGCCAGGCAGACCCCTAAGGGAAACTGTCGCCACCTTTCACCTCTCTATCCTCTCCAGTGGTCTGAACCTAGAGAACCTCCTTCCCTGCTGTGTTGGAACAAAGACTCTTTGTTCCCAGGGTTCCAGGGTTCCCTGCAAAGCTCTGGAGGCCCCACCCCTCCCAGCCCTCACTCATGCCTCAGCTCTGCTCTGTTGATGAGCAGCTGGATATGTGAGACTGTTTCATCTGCTTCGGGGGAAAGGAAGACTGTAGGGGGAAAAGATACACAAGGAGACAAAGGCACAGGGCCCCACAGCCGTGCGGAGCCCTTGAAGACCCCCGAGGTCCCTGCCCAGAAGGCTGTCCCCTCGGTGGGCAGGACCTTAGCGACCCTGCTCCCTGGGTCACAGGAGGCTGGTTAGGAATTTCTCAAGAGTCCCTGATTCACTCTCCTGGGGCCTCCCCAGGAAGGTCACCTACTTCCCAGAGCAAGACCATCCTCGGGGCTGTGGCTCCCTTGGCTGGGCTGCCCAGGGGCCTCTGCTGCCCCAAGCTCTCCCCCAGAATTCAAGGCCACACCACATATGCACTGGTTCTCAAACAAGTGCTGAGCTCCCAGGTCTAGGAAATGAGGCCACTCTGGATTCTGGGGCCTGGAGGGTGACATGGGATGAGCTCTGGCAGGAAAGTCAAGTCCTCAACCTCCCTCTTCCCTTGGGCGTGGCCAGGGATGGGGCTGCGGAGGGACTGCCATGGGGGTGGGGGGGGAGTACAGCAGTATTAGGAAAGCTTCAGTGGACACAAGAATGAGGGCCACAGGGAAACGAGGTTTGTTCTTCAGCAGGGAAAGGAGGTGCCTCATCCATCACGGTGGACTCATTGAAATAAGTCTCCTCCAGGGAGGTTCATCCCAGGTCTACCCTGGAGCAGGGGGCAGTGTCTCTGAGGTGGTGCTGGCTTCACAGCTGATTGCGGTTCCGCTTGGGGATGATCTTCCGGTAGGTTCTGCGCTCTGAGATGTTGCGCTTCACCTTGGCCGTGGTGGGAGCCTCATCCTGGTGCAGGGACGGGCTCGAGTGGGACTTCTTCAGGCTGAGCTTGGGCTCCCGAGTGCCTCCAGCTTCCCTCCCCAGCTGCTCCTCCCACAGGTCCAGAGCATCAGAGGGGCAGTGCAGGCGGGCCACCAGCAGCTGCACGTAGGTCTCGTAGCGGGTTTTCTGCAACACACGGGCCCCACCACCTTAGCACCATCCTGGCTGCAGGTTGGGAGGAGGCTAGAATCGTGAGGGACAGCTCACAGGTACATGAAGCTATGGCAATACAGACCTCGACAGAAAGAGGGCTGGACCAACAGTGAGTGTCAGTGTAATGCTTGGGCAAGCAGACTGCAGAGCACACCTCTGGATAGTATTATAATAACACATATCAGCCCAGCCCTGTTCTAATAATAGCCAACCCCTTGGAGTGCTGTAACTAACATCTCTATGCCATGTTCCATCTTTGAGGCACTAAAAGATGTGTCACCCACTATGCCTGAGATCTTTGCAGCCCTACACACAAACAGCTCACATCTGTACAGCCCTAATTGGGTCTAAATAGCATTTTAACAATTGGCATCTGTGGAGCATGATGCTAACTACCCTCATCTGCTTAACACCGTATTCCTAAGGCCCCTGCAGCTAGCATCCTTGGGATATGGTTTCCAGTTTACAAAGTGCTTCCTCACCCTCCATCCCATTGGATCCTCATGCCAGCCCTGGGAGGGGGAACAAATCACTGTGGAAGGGAGGGCTGGTGGCTTGCTAAAGGTCCCAGCTGGTCAGTGGGAGGAAGAGGTTGGATCCTCACAGCCACACCCTGAGGCCTCTGAGAAGTGGGGAGTTCACAGCCATGGATACAACCAACAAGCCAAGGGATAGTCTGGGACCTTGAAAGACAGGCAGAGGGCTGCATGCGGGCACAGCAGGGACAGGCAGGAGGCGATGTTGATTCCCACTTCCTGGTCTCTGCCTCTGGGTGGCCTCTGATTCCCTCTATTTTCACATTGCATTCACATACCCTTCCTGCCCAGTGGACCCTCACCCTAAGCAGTCATCCAGGACCCCTGAAGCAGGCACCCAGTGTTAGGATCCCAGATGAACTGACGTGACACCAAAGCAGAATTGGGGAGTGTGGGTGGATGGGTGAGGGTTGGGGGAAACTAAGGGATAAAACATTTCAACATGGGCTGTAGAGTCAACAAAAGTCATTACTGGCCAGGGGCAGTGGATCACACCTGTAATCCAAGCAGTTTGGAAGGCTGAGGCAGGCAGACCATTCAAGGCCAGGAGTTCAAGTCCAGCTTTGCCAACATGGTGAACCCCTGTCTCTACTAAAAATACAAAAATTGTCCAGGTGTGGTGGCTCACACCTGTAATCCCAGCTACTCAGGAGGCTGAGGCAGGAGAATCGCTTGAACCTGGGAGGCGGAGGTTGCAGGGAGCTGAGATCGAGCCACTGCACTCCAGCCTGGGCGACAGAGTGAGACTTTGTCTCAAAAACAAAAACAAAAACAAAAAAACACGGTCATTTCTTAGTTAAGACCATAAATGGGGCATTTAGAGCAGCATGTACATTTATCAGATTTGGAAGGGTAGTTTAATTTCTCAGTTTCCCCATCTGTAAAATGAAGATAACAGTACCTACCCAGAGCTGTTAATTGAATGAGACAATCCATGCAAGGAAGACAAGCTCCATAAATACTACCTATGAATATTTGGTAGGTATTAGAATGAACAATTGAGCTAAAATACAGTTTTTCCTTCAACTTAAGAAAAGCCAAATATACTCTTAGGAGAAAGAAAACTATAAAATAACGTCTGCTATGGGTGTTTCCAGACAAGCAGCTGCTATGTGCCCCCAGGACAAGAGGTGAAAGGCCTACGTGCATGGGGACACACACTCTTTGTGCATGTCGGTGCACGCGGGTGTCCATGTAGGAGCCCCTGCCCCTTTGCAGGTAGCGCACACGGGCCCAGCCTTCACACAAGCGCCTCTCCCCGCCCCGGCGCGGTCAGGGCAGTGACGGCTGCAGGGACCGAGGCAGCCACGAGAGGGCGGAGAGGGACCTGCGCAGCGGCGGGGAGGTGGGCTCGGCCCCTCACCTCGTACTCCAGATACTCCTTCCGCAGGCGATACTCCTCCAGCTCGCGGCTACGGCCCCGCCGCTCCGGTAAGTTCCTCTGCAGATCCAGCAGGTCGTCCGAGGCAGCGTCCAGGCAGTTCTCGTGGGATCGATGCTGCTCCTCCTGCGAGCAGCAGGCGGTGAGGGACGCTGTCCCGGGCGTCCCCTCCACCGCTTTCCGGGCCCGGGTGTGCCGCCCTCCTGGTCACCTCAGTTCCCAGGCCAGGTGCGCAGCCCGCCTCCAGCCTCCCCGAGCTAGTCCTGGGGCTCCAGGTGCACGTTCCCAATTCCACCGTATCCCACCCCTTCACGGAGGCCATACCAGGGAGCTCTGGGCGGGTCCCACGGGCAGGATGGGCCGCACGAATCTGCGCTGGGAGCCCACAGCGGCGGGGAAGGGCGGCGCGGAGTGCGTGGCCGCAGCCAAGTTGATGCGCGCGATCCAGGAGCTCATCTCCTTGGCAGTGCTGGGGCAAAGGAGGTCGTTGGTCCCCGGGGACACAGAGTCGGTCCTGTCACCCTCCTCCCGCCCCCTTCTGTGGTTGGTTGCACAGCTGGCCAGATGCTCAGGACTCAGCCTCCCATAGTTGGAGCCCTGCCACTAGCAGGGCACTCGACCTCTGACCATGGCATTTCTTATCAATAAAGAGGAAAATCTGGAGGCCTGGTGCGGTGGCTACGCCTTGGCAGGCCGATCACCTGAGGTCAGGAGTTCGAGACCAGCCTGGCCAACATGGTGAAACCCCGTCTCTACTAAAAATACAAAAATTCTCCAAGCACGGTGGCGCGCGCCTGTAATCCCAGTTCATCGGGAGGCTCAGGCATGAGAATCGCTTGAACTCGGGAGGCGGAGGTTGCAGTGAGCCGAGATAAGAGTCACTGCACTCCAGCCAGGACGACAGAGCGAGACTCTGTCTCAAAAATAAAAAATAAAAAGGACAATCTGAGAAGGTGACAGATTTTATAACGAATGCCAAATATGGTCAATCATTAGCAACTTCCCGGAATCCTGTGTTCTGAACTGGGAGGCTTTATCCCACTGATAAGGAAAAGGCATACTGTGCTGGCAAAGTTGGCCAAGGATGAGGAGGAAGCAGGCAATACCTGGGCTTCATCCCTGGTCCCCAGCTCTTCTTCCTGCTGCCGCATTCTAAGAATTTCTGATCAGTATGGCCATTCCCACCAGGACCCCCTGGGGCCCACAGGCCTCAGATGTCAGCAGGGTCAGGGGAGAGAGAACTAGGGCAGGGCGAGGCCTTGCCACAGTCTCCCACCCCAGGGACTTACGGTGCCTGGAAGAGGTAGAGGCGCCAGTCAGCCGTGCGCAGTTGGAAGACGTGCGGCTTCTTGGTGTAATGGGTGGCAGGGGTGGCCAGCGAGTGGTGCACCCCCACGGGCTCATCCACCATCTGCCCCACCAAGCTCTCCCCCTCCAGGCAGTGGTCTTCTCCCTGCTACCAGTCACAGGGGCTCAGAGAAGAGGTTATCATCAGCTGCCCACCCTCCAGACAGTTCTGGGCCTCTCTCAGTCTCCCATTCTGACAGGGTTGTTGGCTCCTTTCCTACCTTCAGGAAGTAGAGAACCATCCCTCGCAGTAAGGTGTGGAACATCTTCCAGCCACGCTTGCCCCATGGCGCTGTTCCAGGAACAGAACACAAATGTAGGTGGGGGCACCAGCATCCAGACACACTCAGACACACACAAGTGTGCATATGCCCCCTGCCCCTCACACCACCTCCAGTCTCTCACCAGAATGCACACAAATGCAGAACATGCCAACACAAGAAAACACATACAATCGTAAACAAACATATAGAGTCTCTCCACACACGGGCAATCCCCCCTGGAAACAAAACCATAGAACCACTCACATCCAAATATAGATATTCATACAGATCATCTTCTCTCCAACTCCAAACACACACCCACTACCCCAAGCAGTGGCAAACACCCAGGCACAAACACAACTCCTCCCAGACAGCTTTCTAGTCCCTGCAGGATGATCTTGACTTTGCATACCCATCTAGAGGGGCTCAAGGGCACAGGGCCCAGCTTTGGGGTGTCCTTCCCTGTGTACCCCACTCTGAGCACCACCTGCCCTCTTTTCCCCCTACCTCTCCACCCTGGTCTTGTGTGGTAAGATCCATTCTAAGCTCCTTGGACAAAAGGCAGCCCTAGGGCCCTGGCGGCTTCACAGCCAATGCTAGTTCCCATCCTGGTCGCCCCACCCTATTCAATCTGTGCTTGCACATTAGTCTGCTGAGATCACCACTCTGGTCATGTTGGTGCCATAATCAAAAGCCTTCAGCTGCCTGTGGAATAAGGCCCAAACGCAGGCCCTGGCAATTTTGCCTCAAGTGTACCTCCCTTTCACACACCCCATGTTCTGAGCAAACTCGGCTTGCTGTTTTCTCTGCAGGGGATGCCCTCTGCCCAGCTTCCAAATTCTAGACCCTCTTCTCCTCCAAAGTTCAGTGCAGATACTATCACTTACCAGAAGCCTTACCTCTCCCTGTCGCCACATCCTGCTTCCAAAACAAAACCAAAAACCTTTTTCTCCTCACTTGATTCAGCCCCTAGACACTCAGCTCTTGCTACTTTTTTTTCCCAGACATTGACACACTTGTCTAATCTCTACCTTACTACAGGGACTTTGGGGCCCAGGAATAACTAGGCCTGTTTTGTCTGGGTTCTCCTACCTACCCTCTAGTGCCTCACACAGCATCCAGCACATGGTCACTGTTCAGTACGCATTGAGGAAGGAACATGGGCTGGCTGCCTGTCCTCAACGTGGGCCGTCTCTCTGCATACCTGTGCATGCATCGGCACAGGTCCCTGAGCAGGGCTGCTCCCAGCATGCCACCCTGTTTGTGGGCAGCAGACACTCACTCTTCTTGCCGTCTGCATCTTGATGCATCTTCCGAGCCAGGATGCCCTGCTTGTAGGTGGGCACCGTGGGATCCTGAGCCAGCTGAAGGAAGGGCTTGCTCATCTTGCCAGCTGGCAGGGACGGCTGGACCTTCTCAGGTCTGGCTGCGTCTTCTTCATCCCTGAACATCAGAGAATCGGGCTGGAAGTGCTGACTACACAAAGACCACTGGGAGGTATCCATTGCCACCCAGAGCCTTAGCAACCTCTCTTTTCCTGGGAAGCCACACCCCAGGACCCCCCACAAGGAGTCCTCCTTCAGAGTGAACACATCAATTCCTGAAAATTCTGCCATACCCCACGCCCCACTACCTCTGGCCCTCCGGTATTACTTGGGCTCCTCTATCTGTCTCCCCAGAGCCCTGCCTCTGGCTTTGCCCCACTCCGAGGGGAGCACTATCTGAGTTTCTCTAACTCTCGGGTGGGTGACAGAGGGAGGACAGCCCAAAGACAGGGGAGACGGGTGAGGAGGAGAGGGGAAAGGGAGTCTCACTCACACGGCCCACTCGAGCTTCTCGCTGCGGATAGACCAGTAAAGGGCCTGGAACAGAAGCACACAGGTAGGCAGGGGAGCCTCAGGGCTGTGGAGCCTAAAGTCTCTTTGTCTGGCAGAGGTAGGATAGGGGCATGTGTACAGCCTGCCTCGTCCACCCACAACATAGGTGCCCTTCCTCCTTGAGTAAGCAAGCATCCATCCATCCATCCATCCATCCATCCATCCATCCATCCATCTGTGCAACAAAGTATTTCTGGAGTATTTCCCAGCGACAAGCACTATGCTGGGTGCTAGAGACATAAAGATGACCTGCCAGGTGCGGTGGCTCACGCCTCTAATCCCTGCACTTTGGGAGGCCGAGGTGGGTGGATCACTTGAAGTCAGGAGTTCGAGACCAGCCTGGCCAACATGATGAAACCCCTTCTCTACTAAAAATACAAAAAATTAGCTGGGTGTGGTGGCGCACACCTGTAATCCCAGCTACTCAGGAGGCTGAGGCAAGAGAATTGCTTGAACCCGGGAGGCGGAGGTTGCAGTGAGCCAAGATCACACCACTGCACTCCAGCCTGGGTGACAGGATGAGACTCCATCTCAAAAAAAAAAAAAAAGATGATGACCAAGGCAGACAAGTCCCTGTCCTGCCCATGCTTAGTGAGGCCTTAACTAGTTCTCATGGAGGAGAAATGAATTACCTACATGGCATCCTACTGGGAGGGATCTGACAGAGAAGAAACTGGCTGACCAATCCCCACAATAAATGTGCAGCAAATGAAAGAATGATGCGCTAAAAGTTTGACGTATTAACGTAGATGTTATCTCGCTTGCTTCTATAGCTCTTGCAGTGCGTAGCAAGAAGTCTGGCACATAGTAGGTGTTCAGTAAATGTTCATGAAGTACAGCCATGTACCGTATAACAGCATCATGATGGTTCAGTCAAGGATGAACTGCATGCGTGATAGTGGTCCCGTAAGATGGTGATGCAGCTGTCCTATACAGGTGTATCATTTTTAATCTTTTCTATCATGTTTTTATTGTACCTTTTCTATGTTTAGATATACAAATACAGCACTGTGTTAGAATTGCTTGCAGTATTAAATACAGCAGCATGCCACACAGGTTTGTAGCCCAGGAGAAATGGACTATCACATATAGCCCTGGTGTGCAGTGAGCTGTATATCTAGGTTTGTGTAAGTTCACTCTATAATGTTCACACAATAGTGAAAATGCCCAACGATGCATTTCTCAGAACACGCCTTCATCGTTAAGTGATGCGTGACTGTGATGAAACAGCAAATGATTTTAATTGCTTATGACACACATGCTATGTGCCAAGCACCGTGCTGAGCACTTGGCAGATTTTATTTCATCTTGATAATGGCATGGTAAGTGGTTAACACCCTCAGGAAGAACTTGAGTTGGCCAAGATGGGGCAAATTGCCCAAGACTAAAATTCAAACCCAGGAACACCAGACTCCCAAGTCTGAGCTCCAGACTTTCACCATGTGTAGCTTTGCCCTTCTCAGACTTTGAAGGGGTTAGAATGACTTGAAAACTTAAGAAAATATTTTAGGGGTCCCAGTCTCAGAGAGCCTGATTCAGTAAGTCCAGCACAGGGAGCCTGCAGATTTGCATGGCTAACAAATTCCAAGATGCTTCTGATGCTGCCAGCCAGGGACCACACTTTTACTAGCCCTGCAATAAATAAGCCCTGTTCTCTCAAGGATATTTTGGCAAAGCCGGTCCCAAGCTCAGCATCTCCCTTGGAACAAAGAACCAAGGCTCCAGGTCCTACATGAGGCTCATAAGAAGACCCCGTGGCACATACCTTCAGCAGCTCCTTGGGGAAGTTCCCGCCATCCCTAAGCCCATTCAGATTGGTTATGAATTCCTGGCAGCTCATGCTCTTCCCAATGTTCTGTAGCCGTGGAGAAGTGGGATGACTGGAGCACACACCCCATCCCAATAGAATAACCCCCCAGCCAGCCACCATGGAACCCTTTCCAGCTCCCCAGGCCCACATCCCTCAGGGGTGTTCCCTGCCCGGTCTCAAGCCTCTGGTCTTCTCCTCCCTGCACCCCTTGCCACAGCCTCAGTTCCCACAGGGACTCTCTTCACCGTCTTACCTGTCCATGCAGGTCCGTGTTAAGGAGCATGATTGCACATGTCAAGGTGTGTACAGAATCTGCCCCAGAGATAGGTGAGTGGAGAGAAAGCTCATTGGAACCAGGGCTCCTGTTTCCTCTGCCCACACTGCGTGGGGTAACCTCAGAACCCCTGGAATGCTTCCATTCTCCACAGCCCCCAACACACTACCACCAGTTCACTGTCACCTACTGAACTCCCAAGCAGGCATGGGCACCCCAAAGTTTCCCTGCTCTGCTGTCAGGGCCAGCCCCTCCCTACCTACTGAGGGGAAGACCCCCGGATTGCAATGGTGGAAGCGTCTGGAGAACTGGTAGAGGATTCGCTCCCGTTCCTGAGTCTCCCCACTGAGCACCAAGGCCTGGAGGAAGCTCCTGCAAAGGAGGGCCAGGGTCAAGGAGAGAGCCCAGGAGCTTAGGGCCAATCAGATCCCAGCCTCAGGCTGGTGCCACTGCCCCATGCCATCCTCCACAGCCTCCCCAGAGAGGGCCCAAAGACATTACCGGAGGGCTCGGTCCAGGCTCTGGCCTCCAAACTGGAAGAAGGACAAGTACTCCTCAGCCACAGCCCTGCTAAAGTCATTGCTGCAGAGGGAAAAGGGGCATGGAGTCTGCACCAGGGGCCTGGGCTGGGGCCGCAGATGCACTGGGGCACCCAGGGCCTGCACATGTTATGCGGTGGGAGTGAGCAAGGGAAGGGCGCAGGCATGCTGGGCCTTGGGTCCTGACAGGACAAGGGGGCAGCCAGGGTCTGGTATGCCCTGCTACACTATTCAGTGTACACTGGGAGACACTGGGAGAGACCTGTGGAGTCTGGTTGGCAAGGCAGCGGGGCCCAAGGACCAAGGGTGTGGAGAAGAGGTGATGCGGTGTGACCATGACTGAGAGGAAGCAGCAGATACAGTGAGGGTATGGGGGAAAAGTTAGGAAGGGAGATGGGGAGGGAACAGGGCAGGGATGGGAAGGGGAGGGTAGCCAGTGGAGGGAGCCCTTCAGCAGCTCCTCCTTGGCTGCCTCAGCCTCCAGCCTTCCCCAGGCTCAAAGCCCCTTACTTCTTCCGCAGGTAGGCAGCCACTTCAGACTTCCGGAAGCCCTCCAGGCGATAGAGGCGTGAGGCCAAGTTCCAGGCTACCTTGTTGTTCCTGACGCCATTAGCTAGCTTGTCTCCAGTTGGTGGTCTCTGGCCTTCCTCTGGGGACCGTGCTTGGGGCATAGGGCTCCCAGGAAGCCTAGAAGAGTTCATCGGTGTCCTCAGATTCTCACTTGAGATAGACATGCAGGAGCTCTGGGTCAAGTGTTCTTGCAGGTCAGTTGTGGCAAGAGTTCCCCGAGCTCAGCGACTTGAATGGTGGGGCCTGGAGTAGCTGGACCCAGGCCCTCACTCAGGGAAGAGACAGAGTCACAGCCAGACTGACTTAGCCTGGCCTGGGACCAGGAGGACCCCGAGAGGAAGGTATTCATGCAAGGTCTCCAGGTCTGGGGCCCTGCGTTTTCTCAGGTAAAGCACAGCCATGTTCCAAGTTTATCTCACCTCAGGTGGCAGGTGCATCCCTGTGAGGCCCCTAGCGTTGTTTTCTCCAATGCAAGGCACGTGAGATTGTCTCCCTCACCTGCCCTGCAGTCCTCCTATACCTCCTTGTCCCTTCCCCACCTCCCAGCTCTGGCTCTAGCCTCCACTCCTAGATCTGGAGCCAAGAAACCTGTAAGGATGAACTGAGAACAGGAAGCTAGGTGGGCTCTAGTAATGGCAGCAGCTGGGGTAGTTCAGGAGGTGGTCCTCAGCCTCTCCCTTCCCCCACCTAGCAGCCTGGATGACAAGGAGACTGAGTGGTGACCTATGACCCAGTGTGAACAGGCCTGGGTGACCCCCAGCCGACTCAGAACCTCCGAGTCCAGCACTAAGACTCTCAGATGTTACTCAGTCCAATCTTTACCTGACTCTTCTGCTTCCCCCACAACGTTACAATCAAGTGTGGGGTATTCTAGTTATTTAAACATTCATTATCCAAGTGACACAGTGAGGAAGTTGAACCGGTAAGCAGAAGACATCATAATATGAAAACATTCCAGGGGGCTGGGCGCAGTACTCACGCCTGTAATCCTACCACTTTGGGAGGCCAAGGCAGGTGGATCACTTGAGGCCAGGAGTTCGAAGCCAGCCTGGCCATCATGGCAAAATGCTGTCTCTACTAAAAATACAAAAATTAGGCAGGGTGGCACATGCCTGTAGTCCCAGCTACTCGAGAGGCTAAGGCAGGAGAATCACTTGAATCCAGGAGGCGGAAATTCCAGTGAGCTGATATTGTGACACTGCATGCCAGCCTGGGTGACAGAGCAAGATGCCGTCTCAAAGAAAAAGAAGAAAACAATCCCTGATAAACAGATATATAACATTAGAATTCACTTAAACACCCTCACTATCTAACACAGCTGGGTCAGGGTTAATGGGAGGGTTAACCCCATGCCCATCACAAGGTCCTTGGGTGATGGTGACAGAATGTCAATCAGTGCCAGAAACCAAAGAACAATCTTCCTTATGCATCTGGAAACTAGGCTGCCCCGTGGAGAGGTTCAGAGGCTTGGTAGACAGAGAAGTTCCAGCCTCTGAAAAGGGAGGGTTCTTCATGCCAAAAATTAAAGTTCACCCAACCCAAAATAGAAGTAAGTAAATCTAACTAAAATGAGAACATACTTTCATAGTAAATAATGAAAAGGTTTAATTGGAGCTTTATCTTGGTAAATGTACAAATAAGTTTATTTAAATCTCATAGTAAACACAATGCCTAAAATTTAATTTTCCCAGCACAAGTGTTCTGGCTGGATAAGACATCTTGCATTCATGCTTGATTTTCACAGTAAGATCATAAAGGCCATTAAAAACAGTAACAGGCTGGGTGCAGTGGCTCATGCCTATAACCCCAGCACTTTGGGAGGCTGAGGTGGGAGGATTGCTTGAGCTCAAGAGTTGGAGACCAGCTTTGTGGTCTGCCTGGGCAACATGGTGGGACCACATCTCCACAAAAAATAAAAATAAGTAAAAATTAGCTGGGTGTAGTGGTACACGCCTGTGGTCCCAGTTACTTGGGAGGCTGAAGTGGGAAGATTACTTGAGCCTGGGAGGCTGAGGCTTCAGTGATTCATGATTGTACCTCACACTCCAGGCTGGGCAACAGAGTGAGATCCTGCCTCAAAAAAATAATAATAATAACAGCTATTTTGAAACATAATTCACATACCATCCAATTCGCCCATTTGAAGTGTACAATTTACAGCCAACTGATCTTCAACAAAGCAAACAAAAACATAAAGTGGGGAAAGGACACACTTTTCAAAAAATGGTGTTGGGATAATTGGCTACCCACAAGAAGGACACACTTTTTCAACAAATGGTGTTGGGATAATTGGCTAGCCACAAGAACGAGAATGACACTGGATCCTCATCTCTCACCTTACACAAAAGTCAACTCGAGATGTATTAAGGACTTAAGTCTAAGACCTGGAACTATAAAAATTCTAGAAGATAACATTGGAAAAACCCTTCTAGACATTGGCTTAGGTAAGGATTTCATGACCAAGAACCAAAAGCAAATGCAATAAAAACAAAGATAAATTGCCAGGACTTAATTAAACTGAAGAGCTTTTGCATGACAAAAGGAACAGTCAGCAAAGTAAACAGAAAACCCACAGAGTGGGAAAAAATCTCCACAATCTATACATCTGACAAAGGACTAATATCCAGAATCTACAATGAACTCAAACAAATCAACAAGAAAAAAACAAATAATCCCATCAAGAAGTGGGCTAAGGACATGAATAGACAATTCTCAAAAGAAGATATACAAATGGCCAACAAATATATGAAAAAATGCTCAACATCACTAATGATCAGGGAAATGCAAATCAAAACCACACTGCGATAACACCTGACTCCTGCAAGAATGTCCATAATCAAAAAATCAAAAAATAGACATTGGCATGGATGAGGTCAATAGGGAACGCTTCTACACTGCTGGTGGGAATATAAACTCATACAACCACTGTGGAAAACAGTGTGGAGATTCCTTAAAGAACTAAAAGTAGAACTACCATTTGATCCAGCAATCCCACTACTGGGTATCTACCCAGAGGAAAATAAGTCATTATAAGAAAAAGATACTTGCATACACATGCTTATAGCAGCACAATTCGCAATCACAAAAGTGTGGAACCAACCCACATGCTGATCAATCAACGAGTGCATAAAGAAACTGTAGTGTGTATGTGTGTGTATATATATATATATATATATATACTATTATATATACTATTATATATTCAATTATACATAATTGAATCACATATATGATTGAATATGCATATATATTATTGAATATATATATATATGATTGAATACTACTCAGCCATAAAAAGGAATGAATTAATGGCATTCACAGCAACCTGGATGAGATTGGAGACTATTATTCTAAGTGAAGTAACTCAGGAATGGAAACCCAAACATCGTATGTTCTCACTTATAAGTGGGAGCTAAGCTATGAGGATGCAAAGGCATAAGAATGACACAATGGACTTTGGAGACTCAGGGGTAAAGGGTGGAAAGTGGGTAAGGGATAAAAGACTACAAATAGGGTGCAGTGTATACTGCTCTGGTGATGGGTGCATCAAAACCTCACAAATCACCATTAAAGAACTTATTCATGCAACCAAACACTACTTGTTCCCCAATAACCTATGGAAATAAAAATTATAAAAAACAAAGAAAAGAAAATTCAAGTTAAAAAAATAAAATAGGCCGGGCATGGTGGCTCATGCCTATAATCCCAGCACTTTGGGAGGCCAAAGCGGGCAGATCACGAGGTCAGGAGATCAAGACCACGGTGAAACCCCATCTCTACTAAAAATACAAAAAATTAGCCAGGCGCAGTGGCGGGCGCCTGTAGTCCCAGCTACTGGGGAGGCTGAGGCAGGAGAATGGCGTGAACCCAGGAGGCGGAGCTTGCAGTGAGCCGAGATTACGCCAATGCACTCCAGCCTGGGCCACAGAGCGAGACTCCATCTCAAAAAAATAAACAAATAAAATAAAATAAAATAATAAAGTGAGGTCAGGCACGGCGGCTCAGGCATATAATCCCAGCACTTTGACAGGCTGAGGCGAGTGGATTCAAGAGTTCAAGACCAGTCTGATCAAGAGTTCGAGACCAGCCTGGCCAACGTGGTGAAGCCCGCTCTCTACTAAAAGTACAAAAATTAGCCAGGCATGGTGGCACACGCCTGTAATCCCAGCTACTCGGGAGGCTGAGGCAGGAGAGTCACTTGAACCCGGGAGGCAGAGGTTGCAGTGAGCCAAGATCGCACCGTTGCACTTCAGCCTGGGCAGCAAGAGCAAAACTCTGTCCCAAAACAAAACAAAACAAAAAAAAAAGGGTACAATTTTATGATAATTTATATTTGCATACTTTTTTTTCAAAGTGCTCCCTCATCTAAATATTATTTTAGTAACAACACTAATTGACTAGGTCATTTTTAAAAGCATATTTTAGGGCTTTGTCAGTTGATTATTCGAGTAATTCTCTTTAGATGTGACAATTTGTTCTTTATTTTTATTTTCTCCTCTTTCATTGTTCACTGGACAATCTCTTTTGGTTCCTGATTTGTTAGTGGTTTTCCATGTGATTTGTGAGGTCTTTCAGCATCACTTTCACAGACCTTAAGAAATCGTATGTTTTTTGACAGGATTTGTAATTACACTATTCTGTTAGCTTCTGTTGTGCTTCTCCTGCATTGTGTATTGTTCATGAGCCTCAAGAGGCAGTGAGAAGTCACCAGCAAAGACCCTGACCCGTCTGTGTTAGGTGGAGAGGGTGCTTAAGTGAAACCTAATGTTATTCATCTGTTTATCAGGGAACGTTTTCATATTATGATGACTCCTGCTTACCGGTTCAACTTCCTGTGTCACTTGGATAACGAATGCTTAAATAACTAGAATACGTGATTTTGATGTTGTGGGGGAAGCAGAAGAGTCAGGTAAAGATTGGACTGAGTGACATCTGAGAGTCTTAGTGCTGGACTCGGAGGTTCTGAGTCGGCTGGGGGTCACCCGGGCCTGTTCACACTGGGTCATAGGTCACCACTCAGTCTCCTTGTCATCCAGGCTGCTAGGTGGGGGAAGGGAGAGGCTGAGGACCACCTCCTGAACTACCCCAGCTGCTGCCATTACTAGAGCCCACCTAGCTTCCTGTTCTCAGCCCATCCTTACAGGTTTCTTGGCTCCAGATCTAGGAGTGGAGGCTAGAGCCAGAGCTGGGAGGTGGGGAAGGAGCGAGGAGGTATAGGAGGACCACAGGACAAGTGAGGGAGACAATCCCATGTGCCTTGCATTGGAGAAAAAATTCCTGGGGGCCTCACAGGGACACGCCTGCCACCTGAGGTGAGATAAACTTGGAACATGGCTGTGCTTTACCTGAGAAAGCGCAGGGCCCCAGACATGGAGACCTTGCATGAATACCTTCCTTTCGGGGTTCTGCTGGTCCCAGGCCAGGCTAAGTCAGTCTGGCTGTGACTCTGTCTCTTCCCTGAGTGAGGGCCTGGGTCCAGCTCCTCCAGGCCCCACCATTCAAGGCCCTGAGCTCAGGGCACCCTTGCCACAGCTAACCTGCATGGACTGCACCATTAGGTCCATGACATGAACCACTGCTGGTTCCTGCTAGTCCTATTAGCATGATTCACATTCACCCAATTAGAAAACAAAACACCTTTTTCAGTGTAGAGATCCCAGGGGCTGATAGTCTTAAGGCAGCATTCTGGGACAAGTGGACATCTAGGTTGGTTTCTCAGTTGGCCTATTCCTACCTCTGGTCACAGTTCTGGGGTTACACAATCCTATGTTGGGCCCCAAGTTCCATTCCCTTGGTCCCCATCAAACCTCCACTTGATGAGATCCGAGCCAGTGCCCCAGGCCTAGGTTCTTTGGTGAATGCCTCCCAGATACCTCCTCAAATTCAAAGCAGTCCATAATCCCCACATCACAAGCTCTGACCTTGCACTTGCCTGGCCTGCCAGCATGGCTCCCGTTTTTCTGGGAAGGCACACGCCTTTGCTCAGCTTCCCTGGACACCTCCTCCCCTTCCTTCTCTCCTGGTCTCCAGCTGTGGATGCTTCTTTTAAAGCCCTGCACCAGCACACTCAGATCTCGCCTCCACGTCTATAACTATCTGCTGTTTTGTTTCTGATGCTTCTGAACCTTACGGTCTTTCTCAAAACTCTTCCTGGTACCCACTCATATAATCCTTGCTTAATAAATATGAGTATGTTTAATTCTAATGTGCATTTCTCACCCTCCATCCAGACTAGAATATTCTTAAATGCATCCATAATTAGGAGCATGAGAGCCAGTTAGTCTGAGACTTACTGTTCTGCAGAAGTCAGGCGAATGTCAGGCTGGACGTCTCCAGTCTCTGCAGGCCTGGCTGTTCCTTCACTCTTTACTTCCTCGCCTGGTTTTGGGGCCTCCCCTGCCTCCTCTTTCTTCAAGGAACTTGGCTCTTCCCCATCCGTCTCCAAGAGTGAAGACTGTGAAGCGTCTAGTGTCCACTTGGGCAAAATGCCTGAGCTGTGGTGTTGAAGCTGCGGGCTGCCCTCCTGGGACGATGCAGGACTGGGCCTGGGACCAGGGCCTCTGCTCTCAGATTCTGGGCTGCTAGGCTCTGGAGAAGAAGCTGGGCTCCTCCAGGGGCAGGGGGCCAAGGTGCAGGGAAGAGATTCCTGGGGGTACCCAGCCTCCCTCTCATCTGAGGAAGAACATGAAGTGAGGCGGGCACAGGGCAGGAGGCAGGAGAACGGCTTGGGCACCACCTCCAGAGGCTCCCTCCCTGGGGCTCCTCCCCGGGAGCCTGGCAGCATGCCCTGTCCTCCCTCAGGCAGTGACCTCTCCCACTTGCAGAGGCAGCAGACAGCGGGCTCCCAGGACTCAAGCCTCCAGGCAACTAAGGGCTCAGGACCTTTGCTAAACCATTAAGACCCAGAGGTAAGAAATGCTGGGCCTTTTGTATGTTTCCTTCATTTAATTTTAAAGAGGCAGGATTTAACCCCAAGTCTGTCTGGCTTAAACACAATATAATGGGACTCATTAATGGCAACCATGGATCCAAGAATGATCTTTGTCCCCACTCCAAATTCCAAATCCTCCCAGGACCCAATTTCCCAAACCCCCTTATTAGGGCTCACCTCTGTCCTGGGAGTTAAGAGTCACCTGGGGCCAAAAAGGACCTCCTCTCTGCCAGCTCTCAGGGCTGAGAGAGGCCTGTTGAGAGAGGAAAAGGCATTCCCATGAGCCCAGGAGACACAGAGAGGTGGATGGGGGAGAGGCCAGGCAGGGAGAAGGGGAAAGGAGGGGAGGGGAAGGATGCCGTGAGTAGGCAGAAGTCCCTCCGTCCTCCTCCCACCCAGGCTGGAGCCTCAGTTCAGAAGGGGAGTCCTGGATGTGAGAAGCCCCACATCCTAGGATTTTTGGTGCTAGGCCCTGGAAATAAACGGGCTCATATTCCTCCTCCAAAGATGGAGAAAGTAAGGCCCAGAAAGGGGAAGTGACTTGCCCAAGGTTGCACAGGATGTGCAGCAGGGCCAAGATCAGATCCAACACATCCTGATTCCCAGGTCAATGCTTCGTCCACACACGGTGCTGCAGATGGAGCAGGACCAAGCCTATCTCCCTGAGAAGTCTAGAGAGAGACAGAGGAGAGAAGGAGAGGACAGGTGACTAGAGGAAAATTGCTCCCAGGGCCTTTCTCAAATCCCATGAAGCCTCCTCCCTTCACAGTCTGCCCAGATGGCCCTGCCTCAGGTGGTGCCAGCCCAAGGAGGGGCTGTGTTTTAGGGAGGGTGATATCCCCAGGCACTGGGCTGGGTGGGCTCTCCCTTCCCAGACAGGAGCCAACCTGCAACTTATAGCGTTCCCAGGCTTCCCTCTGAGAAGTTAGTGCTTAGAGCAAGAAAGTCCATGGAGGGCGCAGTGGCTCAGTTAATCCCAGCACTCTGGGAGGCCCAGGTGGGTGGAACACCTGAGGTCAGGAGTTCAAGACCAGCCTGGCCAACATGGTGAAAGCTATCTCTACTAAAAATACAAAAATTAGCTGGGTGGAGTGGCACACACCTGTAATCCTATCTACTTGGGAGCCTGAGGCAGGTGAATCGCTTGAACCTAGGAGGTGGAGGGTCAGCCGAGATGGCACCACTGCACTCCAGCCTGGGCAACATAGCAAGACTCCGTCTCAAAAAAAAAAAAAAAAAAAGTCCTGAGAAAATGGACCTCCACAGACACAGCCCTAACTGCCCCACATTGGGGGCCCTGGCCCATGGTGGCGGGGACTCCCATCAGTACCCAGGAGCTTCTCTGATCTTGGGGCTCCAGTGACAGAGCTGCTCTGGGTAATAGAGCTGCTCTGGGTAATAGCTCTTCATTGTTCTCAGGGAATTGAGAGATTAGAAAATTACAGCCACACTCTACCATATTCAGTCTCCTTATCTCTTAAGGAGAGGTCTCCCTGGGAAAACTGTGCTCCCTATTGTCTCACAGAGCATGACCCCATCCTTAGTTGATATTAAGAATCTCCGCCATTGTCATGTGGGCCTGATCTATTCACACTGGATGGGGGAAGAATGACAGATGGTGAGCTAAAAGTAACAACATGCTGAAATCTGTCAAGAAGAGAGAGGACTGGACTTTTGAAATAGGCATCTCTCTGTTAGGGGCAGAGGTCACCCTTGCAGGCTGAGCGCTGCCTTGTTAGTTGGGAATGTCTTGGAGGTGGGAGGGGAAGAATCTGAGAATAGCCTGGAACATGCTGCAATTGGAGGAGCTGTTTGTTCTCCAAACGTATCTAGGCATAGCCCCTTGGAGCTGGTGAGATGGAGACATTTGTGGACTTAATTATCAGCTGACATCAGCTGACATCATGGCATTGATAAAATGTCCTATCATTCTGAAGACAACACTGGTCCTGATTTTCTGCTCTATTAACCTGCTATCTACCGATGCAAGTTATCCCCAAAGCTCTTAGCGTCAGAAAAGAATGTTCTGGGCCTAGTGACCCCCGAGGAAGACCCTCCCTTCTGTGTTCCCAGCACAGCCCCGGTTGGTTCCCAAGATTGGGCTTACCTCACTCTCTCCGTGACCAGGAGGTGTTGCAGGAGCCCCCTCAGCGGCAGCCACTGAGGCCCAGACAATGGAGTGTGGTTTATAGACGGGCACAGGGAATGGAGGGGTGCGATGCCCACTGATAGCAGCGCCATCCCCCAAATCTGGCTCACTTTCCAGCTCCCACAGCACTGTGTCTTCTGGGAGGGGAGGCTCCAGAGTAGCTGGGCTCTCAGGTCCAGTCCTCACACCTGCATGGGAGTCTGAAGCCCCCCAGGAAAAGCACTCTCCAGAAGCACTGTTCTCTGAGCAAGGACTCCCCAGGAAGAGGGGGTTGCTGAAGAACATGCTCTCCTCCTCAGCTCCCCACTGTGGGGAAGAGTCCGGGGTTCCCTCTCTCAGCCATGCCTGGCCCTCCCCCTCAGGCTCGCTGCTGTCTTCCCCTGAGTCTTCATTCTCAGGTGGGCTGGAGTGCAGGCCCGTGTCCCCGGGGAGGTCCACAGGGGGCGTGGGGAGACAGCATTTCAGCCCAGCCTTGAGCCCTTCCGTCTTCTCCAGCTCCTCCTCCAGGTCTAGGACACACATCTGGGCCTGCAGGATGCCTGCCCAGAACACTACCTGCGTGGACGTGCTCCGGTTCTGCTGTGGGCTCCCCGGTAGACGGCTGTTCACTTGTGACCCTGGTGATGCTGTGCTCTGCCTGTGCTCCCCCTGGGCAGAGCAGCTCCCCAGGTGTGTGAGCTCCACACCGGAGCCCCAGGGAGGAGCATCTTGTCTGGTAGATTCAGGAGGGTCGGTGGCCCAGGTTTGCTCCTCGCAAGGCTCTGGCCCGTCCTGATGGACCCAGCTCCCCAGGTGTGTGAGCTCCACACCGGAGCCCCAGGGAGGAACATTTTGTCTGGTAGGTTCAGGAGGGTCAGTGGCCCAGGTTTGCTCCTCGCAAGGCTCCGGTGGATCCTCATGGCTGCACGTTTCCCTCGGGCACTCTCCTGGGTGGAGCTCCAGGCTGTCTCCCAAGTACAGGTTGAGAATTTCCATGGGCTGGGGGTGGTCAGAGATTCTGTAGTCACCCATCATCCACCGAGCAAAAGCTGTGCAGGAGTCCCCTGGAGCATCTGCTTTCACGGTCTCACTGTGTGGACTAGGGGGAGCACTGGCCGCTGGGGTAACTGGGAATCCATATCTACCCTGGAAATGCCCAAAGCAAGTGCAGGTTAGGGAAGGGCTGTCAGCCTCTGGAGGCACGTATGTAGATAGATGTGTTTGGAGTGTCTTCCCCATCTATGCCTGCTGCTCCTTAGCACTGCCCTCCACAGCCCTGCTGGGAGTAAGGAGCGTACCACATACTCCATCTGACCCTACAATCTCTAAACTTGCACCAGGGGAGCACCCGCCCCAAAGACACCCATCTGTTGGCTGAAGATAGCCCATATGGCTTAGCTGAAAAGAACAAACTGGCCAAATCAGATCCTTCTCTTGGGCATTTGGATTGGAGAGTGTGGAGACCGAGGTGGTTGGCAGCAGGAACAGAAGGCGGAAATGCCTCTAGGTATCAAGGAAGCAGCTGCAAACCACAAAGGACATGTAAACCAAAGCATGTGGGAGCCAAACAGACACAGACTGGAGGTGAGGAGAATGCAACAGACTCATGGAAGAAGCAGGCACCCACGACACGAAGGCCACAGCCTGCCTTACTTCCACTTTCCAAGGCTCCTATCCTTGGGGCCTTACCCTGTTCACCAGGCTGGCTGGCAGGCTGCTTCTTGGTCCTTGTAAGCTGCTGACAGCTTGGAATTTGGCCCCGGTGGAAGCAGCAAGGGGCTCTCTGCTTAACTCAGCCCAAGCCCTCATGAAGGGAGGATGCTTCAGCCCTGCTGCCCACCACCCAGCAGACCGCCTGGTGCATGGAGAGGAGATCTCTGCCTTCTAGGGAGGAAGAGGCTGGGATGTGGCAGCCATGTCTGTCTGGAGCTGCCTCACATTTGCCGAGAGCTGCTGTGTGCACAGCCTACACTAACACTCTGGGTGGGCCCTTAACAGATGAGCCCAGGAACCTCGCAGGGTGTTTTCTAGAAGCATGCATCTCCATCCCCTGCATGCAGCCCACCACTTAAATGGCTCTCAGAGCAGCCCCGCTTCCTCAGAACAGCTGGCTTGTTTTGATCCAAAGCACACTGTGAAGCTTGTAACTTGTTTGTGTCATGGTGCTGGCTCTCCACAAAGTGGAAGTACAAGATCAAGTACACAGATCCTTATGGCATGTCGTAAGCACTCCCCTGGCAGCTGTCTTTTTTTTTTTTTTTTTGAAAGAGTCTTGCTCTGTCACCCGGGCTGGAGTGTAGCGGCACAATCTTGGCTCACTGCAACCTTTGCCGCCTGGGTTCAAGCGATTCTCCTGCCTCAGCCTCCTGAGTAGCTAGAATTATAGGCGTCCACCACCATGCCCTGCTAATTTTTTTTTTTTTTTTTTTTTTTTTGTATTTCTAGTAGAAATGGGGTTTCACCATGTTAGCCAGGCTGGTCTTGAACTCCTGACCTCAAGTGATCTGCCCACCTTGGCCTCCCAAAGTGGTGAGATTATAGGTGTGAGCCACTGCACCCAGCAGCTGTCTTTTCTTATTTTCCCTTTGCCTCATTTTCTTCACCCACAGATTTCTATCTTGAAGACTTAGAATATTTTGGGGAGCAAGACTATTAACAAACACACACATGCTCCCAGTTTATAACCATGTGTGACTTCCAGATACCCAAGAACAACAGCCCCTTCCACATGCAGTTAACCAAGCCTGTCCCCACCCACCACTCCCCGAAACTCGCACCTGAAAGATGAGCAGTCCCCTGCGTGTCCCTGTTTAACAGATGAGGAAGCCTTAGCCTGAGTCTGACTTCATGACTCACAGCTGGTGACAGGGGTCGGACTCCGACCCCAGACCATCCACCTTCCAGTCTGCAGCTCTCTCTGCCCTTTCCCTGCTCCAGGATGAAGAGAGTGAGCCCAGGTGGCCTCGTCCAGGTCTCCAGACCTCACACTGAGGTCCTCCCACAGGCAGGCTGTAGGACAGGAGGTTGACTGGCATGCAGGGCCCTAACCAGCACACATAACAAACCCATGGGGGTCAGCTCCTCCCTGCCCAGCACTAGAGAACATAAGCTGAATCAATAGCCAAATGGACTGCAGCTCAAACCCTCGTCCTGCCACATACAATTGAGTGGATGAGCCTGGAAAGTTCCTTAGCATCTGGGAGCCCCACTGCAGAGGGGAGCTAGGGTTAACGGAGGTGATTCGCGCGGCCTTCAGCCAAGGCTTGGCCCACTGTTAGACAATCAGTAAGTGGTAACCCTCAGCGCTCTCTCACGAAGGTCAGGGGGTCCAGCTGTTATTCAAGGTCACCTACAAAACATCGCTTTGCCCCATGCCTTTTTTCTGGAGGGCACCTGAGAGAAGGAAGGAGGGCCAGTATGCATTTCAGTTTCTTATTCACCTTGAAAGTATCCTTTTTCTAAAAGTGCCTCCAAAAGGAAATCTCTTTCTGGGTTTTTACCCCTCCATCTGACCCAACCCCTGCATTCCTGTTTTGGAATGACAAGAATCTAGACTTGCTGGATGACGGCCTCAGGATTCTGATGTTTCAGCCCACCAGGAATGGCCCCTGACCGGCCTTCAGGGCCCTTCCACCTGTTAGTTATGGCAGCCTCCCCAACAGGCTGACTTCCTGAAAGGAGAGGCCCTTTCTTAAGTTTAATCTTGTACTTGATGCTCTGAATCAAATGGACCAGATTTGGTCTCGTCAGAGATGTTTGAACCAGAGTGGCTCCATCTTGAATAGGGGCTGGGTAAAATAAGGCTGAGACCTACCTACTGGGCTGCATTCCTGGGAAGCTAGGCGTTCTAAGTCACAGGATGAGATAAGAGGTCAGCTCAAGATACGGGTATCCTTAATCCAGCAGCCCAAGCTGCTGCTCTGCCTATGGAGTAACCATTCTTTTATTCTTTTACTTTGCTAATAAACTTGCCCTCATTTTATGGATTCATCTTGAATTCTTTCTTGCACGAGATCCAAGAACCCTCTCTTGGGGTCTGGATTGGAATCCCTTTCCATTAACAGTCTTGCCTTTCATTCTTCTCCTATGGATCCAGCCTTCACTCATCATTCTAGGTTCTGCCTCTCCACCTCCCACCACTACCTCCAGATAACAGGCAGAGGATTTGTATGGTTTACTCCTTAAGTCCATACCTCTCTCTGTTCCCCATGCAGCTGCCCATTGTCCACCCTCAGTGCTCTCTGGGCAAGAAGCCTGAGACGGTTCTACTTCTAAGGCAGAAGGGATGAGGAGCCTCAGGATCTATTGTCTACACTAGGGAAAACACCCTGGACCCCAAATCTCCCTCCCCAAACCTGCCTGGTGGAGAGCAACCGAGTGTGAGCAAGGAGATGACTCACCCCACCACATCCCACTGTGCCTCCTGAAGACACCAGCCCATGGGGTTTAATAAATGACTAGGAAGACATGTTTATTTAGAGATAGAGGGGAAAGCTGGGGAGAAGCACCTGGTTTACAGGTACCAGAACATAGGACATCCCTAGCTCTACTCAACTTCCTCCCTTCCCAGACCCCAAAGCCACCCTCCAGGTCTCTGTGAAGTCCTGGTCTTTGGTCCCAAATAGTTCTCCTGCCATGCAAAAGCCCTGATCCCTTCTCTTGTTCTCATTCACCCAACCCCACACATTGTACCTGAATGAGTGCCAGCCTCATGGCCCTATGGGCCCCAGAGCATTTTGCCAGCATAACGCCAACTCACCTTCTCTCACCATCAGTCAACTCACTTGGCAAGAAACGTTCTCGTGCCAATATGGGAATGGGAGTGGGAATGCGGGGCTGCGCCTGCTAGAAAGGACATCCTGAATTTTTCATAAGATGAGAGGAAACCCCACTTGTCTCTCTTTGCACATATGTACTTGCAAATAGATATGTATATGTACATAAAGCAGCCCTCTAGGTACATGCTAATGCTGACGCTAGATATAAATGAGGATTGGACTTGCCTTCCCAGAAAAAAATCAGTGTTCCTTGCTGGGTTTTTTCACAGGAAAAAAAATAAATACGAGAGGCTGCAGCAGCTTTCCAAGCAAAGAGAAGAGAGCAGATCTCTGGGGCCTGCAGCACCTGAGGAGCCTGTCAGGGGTGGGGGTGAGGAACTGGTCAGTGGAGGGGAGCCCAAGGCAATGGAGACAGGAAGGGTGGAGACAGATCAGGTATTCAATGGCGACAAGGCATGTAGTTTGACTGGCTACGACATTTTTTTTAAATGGTATCTTGCTCTGTCACCCAGGCTAGAGTGCAGTGGCATGATCTTCGCTCACTGCAACCTCTGACTCTCAGGTTCAAGCTATTCTCCTGTCTCAGCCTCCCAAGTAGCTGGGACTACAGGCACCCGCCATCATGCCTTGCTAAGTTTTGTATTTTTAGTAGAGACGGGGTTTCACCATATTGATCAGGCTGGTCTCAAACTCCTGAGCGCAAGTGATCCACCTGCCTTGGCCTCCCAAAGCGCTGGGATTACAGGCATGAGCCACAGCACCTGGCCGGCTATGACTTTTTAAACCAGTTAAACTCAATGTGACTATACTCTACCCCTCACTTTTACTTTCTGAACTTTTATCCCAGTTTGTAGTTGCCAGTGGGTTTACCTGCATGGTTCTAGTTTGCCTAGAAGGTAAGCACCAAGACGGCAGGTTCTTTATGTTTCCTGTTTGCCACTGTGTCTCAGTATGAAAATACTGAATGGCATAGTCACATTATGTAACTGATTTGTTAACCACTCCCACCCACAAAGCTCTGGGGGTATACTTTAGTTCAACTGGATTCGAAATTTAAAGATCAGCATTGACTTGAGGGGTTTAGTTCAAGTGGATTAGAAACTTAAAGGTTAGCGTTGACGCGAGAGGTTCAGGCCCGCCTGTGATTTGAGCTGGGGTGTGAACCCAGGTTACAGCTCTCTTAAGCATCACTCTCTCCTCCTGCCCACTGATCAATTCTCTTGGACATTCCTGAATTCACCTGAGTCACTCGAACTCGTGCAGCGCCTCCTTGGCTGAGAGTTGGCATTGTAGAACATTTGTGAAAATAAGAGAGGGGATGGCTAGATGAATGGACAGACAAATGGAGAGACACACTGATGGGATGGATCCTCAGAACTCTCCCTCCATAACAACCAGGCCAGAAGACTGGGGAGACCAAGGCTTGGAGAAGAGAATTAGCATCATTATAACATGAAGGCTTCCCCATGGGGGCCAGTCTGCCCATGACCAATCACCTCATCCTCCCCTCTCCAGGAAGCCCAGTGCTCCAAGGGCAGTGCTCCCCCAGAGGCAGGTCCCTACCGGGTCAGCAGCCAAAATGTCCCTATGGGTCTTGGCTCCCAGGCAGCAACCTGAACAGAAAGGAGGACCCATTCTATTGTCTTGTTTGTGCTCTCCACTTGTGGAGGGGGCACTGTGTAACTGTGTGTTTAAAAGATGTCTTCCTTTTTTTTTTTTTTAATTGCTCTTGCCTGAATGGAAACGTAGGATGACCTAAAAGGTGAAGTCACCTCCTAAGGCCAAAAAGGCAGTCCTACCGGTCACCCAGGTGAGGGCGGTCTGATCTCGGAAGGGTGGAAGATGGAACTAGCCTTTGATCTCTGAGGTAGCATGGCACCCTCTAGGCAGAGGCAGGCCAGAAACTGGGTAGCAGAGCCCAGGTCTTACACATCTAAAATTTTCTTGGTTTACTTGTGTTTTTCCACCCCTGGTGTTTAGTAAAATCTCTCTTGAAATCTCCTGTCTGTTATCCCAACCAGAACGAAAGCAGAAGGAAAGGAATTCACAGCAAAAGAATCACCACCTGTCCCATCAGTTGAGTTCTGTTACCTCTACATTAAAGTGGCCCTTCATTTTTTCTGAGCACTGAGGTAGCTCTGAAAGTTTAAGGAGGGTTCAGAGGGAAGGGAGCAGGGAGGAAGGCGAGGTGGGGAAGAGAAAGCATGCTCCACTCTGCTGCCAACCAGCCACTCTTCTTGAGCACAGCTGACTACATTTCAGAGAATCTTCACCACGGTGGGGAGGGGGTGTATGTTTCTCATGGAGAATACTGCAGGGGCTAAGCCTTGTGTCCCTCTTGTGGGAGGTGAAGGACACAGAAAGCAGTGGCTGGGGGACTAGAAGGCAGAGTCCCTCCCACCTGCCCCACCCCCGGCTTCAAGGCAATTTCTTTTTGACCCAAGGGGGCAGGAAGGAACCCAGCTGACACCTGGCACCCGGATGGTGCTTTCTAACAGTGAGTTTGTTTTTCACCCTCAGCCTGGCATTGCGGCCTTGTACTCTAGCTGAAGAACCGGGAGACCGGGCACAGAGGCTGGGGTATGAGCCTGCCCTGAGTAGGAAGGTGATGGCCTCGGGTGCCCTGCACTGACCACCCTCCTTTGCCCACTTCAGGCCTTGCACTGACCACCCTCCTTTGCCCACTTCAGGGTCATAGTGAAGAACGCACAACAGAATCCCATCCTAACTCTACAGCTGACAAGCCATGTGGCTCTGGGTGAAAAACTCCACCTAGTTCCTTTCCTGTAAAATATGGAACTAAGACCCAATAAAGCTATACTTCACAGGTTTGTTGTCAAGTTGGAATGGGTCTGAGTGCTGGGCCTGGCCCTTGGTGGGTGCTCAGGAAATACCGTGTCCTGCTCAGTTTAACTTTGTTGTTTTGCTGTCCATCTAGAGAAGCCAAAATTAACAAAAACAAACAAATAGCCCTTCTAGTCAGGCTCAGCTCTCGGCCTCCTCAAGGAGTCAGCCCTGAGCCTTCATCCAGAGGGTGCCTGTCTCTGTTTCCCTTTTTGAGCTTCCAGACTCAGCAAGCAAACACTCCCTCCTTTTATCCTGGAAATGTTTTCCCTCCCATGGAAAAAGTATGAAGGCTTCTGACGGGTCCAAGGACTTAGGTGGTGACCTGTCCTGTCCCTCTGCAGCCCAGGAAGCGGCCAGATTACAGATGTTGCTGCAGGCAGGAACCATGAGTGGAACACCCTGGCCTGGAGCTGCAGGACAGAGGCCTCTGTCTGAACCTGGGGTCTGAAGCACCGTGAGAGAGATGACTCGAGAAGGCCCCACATCCTGCCCACACAGAAAGAGCCATCATGCAAATTTGCGCACACACACACAGAGGGAGAGACAGAGAGAGAGAGAGAAAGAGAGAGAGAAGGCAGTGCTACTGAAGGCCTGTGGTGAGGCAAGCAGAGGCTCAGGAAGGGAGCAGAGGATGGCGGTCTGAGGTAGGCAGAGTATCCAGGGGAGACATCACAGGGATAGGGATAGAGTGCCAAAGGGGACTCCGGACAGCTGCTGCCTGGGGAGGACAAAGACCCCTAGGGAGCTGGGGCCAGACTGGGCCTCTCCTCCCTGGGTCCTCTCACCCCACATCCCTCACCCCTTCTGTGGGTCTCTCCCACTTCCCCAACAAAGAGCTCAGCAGCCCGTGTTCTGATCTCCATGCTAGGTGGTTCCTTGTCTGTAGGAGGAGGGGACCATGGGATGCTCTAGAGTCCTAGGCAGCTGGGAGACAGGCCTGCTTGGGGCCCACTTTTTAAAGCTGGGCCAAGGTCCAATGAACGGAGGAGTATTTATCATCAGCTGATGACAGGCCACCCTTCCCTGCATTCTAGCAGAAGAGTGACTTCAACTGTGGGATTTTAGGCCCTGGAATAAGAGGGGAATGGCGGTGTCAGGGGACTTTCCCTCCATGCAGCTACCTTCACTATAACAATAATGACTACAGTGGGCCTTAGTGTCCTACACAAGTGCACTTTGAGAGTTCAGTGGTTCCTGTTGCCCATCAGGACAACAGGCCTAGGCCAGAGCTAAACCTGTAAGGAGGATCCCCTTACCTCTCCTCGAGCTTCTCCAGGATGGTCCTGGAAGGCAAGATGAAGCTGGGAGTCCCCTGATGGCCAAGTTGACTCTGAGCTCCTGCAGCAATCACACCCAGAGCCGCCCCCACCCCAAATCCAGGCCTTCCAGACTCCCTCTCTCCAGAGTCTAGGGTCGAGGATCACTTGGGGCCTTTGGCCACAAAAGCCCCCACTGGTTACTAAGCCAGAGCAGTCACTGGGGATGCAGTGACACTCACAAGAGGATTAGCAAGGAGCTTCCTTCACCCTTCACTATTGCGGACCTCCAGGGGCTCTGCGGGGAGCCAGGGAAGGGAAACAACAGGGGTCCGTGGGGCCAGGGCAGGGAATCAGAGAAGGGTCAGATGAGGAGGGGCAGGCTGAGAGAGGAGGGGGACGGGACGCAGAACAGGAAGGGGGAGGGAGGGGCCTAGCCTAGCCCAGGATCATGGCAGGTACACACGGCACTGCCAGAGCCCTCGCCTCTCCCCTGCCCACCTGCCCTAGCCCCTGCCACAAGGACCTACATGTGACTCTCCACATTCCCTGCTCCCACAGGTTCCACCAGCCCCACCCTAGGCAGACCCACTTAGCTCACCTCCAAAGGACCCAAGAATGGATGGCTTGGCCTGGGCTCCCCAAGAGCACTTCCTGGCTCACGGTCGGCTTGCCCAGTGAATGTGGCTGTGACGGCTGGAGCTTCCGACTTCCGCTCCTCCTCACCACAACACACACCCCTCCTGCTCCCCGCCGCCTCCCCAGGGTTCCCTAGCTGCTCAACACCTCACACTTCCTGCCCACAAGATAAGAGCCTCTCCTCCTAGGCCCAGCGCCTCCAGCTCCCTTCCCCATGCCCCTGCTCCTTGGAGGCCCCCACCCTGCACACCAGCCTAGAAAGAACCTGCCGTGGTGGAACTGGCCTCTCCCTGCCATGCAGGGGCCTGGGATTGAAAGGGGAAGGGGCCGAGGCCTGGTTGGTAAGCAGGCCCCACCTCCTTCCTCCCTGCAGTTCTGCCCCAGGTTCTCAGTCTTGCTCTGGCTCTCAGTCCCCTGCAGGGCACCCAGTGAGAGACAGGAGGGCCCTAAGTTGGGCAATTTCTGCTTTTTAAACAAATGACATTTCAATTTTTGTGTGACTATGTCTCATGTCACTGGTAATAATGCAAGTGATACAGTTGCCTTTTAGTTACAAAGTGTCTTCCAATAGCACCTCAATCCCTCCTCACACCTACTTGATGAAGCATTAATAACCCCATCATACAGATCTGGATCTGGAGGCAAGCTCAGAGATGCTAAGCCACTGCCCAGGGTTGCACAGCTGGAAAATCACAAAGCTGGGGTTAGAATACAGAGCCTGTGACTATATGAACCAATGGACCTCCATTCCCCATGGCTGAATTCCCAACACATGTCCTCAGGACACAGGACACAGTGTCCACAAGTGTAAGTGAGGCTGGTGGGGAGCGCACTCACCATGCCATTCTCCTCCCTCCACACAATCTACTTCCTCAGCATCAATGACCATCAACTCCTCTGCTGAGGCTCCACCACTCCCACCCTCGCTGAACTCTCGTCTTCATGATTCCAGCTGACCCAGAGACTCCCTCACTTGCATTTCCACACAGCAGTGTGGACCAGCCACCCCGACCCAGAGTTGAGAGGGTCGGGCTCTAACTCACCTACAGCTGCACCCCTCCCCGCAGGATGCAGAGTTCACAGGAACATACCAACATGGATCCCGTGCACCCTGCTTCTCCACCACACTCTGAGTGCCCCAGATCCTGAGATTCTCCACTTCTGGGGCCCAAATGGCCTCCTCCCCATGTGGGCACACTGCACCGCTGCCCTATGCAGCCCGAGACTGGGTGGAGCACTGGCAAGAGTCCTGATAGCAGAGACAGGAGCAGGTAGAGAGAGCTCAAACCTTTGGGCAGGTCACCCACCCACATGCACGTGTGATACAGAGCAGGGTGGGGAAGAGAAGGAGAGGTGGAGCTGCGGCATGGGCCAAAGGCTAGGGTGGGCTGTGCTGTGGCAGCAACATTCAGAGGCGGCTAAGAATCCTCCTTCAAACCTGGACCTCCAGGCCACGATGAAAGTGGGAGGTAGGAGAATTAGGAGAATAGACACTTTTTTTTTTGAGACCGAGTTTCGCTCTTGTTGCCCAGGCTGGAGTACAGTGATGAAATCTAGGCTCACCACAACCTCCATCTCCCAGGTTCAAGTGATTTTCTTGCCTCAGACTCCCAAGTAGCTGGGATTACAGGCATGTGCCACCATGCCCGACTAATTTTGTATTTTTAGTAGAGACAGGGGTTTCTCCATGTTGGCGAGGCTGGTCTCGAACTCCCAACCTCAGGTGATCCACCCGCCTCGGCCTCCCATAGTGCTAGATTACAGGCATGAGCCACCGTGCTCGGCAGGACACCTTTTTATATGACAGTTTGTGAGCTTTAGTCTTAACTTTCATGTATTTGGACATATCAGATGGGGTCCTCCACTCTCCACTTCCTGGGGCTGGCAAATGTTGGTGACATGCTTATCTCACCAGCACTTCAAACTCAATGTTTATAAAGCAAACCTGGTTCCTTCTCTTCTCCAAACTCTTCTTCCTCATATATTTCAGCTTTTACAACTCTCTCTCTCCATCAAGCTGGGTAAGTCAGAAACCTGAAGTCACCAAGACCTCAATGCGAACCCTCCACTCCGGGCCCCAGCCTCTAGGGGTGCCTCCAGAACATGGCCAAGGCTCAAAGTCAGCACCTGCTCTGTGCAGGCTCTATGCTGCAAGCTGCTGACCTATCAGGAATAAAACACATAACCGCTGTGGAAGCTGAAGCAACTCCATCTTGGAAGCTAACCTGCCACATTGACTTAACTGAGTGACCCCAGTTCCAAGGCAGGGCCTCTACAATTTCCAGTTTATCTATTGTTTCCTGTGTAAGAGCAGATACTTACTGTTAAGTCCGTAAGTGCTACTCGTAGGTCAAACAACCTTGATGATATCACACTTCAATTGTCTTACAAATCCCATCTGAACCGCCCCTACCCTATGGTATATGAGCCCTGGGTTTGGGTGCTAATGCAGGGATCCACCATCTCATCTCATTGCCACCTGAGACACCTACATGGCTTCTGTTGGAAAGTCCCCTAGCTTTCTCAGCCTCTTTCTTCAACTTCTCAGCTTCCTCGGACTTTGGGGTAGGTTTGCATAGGCCTGTCTACTGCAGAACAACTCCTGTTCTCAGGGAGCTTCCAGTCTACTGACAGAGAAAGAAAATAAACAATCGGACTCATGAATCAAACTTTATCATAAATTGTGAGGAATGCCTGGGAAGAAGCAAACAGAAATAAGAGAGCAGCGAGGGTTAGCACACTGCCATGGGAATTCGGGAAGACCTCTGAAGCTGCACCATGTCCTGGTGAGGAGGGTCCAGTATAGAAGAGCATTTTTGGCTTCTAATTCCTTCCCTGAGGTGGGAAATGTCTCCACATTTCCAGGGAATAGAAAGCAAGCCAGTGTGGTGTAGCACAGTCCCAGGGGCCCAGGGGGTATGGGAAAAGATGGGGCCAGGAGGGGCAGGGCCAGATCCCACAGGCAACCCAGTGGCAAGACAGGGTGCATTTTTTTTTTTTTTTGAGACAGTCTCACTCTGTCACCCAGGCTGGGATGCAGTGGCATGATCTCAGCTCACTGCAACCTCTGCCTCCCGGGTTCAAGCAATTCTCTTGCCTCTGCCTCCCAAGGAGCTGGGATTACAGGCATCTGCCACCACATCTGGCTAATTTTTGTATTTTTAGTAGAGACAGGGTTTCATCACATTGGCCAAGCTGGTCTCAAACTCCTGACCTCAAGTGATCCACTCGCCTTGGCCTCCCAAAGTGCTGGGATTACAAGCATGAGCCACCATGTCCGGCCCAGGGTGCATTTTTGTTTGTTTGTTTGTTTGTTTGTTTGTTTTTTGAGATGGAGTCTCACTCTGTCATCCAGGCTGGAATGCAGTGGTGCAATCTCAGCTCACTGCAACCTCCACCTCCCGAGTTCAAGCGATTCTCCTGCCTCAGCCTTTGGAGTAGCTGGGACTACAGGCGCCCGCCACCATGTCCAGCTAATTTTTTGTATTTTTAGTAGAGACGGGGTTTCACCATGTTAGCCAGGATAGTCTTGATCTCCTGACCTCATGATCCGCCCGCCTTGGTCTCCCAAAGTGCTGGGATTACAGGCGTGAGCCACCACGCCTGGCCTTGTTTGTTTGTGTGTTTTTAAGATGGAGTCTTGCTTTGTCTCCCAGGCTGAAGTGCAATGGCGAGATCTCGGTTCACTGCAACCTTCACCTCCTGAGTTCAAGCGATTCTACTGCCTCAGCCTCTCGAGTAGCTGGGATTACTAACGTATGCCACCACACCCAGCTCGTTTTTGTATTTTTAGTAGAGATGGGGTTTCACCATGTTGGCCAGGCTGGGTCTTGAACTCCTGCCCTCAGGTGATCCACCCACCTTGGCCTCCCAAAGTGCTGAGATTACAGGCGTGAGCCACCACACCCGACCCCCAGGGTGCATTTTTAAAGCAGAGAAATGACAGGTCAAAGAGTATTTGTGTATTTACTTTTAAGATCATCCATCTGCTATATGGAGAATAGATGGATCTGTCTGCTGTATGGAGAAGAGATGGTAGAGGCTACGTAAGTTCAAGGAGACCAGTCAGGAGGCTCTGTGAGAGTCCAGGCAATGGGGACAGTGGCTTGGCTGGGGCAGTCACGGCAGAGAAGAGAGGCCTAGGGCTGGGAATGCATATGGGGGATGATTATAGAACCTGCTCTTTCATTACATTCGAGGGGTCAAGATGGGAGGGGAAGTCATAGGCAACTTCCAGATTTCTGACTTAAGCAACCAGATGGGTGGTAATAATGGCATTTGCTGAAATAAGAAAGAACTGGGAGATGAGGCTCAGGGGAGAAAATCCAGAGTTTAACTTTTATTTATTTATTATTCATTTATTTATTTATTTATTTTGAGATGGAGTTTCACTCTTGTTGCCCAGGTTGAAGTGCAATGGTGCTATCTCAGCTCACTGCAACCTCCGCCTCCTGAGTTCAAGTGATTCTCCTGCCTCAACCTCCCGAGTAGCTGGGTTTACAGGCATGCGCCACCACGCATTTTGTATTTTTAGTAGAGACGGGGTTTCTCCATGTTGATCAGGCTGGTCTTGAACTCTCGACCTCAGGTGACCTGCCCACCTTGGGCTCCCAAAGTGCTGGGATTACAGGCATGAGCCACCACGCCCGGCCCAGAGTTTAATTTTTAAAGATTGGATTTGAACTACCTGTGAGATATTTCAAGTAGGCAACTGAAAAACGCACCTGGAGCCCATCTGAGCTTGGAGAGAGAAGGTGGTGCCTACCTGGGATGGGAGGGGACAGGTCTGCAAAGAAGACTGAAAAGGGACTGTCACAAAGGTGAGAGAAGCAAGGGGAGAGCCATGTTGTCACAGAAGACAAGAGGCGGTTACTTCAGATGGAGGAAGAGGTTGGCTTGGTTGATTGCTGCTGAAAAGTGGAGGAAGATTAGAAGTGAAAGTGATCTATATTGAATGTGGCCAGAGGTTATGGACAAGTGGGGTTGGCAGCAGATGCGGAGGCAGAAGCCAGGAGACCAAGAGGTGAAGTGTCACCTCCTCAAGTCCGGGCTCTGCCCCCTCCAGTCCAGACTTCCTGGTAATCCATGGTTTCCTGAGGCTGAAAGGGAGCCACCAGTGATCTTCCCCCTTCCCCAAGTCCAGGCCCTGCCCCTTGGCTTAGTTATGGGTTCCCATCCTCCCCTTGACCGTGAACTTCTCCAGGGCAAGGACTGGCCCATGTGCATTACAGCAGAGTGCCTGGCTCACAATTGCTCCACAGCCATTTGATGAATGAATAAAGGTTGCTCAGCCTCTCTTCAAGACTGTACTAAGGGGAATTGGACCTGCCTCTCCCCGTTCCTTCCACGCAGTGGGTCTTGCATATATACGGTGTGTGTGTGTCTGTGTGTGTGTGTGTGTGTGTGTGTTTGTTGGGAGTTCCCTCCCCAGCCTTTCCTCCTCCCCAAGGCACAGAGGACACACAACACAGCAGACACACAGCACAGCCAGGAAGCTCTCCTGCCTCCCTCAAGGTAAGCTGCTTCCTGTTTGCCTGCAGAAGAAGCTGCTCAGCACAGGTGGCTTCTCCACACTGAGCACAGACCAGGGAGTAGAGCCCACCTTCCAGGAGAGGGGCCCTGGGGATTTCAGCACACAGCCCCTCCTGGGAGGCGAGGGGAGAGAGGAGAGAGGCCACCAATGAAAGAAACGGCACCTGACATAAACCCCATGACACGTTCCTGAGGACCCCAATGTGTTGACACTTACCAGGTCCTCTCCACGCATCATCTCTAGTTCCTGGGGGTCTGGGGTCAGGGTGAGGGACTTTATTATCTCCAGGCTACAGACCAGATGAGGAGACAGAGGGTCCGCAGTCACTTGGGCTTGCACAGGCAGGAAATGGTAAGGCTGGGATTGGACTTAGGCCTGTGGAACCTTCCCAATGCACTTTCTGCTGTACCCCGTTACCACTGCATGCTGCAGAAATGAAAACCCAGGTGGGGAGCAGGGCTTCTTCCCAAATGAACAGAGCTAGACGGGGTAAGCCTGACTCAGATCTCCCAGCTGGAAGTTCAGGAAAACCCTTGTGCTAACGGAGCTGAAATATTGTCCTGGGGCAGGGTGAGAGAGGAGGACTGAAGCATCCAAATGGGCTCCAAATTAGTCTCCATAAAAGTCCTATACTTTAGAGAAGGCTGAGAGTGAGGCGGCCATATGCTCTTTTCTCCAGAAAAGGCCCGGTTCCCTCCCAGCTGTCTGACCTCCACAAACCTCGGCCCTGGAGAAGGGCAGACAGAACACCTGCCTCTCCATCCATTCCTCTGCCTGGTTGGATGTTTACAGTCCCACTGGCCAGCTCAGCTGTGGGCTCCCAGGATCAGAGCAGGTAGGTAGGGCTGGGCCAGGGCTTCCAATGACTGGGCACGTGGCAGGGGCCAAAGGTGCCTCTCCTTGCTGCCTGTGACCTTAGAGTGGGAAGGAGAAGTCTCCTAGAGGCAGGGAAAAGAGGAAAGGAAGAACAGCCCAGCCCAGTGCTGACATCACCAACCTCTGAGCGCATGTGTGCGCTGGTGCTGCCCCGGGTGTTCTGGAGAAGGGCAGGAAGTGATTATAAAAGTGAATGACAAGCCTCCATCTCCGCACTTGTTTGCCCAATCCCGTACTGATGCAGTGACCTTGGGAGGCTGTCCTTACCCACCCGTGGCCAGTCAAATGAAGCACACCCAGTGTCTGTGGACAGATGGCCAGGGACGGGGCCACCCAGGTCACAGCTCCCTGGCTCTCCTCTGCCCCAGCACAAAAGCTCGGCTCAGACTCTCTCTCTCAAGGTCCTTCTCCTGGGCTCTCTCCCAGCTCTTTTTTAGATAAGCCCACTTGTTGTAGGTCTGTCCTTTTCACATGAGCAGTGAGTTGGGCACTGTAGTTATTCATCCTCTCTCCCCCAGCCCCCTTGGCACCAGAAGGCACCCACAAAACATCTGCTGAAACACATGTGCATGCAGTTACTTATAATGGCAAAAATGCTCACAACCTCAATATCCACAATAGAGAATGAGATAAATGAATAGATTACTGGGTAACCATATAGCCATATGGTGAACCTAGGCAACCTTTAGCCATTTTGTTTTTAAAGAGTATCTAATGAAATGGAAAGATGCTCATAGAATTTTGTTAAATAAGAAAACTATTTATAATTTCACTACGGTCCCAAGTTGTTTTTTGTTTTGTTTTGTTTGTTTGGATTTTTTGAGATGGAGTGTTGCTCTGTCGCCCAGCCTGGAGTGCAGTGGCACGATCTCGGCTCACTGCAACTTCTGCCTCCCAGGTTCAAGCAATTCTCCTGCCTCAGCCTCCCAAGTAGCTGGGACTACAGGTGCAAGCCACCAGGCTCGGCTAATTTTTTCATTTTTAGTAGAGACGGGGTTTCACCATATTGGTCAGGCTGGTCTCGAACTCCTGACCTCAGGCGATCCACCTGCCTCGGCCTCCCAAAGTGCCAGGATTACAGGCGTGAGCCACTGCGCCCGGCCTATGGTCCCAATTTTTAAAAAACTTGTTTGTGTTTGTGTATTCAGGCAATAAAACATCAAAGCATTGATTGACAGTAGCTATCTGTGCCTGGCAACAGTATACATGATTTCAATTTCTTCATGCTTGTTTCATATGTATTCAGTTTTTAAAAATAAATATACTTTATGTTTGTCATCCATAAAAATAATAAAGTTACTGTTTCTGCCCCCTCCCTTTCCACTACTGAGTTAGATACATGGCCTTGAACTTTAACTATCTAACAAGCCAGCTACTACTTTTGTTGGCTCCCATGTACATGTGAATAAAACATTTTTCTTCTGTTAATCTGGCTTTTGTTAGTTTAATTTGCAGGTCCCAGTCCCTAAATCTAAGAAGGAAGAGGAAAAGGGTTATTTCCTCCCCTACCTAGGGTTAGGATAAAGCACCTACCCCTAGATTACATTCTCCATGAACCCACAAATCTGAGGCTATGTTTGCCTACATGGATATGTGGTACACATACTAAACATTAATAGTTAAGCATTTATTTGAATATGCACTAGAATAAGATACAGTGTAGCAAACCTGTGATTTAGGGACACAGTAAAGTAGAAAATATCTACTTTATGTTGTTAAGTATATGTATTCACAGAAAAATATTAAATGTTATTTAATAATATAATAAATATAAATAAATATCAAAACTCTCATCTCAAAAATTATAGTAGGGATATGTAAATGAGCAGACACTTTGTGCAGCTGGATCTGACCTTTGCAGCATTTTCTCCTTTGGAGAAAGAGCTGAAAGTCTTCCTTATAATGCTCATTAGCCCTGATTGGCCACCAATCACTGAATACGAATTCAAGCGGGTATGATTTGCAGAAAAGCAAAGCTCTGGCATTAAACAGAGAATAGGTATGCTCTCACAAAGTGAAGGAGGAAGACAAACTCAGAGCAGGACATTTCCTGGGCCTTGTAAAGGGTCACGTATTCCCCTGGGGAGGCTCATGCTTAACCCTGCCCATAGCAACAAAGCCGTGAGCTTCGCAGTGCCCTCTGCAGCAGCAGGAGCTGACCCACGCTCTATCCATTGTCATCTTCAGAAGACAAAAGGGACGGCTGGTTTGGCAGCTCCTAGCAGGAAGAGCGCTGGGGGCTCAGAGCTCATACCCCAGGAGGAGAGCCCGCACACCTAAGCTTCCTGGGGCCATTTCGCTCCTCTCTGATTCAATACATCTATGCATCCTCCAAGGCCGCACTGAGAGCTCCGGAAAGGCAGAGTCCACTCGTTGGGCCTTATTGTATATACCCACCTCCCATCCCTCCCCTGCCCAGGCTCCACAGCAGCACAGAGTCCATGCCAAGAGGATAATTTCCAGAGGTTGTCAAGCCAGGAAAGGGCAGAGTTCGAAAGGGCAGATTTCAAAAGGGCACCACATATTATTGTCAGCTCCTCCCTGTAAACCTGCCCCATGCTCTGTTCCTGATGGGCATCTCTCGCCCTCACATTCTTCTGTGAGGACCTCACCCAGTCCCACATGTTAACCTTCCACCTACTCACTAAAGGCTCACAATTCCCTCTCTAGCCCAGTGTCTTAATTACCAGCAGGAGTCTTCTAGCTGGATGTAGAGCAGAGCATCAGACTTCACAGCCTGCTCACATGCCCATAAGCATCCTTCCCATCCCATGCCCATGCCTGCCCCTCCCAGGACCTGTCTAGACTGGCATCACATCCACCAGCTTCCCAAGTTAGAAACCTTGGCACCAGCCCAGGCCCCTCTCCCCTCATGGCTTTGGTACCCAGTCCTGCTGGATCCTCCTCCCCTGCAGGTCCCTGGGCTCCACCAGCTCACAGAGCGCCTCCTCGCTTTTCTGGAGGACTGCCGCAATTGGCTGCCTAATTCTCCACTGGGAGATCACTCCTGCCCTAGAAAATCTTTACCTGACACCCTCCTCCCCGATTCCCCAACAGTGCCCCTAACGGCCTCTCTTCCATTGCTTTAGGGAATGTCCAACCCTGTTATCTGAGACCTCTCCAGCCTCTCCTATAACCACACACCACCACACCCTGACCTATGGCCCCAGCAGGCAACGGGTCCTTCCCCAAATGTTCTTGGCATGTTCACACGTCCTCTTGGACAGCTCCATTTCCTTCCCCAGTCCTCTTCATCCTTCGGGCTCACCCCCTAATGCCAATTCTCCATACAACCTTTCTAGACCAATCCAATAGGAATTGACTATTACAATAATTTCATAACTCCAGCTACAGAGTACAATGCAGCAATTAGAAGCAACAAACCAAGAATACACACTGCAGTCAAATAGATCTTTTAAAAAATAGTGCTGGTGGCTGGGTGCGGTGGCTTATGCCTATAATCCCAGCACTTTGGGAGGCCAAGAAGGGTGGATCACGAGGTCAGGCGTTCAAGACCAGCTTGGCCAAGATGGTGAAACCGCATCTCTACTAAAAATACAAAAATCATCCAGGCACAGTGGCAGGCACCTGAATCACAGCTACTCGAGTAGCTGAGGCAGAAGAATCGCTTGAACCTGGGGGGCGGAGGTTGCAGTGAGTCCAGATCACACCACTGCACTCCAGCCTGGGAGACAGAGTGAGACTCCCTCTCAAAAAAACAAAACAAACAAACAAACAAACAAAAACATAGTGCTGATTAGCCAGGGATGGTGGCTCACACCTGTAATCCCAGCACTTTGGGGGGCCGAGGCGGGCGGATCACTTAAGGTCAGGAGTTTGAGACCACCCTAGCCAACATGGTGAAACCCCATCTCTACTAAAAGTACAAAAATTAGCTGAGCGTGTGCACTTGAACCCAGGAGGCGGGGGATGCGGTGAGCCAAGATCGTTGACAGAGCGAGACTCTGTCTCAAAAAAAAAAAAAAAGTAGTGCTAGTTTTAAAAAGCAAGAAAAATTTAATGATTTACAGCACGAAGCAATTGTGACCCCATAAAGACAGGGTCTCATTCTATTGCTGAAGCTCTAGTACAGTGATGCTATAATAACTCTCTGCAGCCTCAAACTCCTGGGCTCAAGTGATCCTCCAGCCTCAGCCTCCCAAGTAGCTAGGAAAATAGGAGTGCACCACCACACCTGGCTAATTTTTTTTATTATTACCTTTTTTTTTTTGGAGAGAAGAGTCTTGCTCTGTTGCCCAGGCTGGTCTTGAAACCCTGGCCTCAGGCAATCCTCCCTCCTTAGCATCCCAAAAGGCTGGGATTGCAGGCATAAACCACTGTGCCCAGCTCCATAGTGCAATTTATGTAGAGTTAAAAATACATGCATATATAAATCAACATCATATATCTTTCTAAAATACATCCAAATCTAAGGATAAACCTATCATAAATATGTCAGAGTAGCTGTTGCTCATGAGGGCAGGGTTAGAGGGTAAGTGTGAGGGGAAATCACTGGAACTAGGAATGAGGGATGAAGAGGAAATGATAGTTCAATAACAACAACAAAAATCCAGTTGAAAACATAGGCCAAGTATATGAACAGTCCACAGAAATACAAATAGCTTGTAAGTCCTGTAACACAACTCACTAGAAAGAAATACCTATTTAAACTATAGCACGATGGCATTTTTTTCATCTGTCAAATTGGGAAGAACAAAAAGTTGATGATACATCAAGTTGGTGGAGCCGAGGGGAAAGCAGCACTCTCCCAAGTACAAAGACATGCATGCCTTCGGAAAGCAGACTGGCAGTAACTTTTAAACCACATTTATGAATTCCTCCTGCTGAAACAGTCACAGAACTGAGATTATATAGGTACAGGTATGCTTAATGTGTTATTGTCCATCACAGCAAACAAACAGAAATGGGGGAAATAGCTTATAAACCCACAGTGCACCAGCTAGATAAATACGGTAGCCCATTCAATGGGATACAGCATCATATACGTACTTAAAAACGATGAAGACGGGGTGTGGTGGCTCATGACTATAATCCCAGCACTCTGGGAGACTGGCCAAGGTGGGAGGATTGCTTGAGGCTAGCAGTTCGAGACCAGCCTGGGCAACATAGTGACACTCCCATCTCTACAAAAATTACAAAATTTAGCCTGGCGTGGTGGCGCCTGCCTGTGGTCCCAGCTACTGGGCAGAGGGTGGGCAGGGCAGGGCACTGAGGCTGGAGGATCGCTTGAGCCCAGGAGGTCGGGCTGCAGTGAGCCATGACTGCACCACTGTACTCCGGCCTGGGTGACAGAGTAAGACCTTGTTTCCAAAAAAAAAAAAAAAAAAGCCGGTCGTGGTGGCTCATGCCTGTAATCCCAGCACTTTGGGAGGCCAAGGTGGGTGGATCACGAGGATGGAGACCATCATGGCCAACATGGTGAAACCCCATCTCTACCAAAAATACAAAAATTAGCTGGTTGTTGTGGTGCATGCCTGTAGTCCCAGCTACTCAGGAGACTGAGGCAGGAGAATCACTTGACCCGGGAGGCGGAGGTAACAGTGAGCCGAGATCACGCCACTGCACTCCAGCATGGCGACAGAGCAAGACTCCATCTCAAAAAAAAAAAAGAAAGAAAGATGAAACCTGTCTATATGTCTTGAAGCAGAATGATTAAGTATATTAAGTTTAAAAAGTGCATACCTAAGTATTGTTTCCTACTATTTATGTTTTAAAAAAAGAAGAAGACAAGGAAGGTATACACACATATATGCTTGTTTACAAATAGAATATGTCGCTCTGAAAGTATTCTCAAGAAATTGCCTCCGAGGAGAATTAGAGATGACAGGACAGGAGAGGGAAGGAGATTTTTCACTGTGTACCTTAAGGGCTGTTTGCATTAATATTTTTAAAAATTTTTTGAATACATGTAAATATTGCCTTTAAAAATATTTTTAAAGAGTGTTAATCTGCGTAAGTTCTATCTTTTTTTTTTTTTTTCTTTTTGAGATGGAGTTTTGCTCTTGTTGCTCAGGCTGGAGTGCAATGGCGCAATCTCAGCTCACCGCAACCTCCGCCTCCCGGGTTCAAGCGATTCTTCTGCCTCAGCCTCCCGAGTAGCTGGGATTACAGACATGCACCACCACGCCCAGCTAATTTTGTATTTTTGGTAGAGACAGGCTGGTCAGGCTGGTCTTGAACTCTTAACCTCAGGTGATCTGCCTGCCTTGGCCTCCCAAAGTGCTGGGATTACAGGCATGAGCCACTGTGCCCGGCCAGTACTATGTTAAAAACATCTTTTTTAAAGAAGGAGAGAAGTAGAATGTGCTCAAACCCAGCAGCTGTCTTCTCTCTAACCATCTGTTGTCATGCACTGTGGACAAAACCTGCCCTCCTGGTCTCATGTAATCCTCCTGCTTTAGCCTCCTGGGCACAAGGCTGAGCCCTGGCTAACTGGATCTGACCCACTGACCTACCGCACCCTATGTAGTCCTCACCCTGCACCCACATCCTCACCATGGTCTGAGACCAGTATTTGTGGAATATGCCACATGGCCACAACTATTTTATTTTATTTTTATTTTATTTATTTATTTCTTTTTGAGACAGAGTCTTGCTCTGTCGCCCAGGCTGGGATGCAGTGGCACAATCTTGGCTCACTGCAATCTGTGCCTTCGGGGTTCAAGTGATTCTCACGCCTCAGCCTCCCAAGTAGCTGGGAATACAGGCGCGAGCCACCACGCCTGGCTAAGTTTTGTATTTTTCTTTGTTTCTTTCTTTCTTTTTTTTTTTTTAAGTAGAGATGGGGTTTCACCATGTTGGCCAGGCTGGTCTCGAACTCCTGACCTTGAGTGATCTGCCAGCATCGGCCTCCCAAAGTGCTGGGATTACAGGTGTGAGCTACCGCGCCCGGCCAGCCACGACTATTTTATAAAGGGACCAATTTCATTTGCCAACTACGAGCTTCTCCAAAAGTTAGGGCAGTCAGAAGTCCATTTTGGTGGACAGAATATCTTCAAAATTTGGGCCCAAGGTTGGCTCTCTGACATTGTTACAGCATAGTATGAGAGCACTTGACTCAAAAATGGCACCACCTGATGGCAAATTCTGATTCTTCACTTACTACCCATGTAAACTTGGCCAACTTTTTTACTCGCTCTGGGCCTCAGTTTTCTCATCTGTGAAGTGGGATCATAATAATATAAACTGCATACACTTGCTGTGAGAATTATTTGTGTTACTGCACACAAGTTACCCAAAGTAGGGCCTGGCATATAGTATGTGTTCAATAAATGCTAATGATTTATATGCTCTTGGGCTGGTTTTTTTTTTAAGAAAATCCTGCTAATGAGATCATCTAATAGTTTTAAGGATGAAAATAAAAATAGATTATTGGAATTTTCCCGGAAGGCAGGTTTTTTCTCATCTTTCATTCCCTGGGCATTTATTAGGTTGGTGCAAAAGCAATTGTGGTTTTTGCCATTAAAAGTAATGGCAAACGTCACAATTGCTTTTGCACCAACCTAATACTAAATTTGAAAAACTCAGGGTCTGCTGCCCACTATAATTCTCATTGTGTGGCCCCATAATATTATTATTATTTTATTTTATTTTATTTTATTTTATTTTCGAGGCAAGGTCTCACTCTGTCGCCCAGGCTGGAGTGCAGTGGCACAATCTCTGCTCCTGCAACTTCTGCCTCCTGGGTTCAAGCGATTCTCATGCCTTAGCCTCCCGAGCAGCTGGGATTACAGGAAAGCACCACCACTCCTGGCTAATTTTTGTATTTTTAGCTGAGATGGGATTTCACCATGTTAGTTAGGCTGCCCATAATGTTTTGAAGGATGCAGAGTGTGAGTAACAAAAGCAAATGATACCTCTCCTACCAAAAGACATGCTCTCCATCTCTGTTGATCACTTCTTGCCCTACTTGGCATAAACCACCAGGCCTGTTCATAAGTCGGAGATTGTAAATCTTCCTGCCACAGCAGTGAGGGGCACCATCTGCTTTCCTGGGTGCCTTTGGTCAGGGCTGAGCCCTACCCCAGCCTCCTTTAAGACTAGTCTCTGAGATGCCTGCTCCCCACCCCAGAGCCACACTGACATCCTCCCTGTTCGTCCAGCATGCCCAGCATTTTCATGCCTCGCTCTGGCTTCAGGGCCTTTGCACTTGCTGTTCCCTCTGCCTGGAATGTTCTTCCCCCAGGCAGTCACATGGCTATGTCCCACATTCATTCAGGTCTCTGCTCAAATTTCATCTAAGCACAGCCTGTCCTGACTACTCTGTTGAACACAGCAGCCCCTATCAACTTTAACCCCTTAAGCTGCTTTGCTTTTCTTCAGATCCTTCATCTGACACGACATTAAAATTGCTATGTTGTTTATTGTCTGTTTCTCTCACAAGAAATAAGCTCTGTGAGATGCAGGATTGTCTTGTTCACTGATGTATCCTTAAAACCTGGAATAGTGCCTGGAACATACAGGCCTTCAATAAATATTTGTTGAATAAATTTACAAATGAGTGAGTGAGTCAATAGACCATGTTTTCTGGGAATCTTAATCTCTGTCTTAGATTTAAGCTTCCCAATAAGAAACATACTCTTAGAGAGGGGCTACTCACCACTAGTTCATTTCTCACTGATCCTTTATAGGCAGGTTATAACTCCCTGCTGATAGGAACAGAGGGCACCTCATTCTGTGTCCCTAGATTTTGAGGACCTGAACATGAGATCATTTTCCCACCTAATTTAGAAAGTCTGTTTGCTACACTTTCTAGTTAAGGCCCAATTTCTCTTATACGTTTCACTGTCATGCCCCATATCCTTCTTTTTGGGAATTTTTCAGTTTTGTTTTTTCAGCATTTATTGCTCTCTGAAATAATGTCATTCAGCCAATTACTTGCTTATTTTCTCTTTCCAACCCATATGCAAATAAGAGCAGTAGTATTCGCAGTGCCTCCATGCCTGATTAGTAGTTGACACTCAGTAAATATCTGCTAGATGAATGAATGAATGACTCTTCTTTATATGCTTCACATACAGGAAATATCACGTCTGGAAGAAAAGAATGAATCATTTGGCGCTACACACTGTCTAAACCTGACCTTGGTGTGTTCTTTATGTAGAGAGTCTCATGGACATCCAATTAGTTGCTAATTAACATTCAATCAGCTCTGGGCCTCGGGAGGGGCCAAGCCTGAGGTTCAAGGGCAGGTGGGGCTTACTTGCCCAGTCTTCACTTTGATACTGGCCCCCTGACCTAGACATGCAGACCATGGACACAGAGGTCTGGCGAGTGCATTGGCCAGAGCAGCAAGTCCATCCTGCAGCGTGGAAAAATCCAGCAAAGAACTCACTCACATTCTTAGCTCCATCATCCTACGGAAAAGATGAGCTAGACAATTCTAGAGCCAAAAAGAAATCCTAGAGGGATATGAGTTTGTCAGCTGAGCAGACACTTTTTACCTTCCCAGAAATCTCTCATACTTTCTTGCTAGACACACCTAGGAGAAGGGCCAGCACCCAAGGAGATAGAGAAGAGCTGCCTGGTCCTCTAGCCCAGTGCAGTCCTCGGGGGGCAGCTCCCACCAATCAGGGGCCAGCCTGGCCTGGTCATGAGCACCAGAAACCACTGAGGCACAGGGCCATGACAGATTAAGAGCAAAGCCCTCAGTGTCGCCTGATTCTGACACTTGGATGACTTTAAGGGCTCCTCCTGCTCGCCAGCCAGCGGGGCTTGGAGCCAGGATCCAACAGCGCAGCTGGAGTAGCCCGCAGCGAGAGAGCCCAGGCTGATTCTTTCAGTGGAGAGAGCGTCCCCTTGCTGTCCCAGTCTCCGCCACTTGATTAAGCTGGATTCTCAGGGTCCCCTGCTCGCTCTCAACCCTCTTTCCAGCTCCAGGGACCCTTACCCTCAGCGACAGCCGCTCCGCAGGTGCTCACCGGCTTGGCGAGACCGGTGCATGGCACACAGTCACTGTCGAGGGCGGCGACGGCCGGGGGTGCCCCCGCCCGGCCCAGGCCTCCCCATGATCCCTTACCCATTTCCCGCCGGGCTCCTGCTCCGGACTCCCGCCGGCCCGCGCGCCCCATGGCCCCGCGCCCAGGCGCCGGCTGGGGGCAGCGAGAGCTGCGGGGCCTCGGCTGCGCGGGGGGCTGGGCCAGTCCAGCTCTGGGCGCTCACAGGAGGGACTCGGTTTCCGGGACTGCAGGCTGGCGGGCGGGTGGCGGCGCAGGGCGGGGAGGGGCGGGCTGAGACCGGGCCGGGGTTGGGGGTGGTGGGGCGAAGCTGTCGGACTGGTCTGACCACGGTGACGCCGGGCTGGGCCGCCGGGCAGGCCGGGTACCTTCTGCACACCCCGCACGGCACTGTCTGACCTCACGGCACTGTCTGACCTGTGCGCTAGCGAGCTGCAGGCACTCCAAAGCCCTCTGGTTATTTTTCCAGTACCTAAACCGGAAACTGAGGCCTGCCCCAGATACGTGCAAGCCTTGAAAGGGATTGTTTGGAGTCCTTACAAACCCCTTGTTCATTTATTATTCATTGGGCACAAGAAAAAGTTGCATTATTTGATTTCCAAATTTCAGCTGTCTGTAACTGTTGACTTACAGTGAACATTCACTAGTTGGTTTGGGGGTTGGTGGCACAGAAGCAAATAGCCGTGATTTTACACTTAATCTATTTTAGCAAACATAAGCTCAGAATAGGTTGTCATTGGCGAGAAGCTATTATTTTTCAATATCACCCTTGATGGCACTATCTGGTTTCTATTTCTGTAACTATGTAAGGCACCATATAATGACATTTTGAGTTAAATGATTCCATATTTCCTGTATATTGTGAATAAAAGTTCTCCAAAAGGAATCTTCCAGTAAGCAGTTTGTAAACTGGAGAGACACAACCTTTATTGTAAAACAAAGGTGCCCTTCCAAAGAACAAAGGGAAGGCTCAGGTTTTATAGCAAATGGTCCCACACAGGTTTCCTGTGCGAATGAAGGTTTGAAATTTGCTTAGTTCTGATTGCTTTACAAGGCTAACTTCTGATTGATCAATACATCTGAGTCCTGACTGGGTGATACAGCTGAGCCCTGATTGGTCAAGGCAGGTGAGCTCTGATTGGTTGGTTCAGGTGAGCTCTAAAAATCCCAGGAACAGGAAGGTGCTGGTTTCCAGAGAGCTCAGCATATGTGACCTTTAGTCAGCAAGTGACCACTTGGCTCTATTTTAAATTTAGACCAATACAGTCCAGTTGTTTGACATGTAAAAACGGAAAAATAAAATAAAATAAAACAGTTTTAGGCCCAGTTGGCCACTCAGGATCCATCTTGAAGAATTGGCTCTTGAAAGTTCACATTTATTCACAATATCTAGTGAACATTTTAGCTCCCCTAGGAATTGGCAACCTAGAGAGGTCCATTTCTTGATTTGATGCTGCTAAAATGAAGCTGACCAGGCTCTCTACAAGCAGCAACAACCATGACAACACCTAATATTTATTGAGTGCTAGGCAATAAGCTGTCTTAAAATATTTAATCCTCATGGCAACCCTATGAGTTAGGAAGCTTTTCACATCATGAGGAAACTGAGGCACAGAGAGGCTGGGTAACCTGATCAAGGACACACGGACATGCAGTCAGGCAAGACCCAAAGACCATGCTCTAAATCAGCAGTCTGCAACTTTTTGGCACCAGGGAGGGACTGGTTTCTGTGGAAGGCAATTTTTCCACAGATGGGGGAGGTGGGAGTGGATGGTGTTTCAGGATGATTCAAGCACCTTACATTTACTGTGTGCACTTTATTTCTGTTATTATTACATTGTAATATATAATGAAATGATTTTATAACTCACCATAATGTAGAATCAGTGGGAGCACTAAGCTTGTTTTCCTGAAACTAGACAGTCCCATCTGGGGGTGATAGGAGACGGCAACACATCATCAAGCACTAGATTCTCATGAGGAATGCACAACCTAGATCCCTCATGCACACAGTTCACGATAGTGTTTGCAGTCCTGTGAGAATCTAATGCCACAGCTGATCTGACAGGAGGTGGAGCTCAGGTGGTAATACAAGCAATGGGGAGTGCCTGTAAATACAGATGAAGCTTCGATCGCAATCCCCCACCCGCAACATGGTCCTAACAGGCCATGGACAGGAGATTGGGGACCCTTGCTCTACATCAATGTGCAACACTACTGCTTAGTCTTTTTAGATGGGGATCTGATGCTAGGTTTAATAATCCTATAATTTATTAGTTCATTTCTTCACTCTACAAATATTCACTTCAGTATTCACCTACTGTATATATGCCAGGCACTGGTTAAAACAATGAACTGAACGATCCAAAAGCTTGCAGCTAGCAGAGAATATAAGCAGTAGTGTGAGGTACACTGATAAATTGTAAACTTGGGAGGCTGAGTGGGATGTTTTTGAGGGGGGAAATCCTGAAGGAGGGAGCCACAAAGAACAGAAGCCCAACAACTACATGCAAACTCCTTTAAACTCTTGACAGATTCCTGAATGAACAATGCAAGGAGCAAGAATCTAGATAACCCGAAGGAGAACAATAGTGAGCAGAGACCTGAGCAGTTAGTTGCCGTCTCTGGGAAAGTTCCACCATCTGAGAGGGACTTGGTTCTATTGGGCTTTCCACTGAAACCCTAGAATGACCACCCCTTAGCAGGAAAGACTGCATCCCAGCATTAAGGGATATACCCTAGAATTAGGGACAAAACCAAAAGAAATTCATCCAAACAAAGCACAAAACCAAATCTCCACAAAACCAAGGTGAGTTTTCAATAATTCAACTCACTGTTAGGACAAAACTTGACACGCTTCAAAGGAAAATAGAATGCAGAGCATCTACAATGTATTATTCACAGTGTTCATCATATGACAAAAAATTATTAGACATTCAAAAAAGCAGAAAAATGTGAGCCATAGTCAAGAGAAAAAAAATCAATTGAAATAGACCCACAGGTGACCAAGATATTGGGATCAAAAGATAAGGAATTAAAAACAAAAACTATGATAAATATGGTTAAAAAACACTTTCAGCAAAAAATAGATATAACGGGTAAAGAAATCAGGCATTTCAGCAGAAATATAACCATTTTTTAAATAAAGTGCCAAAAGGAATATAAATAAATCCACATCAATGAAAGTGATATCTGTATCTTTATTACCCCAGAATGAAGAGACATCCCAACTTTTGCCCTCCAGGGGGAAGCCTGGGCAGTTTTGCCAACAGCCCCTGTGTAAGTTCAGGGCCTCCTAATATTAGGGTCCCTTTTTTTTTTTTTTTTTTTTGAGATGGAGTCTTGCTCTGTCGCCCAGGCTAGAGTGCAGTGACAAGATCTCGGCTCACTGCAAGCTCCGCCTTCCCGGGTTCACGCCATTCTCCTGCTTCAGCCTCCTGAGTAGCTGGGACGACAGGCGCCCGCCACCACGCCCAGCTAATTTTTTTGTATTTTTAGTAGAGACGGGGTTTCACCGTGTTAGCCAGGATGGTCTCCATCTCCTGACCTCGTGATCTGCCCGCCTCGGCCTCCCAAAGTGCTGGGATTACAGGCGTGAGCCACTGCGCCCGGCCAGGGTCCTTTTTCGTAATGTACTTCACTACGCGTTCAGGTAACATATGGAACTCATCACAACTCCCTGTAGAAAGTGGGGCTCAAGGCCAGGCGTGGTGGCGGGCGCCTGTAATCCCAGCTACTCTGGAGGCTGAGGCAGGAGAATTGTTTGAACCCGGGAAGCAGAGGTTGCATTGAGCCGAGATTGCGCCATTGCACTCCAGCCTGGGCGACGCAGCGACACTCTGTCTCAAAAAAAAAAGAAAAAAAAAGTGGGGCTCAAGGAGTCTGTGTATTACTCTGCTGCTGCTGTGAGTAATAAATAGTCTTCCACCATCTTCTATTAGAATCTATAAAATTGTGATGGGTTATCTAGTTAGCTTGCAAGCGGAATAAAAACTCAGACCCTTTCACAGTTACTGACTTAACAGAGATGAAGATAAAACTCTTAAAAGCAACCAAATAAAAAAATGTACATTCCATACAGGAATGATGGATAATTTCTCATCAGAAACCATGTAGGCCAGAGGACAAAATGTTGTTTTGTTTGTTTGTTTGTTTGTTTGAGATGGAGTCTTGCTCTGTCTCCCAGGCTGGAGTGCAGTGGTGCAAGCTCGGCTCACTACAACTTCTGCCTCCCAGGTTCAAGCGATTCCCCTGACTCAGCCTTCCAAGTAGCTATGATTACAGGTGCATGCCACCATGCCTGGCTAATTTTCATATTTTTGATAGAGACAGGGTTTGGCCATGCTGTTAGGCTGCTCTCGGACTCCTGGCCTCAAGTGATCCCCCTGCCTCGGCCTCACAAAGTGCTGGGATTACATCAAGCCACCAGGCCCAGCCAGAATGGAATATCATCTTTAAAGTGCTAAAAGGAAAAAAGCTAGCAACTTATAGTGCTTTATCCCCTAAAAAAATAGTAAATAGGAAGTAAGACATCTTCAAATAAATAAAATCCGACAGTATTATATGAAAAGTAAATAAATTATTCAAGATAAAGGGAATGATATTAAATAAAAATTATAATCTACAGTAAAGCAATGAAGAGCAGTGGGAATGATAAATATATGGATAAATATAAAATACTTTTTCACATTTGTATTAAGTTATTTAAAAGTTCATTGACTAAAGCAAAAATAGTAAGATTTTGGGAGATTTGTAGCATTTGTAGAAGCATGATATATAACAAGAAAAGCACAAAGCACAGAAGGGGAAGAAAAATGGAAGTACATTGTAAGATTTTCATGTTGTGTATGACATTTTGCAATATTAATTCAGACTAAAATCCGGTAGAAGATATAAAAATTATCACTGAAAAATAGCTAACCCAACAGAGGTCAGGGGAGTAAGAAAAAATTAAGAAGAGGGAGGACACATAAAACAAATAGCAAGATAGAAAATGTATCAATAATTACACTAAATGCCCCAAATAAAAGATAGACCTGTCAAATAGGCTAAGAAAACAAGACCCAACTATACTGTGTTTACAAGATACACATGTTAAATATAAAAACCCAGACTAGTTGAAAGTAAAAGTATAGGGACAATATACTATATAATATGAATTTTAGACAAAGTAGGCTTTAATACAAGAAAATTACCAGAAATAAAAATGGTCATATTAAAATGATAAAACTATCAATTTATCAAGAAGACAACAAGCCGGGCGTGGTGGCTTATGCCTGTAATTCCAGCATTTTGGGAGGCCAAAGCGAGGGGATCACCTGGGGTCAGGTGTTCGAGACTAGCCTGACCAACATGGTGAAACCCTGTCTCTACTAAAAATACAAAAATCAGCTGTGTGCAGTGGCACACACCTGTAATCACAGCTACTCAAGAGGCTGAGGCAGGAAAATTGCTTGAACCCAGGAGGCGGAGGTTACAGTGAGCCGAGATCCTGCCATTGCACTCCAGCTTGGGTGACAGAGTGAGACTCTGTCTCAAAAGAGAGAAGGAAGAAGAAGAAGAAGAACTAGAAGAAGAACAAGAAGAAGAGGAAGAAACATAACAATCCTAAATGTATAGGAACGTAACAACAGAATTTCCAAATATGTCAAGCAAAAATGGAAGTAGAAAACCCACTTAGTTGGACATGATGAAACCCATTTCTCAATAATTAATAAAACAAGTATACAAACAATTATTAAGGATACAGATTTAAACAACATAATTGTTCAACTTGACCAAATTGACATCATATAATATTACACCACCAATGGCAAAATACATATTCTTTTCAACTGCTCATGGAATATTCACCAAGACTTACGATTCATGAACTATAGAAGAATCTCTAAATTTCAATGGAAGAAATCATAAGATCATGTTTTCTGACTACCACGGAACTAAATTAGCAATCCATAATAATATCCTATCTAAGAAAATATCCAAATGTTTGGAAATAAAGCAATGTACTTCCAAATAACTCATAGGTCAAACAAGAAATCACAGGAAATATGAGGGAATCCTTCAAATTAGAATGGCATAAATATATAAAAACAGATCAATGTAACAGAATTAAAGTGTCCTAATATATATCTACATATCTTTTGACAAAGGTGTCAAGATAATTCATGAAGAAATAAAAGCCTTTTCAACAAACAGTGCCGGAGCAACTAGAAATATATACGATTAAAAAAATGAACCCTGGGACTTGTATCTAATATATAAATAATACTTATAACCCAATCATAAAAAGAAGAATTCAATTTTAAAATAGGCAAAGGACCTGAATAGACATTTCTCTAAGGTAGACAAATTACCAACAAACGCATGAAAAGATGCTCAACATCATTAGCAATCAGGGAAACACAAATCAGAATCACAATAAGATACTAGATTGGCTATAATAAAAAGTACAATAACAACAAGTATTGGCAAGGTTACAAAAAATTGGAAATCTCATATACTTTTGGTAGGTTTGTAAAATGGTGCAGCCACTTTGGAAAACAGTTTGGGAATTCTTCAAAACATGAAACATAGAGTTTCCATATTACCCAGAATTTCACTCCTAGGCCTGGGAGGCACAGGAGGATTGCTATACAGAAGACTTCAACAATCATTCTCCCCACAGGAACACCAAATTTAACAACGCTCTATGTAAAAAAAATACCTTCATAAGAACCAAAAATCAAGGCCGGGTGCGGTGACTTACCAGCACATTGGGAGGCCGAGGCAAGTGGATCACCTGAGGTCGGGAGTGTGAGACCAGCCTGACCAACATGGAGAAAACCCATCTCTACTAAAAATACAAAATTAGCTGGGCGTGGTGGCGCATGCCTGTAATCCCAGCTACTCGGGAAGCTGAGGCAGAAGAATCGCTTGAACTCGGGAGGCGGAGGTTGCAGTGAGCCGAGATCGTGCCATTGCACTCCAGCATGGGCAACAAGAGCGAAACTCCGTCTCAAAAAAAAAAAAAAAAAAAGAACCAAAAATCAGGTTAGCATCACAGTACCTGGTTTTAACTTCATATCACTGAAAGAGGCATTGAATAGGGTAGAAAAGACCGTTTTGAATTACCTATGTCACCCCTCCCCCATCCCCCAGCAGCAGCCATGTGGCACAAGGAGAGAATCAATGAGCATGGAGGAGAGATAGTGCAGTGATTGCCGGACTTTTGCATTGGAACTCAGTGATGCCCTGACACAGTGGAAAGCAACACCAAGCAGAACTTAGCTGATGCACACAGAGGGAGCATTTAGACCAGCCCTAGCCAGAGGGGAATCGTCCATCCCAGAGGAAGGAACTTAAGTTTTGGCAAGCCTTAATGTCATCAACTAAAGGTCTCTGGGGTCCTAAATAAACTTGAAAGGCAATCTAAGCCACAAGGACTGCAATTCCTAGGCAAGTCCTAGTGCTGTTCTGGGCTCAGAGTCAGTGGACTTGGGGGGCACATGACCTGGTGATAGGCCAGCTGGGAAGGCCAAGGGAGGGTCTGCATTACCCCTCCTCCAATCCCAGGCAGTGCAGCTCACAGCTCCAAAACATCTTCCTTCTGCTTGAGGAGAAATGAAAGTATAGTAAAGAGGATGTTGTTTTGCAACCTGGATACCAGCTCAGCCATAGTAGGATAGGGCACTATGCAGAGTCCTGAGGCACACATTCCAAGCCCTAGCTCTCAGATGACATTTCTAGATATACCCTGGACCAGAATGGAAATCACTGCCTTGAAGGGAAGGACCTAGTCCTGGCAGGATTCATAACCTGCTGAGTAATGAGCCCTTGAGCCCCGAATAATCAGCAGCTGTAGGCAGGTAGTATACACTGTGGGCCTTGAGTGAGACTCAGAGCCATGCTGGCTTCAGGTATGACCCAGCACATTCCCAGCTGGGTAGCTATGGGAAGAGACTCCTTCAGCTTGAGAAAAGCAGAGGGAAGAATAAAGGAGGGGACTTTGTCTTGCAGCTTTCAAGTTTATTTAGGACCCCAGAGACATTAAGGCTTGCGCCAGGCAGACTCTTGAGGTCCCTGATTCCAGGCCTTGGCACTTGGATGGCATTTCTGGACCTGCCCTGGGCCAGATGGGAGCCCACTGCCTTGAAGGCGAGTGAGTCCCAGGCCTGGCAGCATTCACTACAAGCTGACTGAAGAGTGCTTTGGCCTTGAGTAAACATTGGCAGTAACCTGACAGTATGCCCCAAGGCCCTGTGGCAATGGTGGCCATAAGGAGAGACTCCTCTGCTTATGGAAAGGGGAGGGAAAAGTGGGAAGGACATTGTGTTGTGGCTCGTGTGCCAGCTCAGCTGCAGTAGACTAGAGTACAAGTTAGATTTCTAAGGTTTCCGACATCAGACCATTTCCTCCAGACAACAACTCATCGCCCTGAAAGGAAGGATGCAAGCATGGCTGGCTGCAACACCTATTGATCGTAGAGCCCTACGGCCTTGAGCCAACAGAGATGGTAGACAGGTAGTGGTTACAGTGGGCCTTGACCCAGTGCCGTGCTGGATTTCAGGTCTGACCCAGTGCATTCCCAGTTGTGGTGGCCACAGAGGTGCTTGTGTCCCACTACCCCCAGCTTTAGGCCACTCAGCACAGAGAGAAAGATTTTGTTTGTTTGGGAGAAAGTAAGGGAAAAGAAGAAGAGTCTCTGCCTGGCAACCTAGAGAATTCTTCTGGATCTTATTCAAGACCACAAAGGTGATACCTCTGAGTCTGCAAGAGTCACAGTGTTACTAAGCTTGACATGACCCCTGAAGCAGGTATGACTGCAGTGACCAAAAACTTAGACCACAACACCCAAATCTTTTCAAATACCTGGAAAATTTTCCCAAGAAGGATGGGTACAAACAAGCCCAGACTGTGAAGACTACTATATGTACCTGATTTTTCAATGCCCATACACTGATGAACATTCACAAGCCATCAAGACCATAAAGGAAAACATGACCTTACCAAATAAGGGACAAAATAAGGGATCAGGGACCAATCCTGAGAGACAGAGATATGTGACCTTTCAGACAGATAGTTCAAGATAGCTGTTTGAGGAAACTCAACGAAATCCATGACAACACAAAGGAAAAATTCAGAATCCTATCAGATAAATTGAACAAAGAGATTGACATAATTAAACATAATCAAGCAGGAATTCTGGAGTTGAAAAATGCAATTGACATACTAAAGAATGCATCAGAGTCTCTCTTTCTCCCTCTCTCTCTCTTTTTTTTTTTTTTTTTTTGGAGACAGAATCTCTCTCTGTTACCAAGGCTGGAGTGCAGTGGTGCAATCTCAGCTCGCTGCAACCTCTGCCTCCTGGGCTTAACTGAGTCTCATGCCTCAGCCTCCTGAGTAGCTGGGATTACAGACGTTCACCATCACACCCAACTAATTTTGGTATTTTTAGTAGAGACAGGGTTTTGCCATATTGGCCAGGCTGGTGTTGAACTCCTGGCCTCAAGTGATCCTCCTGCCTCAGCCTCCCAAAGTGCTGGGATTACAGGCATGAGTCACTGCATTCAGCCTCGGAGTCTTTTAATAGCAGGTTTGATCAAGCAGAAGAAAGAATTAGTTAGGTTGAAGACAAGCTATTTGAAAATGCACAGATACAGGACACGAATAAAAAAAGAAGAATGCCTATGGGATCTAGAAAATAGCCTCAAAAGGGCAAATGTAAGAGTTATTGGCCTTAAAGAGGAGGTAGAGAGAGAGAGATAGGGGTAGAAAGTTCATTCAAAGGGATCATAACAAGAACTTCCCAAATCTAGAGAAATAAATCAATTTTCAAGTATAAGAAGACTATAGAACACCAAGTGGAGTTAACCCAAAGAAGACTACCTGAAGGCATTTAATAATCAAACTCTCGAAGATTAAGGAAAGAATCCTAATAGCAGTAAATAAGAAAAACAAATAACATACAATGGCGCTCCAATACATCTAGCAGCAGACTTTTCAGTAGAAACTTTACAGGCCAGGAGAGAGTGGCATGACATATATAAAGTGCTGAAGGAAAAAAAATTTTACCATAGAATAGTATATCCAACAAAAATATCTTTGAAACATGAAGGAGAAATAAAGACTTTCCCAGACAAATAAAATATGAGAGACTTCATCAACACAAGAACTGTCCTACAAGAAATGCTAAAGTGTGTTCTTCAATCTGAAAGAAAAGGACATTAATAAGCAATAAGAAATCATCTGAAGATACAAAATTCAGATAATTACTGCTAATAGTAAGTACACAAAAAATAAATATTATAACACTGTAATTGGGGTGTGTAAACCACTCATAACTTAGGTAGAAAGATGAAAAGAACTGTCCAAAAACAATAACTATACCAACTTTTTTCTTTTTGAGACAAGGTCTCAGTCTGTCACCCAGGCTAGGGTGCAGTAGTGCAATCATGGCTCACTGCAGCCTCAGCCTCCCTGGCTTAGGTAATCCTCCCACCTCAGCCTCCTGAGTAACTGGAATCATGGGTGCACACCACCATGCCTGGCTAATTTTTGTATTTTCTGTAGAGATGCCATGTAGAGACGCCATGTTGCCCAGGCTGGTCAGAAACTCCTGGGTTCAAGTGATCTGCATTCCTCGGCCTCCCAAAGTGCTGGGATTACAGGCATGAGCCACAGCGCCTGGCCTGTCAGAACTTTTCAAGACAGTACTGTTACAATAAGATATAAATAGAAACACAAAACAGTTAAAAAGTGAGGGGTAAATTTATAGTGTAGAGTTTTTATTAATTTTCTTTTTGCTTGTTTGTTCATGCAATCAGTGTTAAATTGTCATCAGTTTAAAATAATGAGTTATTCCAGTGAGCCAAGATCAGGCCACTGCACTCCAACCTGGCTGATATCGCGAGACTCTGTCTCAGTAAGTAAGTAAATAAATAAATAAATAAATAGTTATACAATATTATTTGCAAGCCTCAAGTTAACCTCAAATCAAAAAACCTACAAAGGATACATGAATAATAAAAAAGCAAGAAATTAAAATATGCCACCAGAGAAAATCACCTTCACTAAAATGAAGACAGAAAGGAAGAAGGAAGAGAAGACCACATAACATCCAGAAAACAAATAACAAAATGGTAGGAGTGAGTCCTTACTTATCAATAATAACATTGAATGTAAATAGACTAAATTCTTCAATCAAAAGACATAGAGTGGCTGAATGGATTAAAAAAAATAAAACCCAATGATCTGTTCCCTACAAGAAACATATTCCACCTAAAATGAAAAACATAAACTGAAAATAAAGAGATGATTTTTTTTGTTTCCATGCCAATGGAAACAAAAAGGGAGCAGGCGTAGCTCTACTTACATAAGACAAAATAGATTTCAAGATAAAAACTATAAGAAGAGACAAAAAAAGGTCATTATATAAGAATAAAAGGGCTACTTTAACAAAAGGACATGACAAGAGTAAATGTATACATCCCCAACACTGGAGCACCCAGATATATAAAGCAAATATTAGAGCTAAAGAGGAAGACAGAACCCAACACAGTACTAGCTGGAAACTTCAACACCCCACTTTCAGCATTGGACAGATCATCCCGACAGAAAATCAGCAAAGAAACATCAGACTTAATCTGCTCTATAGACCAAATGGACTTAATAGATATTTACAGAACATTTCATCCAACAGATGCAGAATACACATTCTTCTCAGCACGTGAATCATTCTCAAGGATAGACCATGTTAGGCCACAAAATAAGTCTTAAAACATCTTTAAAAATTAAAATAATATCAACTGTTTTCTCTGATCATGATGGAATAAAACTAGAAATCAATAACAAGAAGAACTTTGGAAACTATACAAGCACCTGTAAAGATATCCTATGTTCATGGACTGGAAGAATTAATATTGTTAAAATGTTCATACACTGAAAGAATCAGTATTGTTAAAATGTCCATCCTACCCAAAGCCTCCTTCAGATTCAGTACAATCCCTATCAAATTACCAATGACATTCTTCACAGAAACAGAAAAAGTAATCCTAAAATGTATACGGAAACACAAAAGACCCAGAATAGACAAAGCTGTCCTGTGCAAAAAGAACAAAACTAGAGGAATCACATTACCTGACTTCAAATTATACTACCGTGCTACAGTAACCAAAGCAGCATGGTACTTGCATAAAAACAGACACATAGACCAATGGAACAGTGTAGAACACTTAGAAAAAAAATCTGTACACCTACAGTGAACTCATTTTTGACAAAGGTGCCAAGAACATACATTGGGAAAAGGACAGTCTCTTCAAAAATGGTGCTGGGAAAACTGGATATCCATATGCAGATGAATGAAACTTCACTCTTGTCTCTTACCATTTACAAAAATCAAATCAAAATGGATTAAAGACTTAAACCTAAGACCTCAAACTATGAAACTACAAGAAAACATTGGGGAAACTCTTCAGGGCATTGGACCAGGCAAAGATATCTTGAGTAATACCCCACAAGCATAGGCAACCAAAGGAAAATGGACAAATGGTATCACATTAAGTTAAAAAGCTTCTGCACAGCAAAGGAAACAATCAACAAAGTGAAGAAACAATCCTCAGAATGGAAGAAAATGTTTACACTCTATCCATCTGACTAGAGATTAAAAACCAGAATATATAAGGAACTCTAACAACTCTCTAGGAAAAAAATCTAATAATCCAATTAAAAATTGGCAAAAGATCTGAACAGATTTTGCTCAAAAGAAGACACACAAACGGAAAACAGATATGTGAAAAGGTGCTCAACATCATCAGAGAAATGCAAATCAAAACTACAATAAGCTATCATCTCACCCCAGTTAAAATGACTTTTATCCAAAAGACAGACAATAACAAATGCTGGCAACGATGTGGAGAAAAGGGAATCCTCGCACACTCTTGGTGGGGAAGTAAATTAGTACAACCACTTTGGAGAACAATTTGGAGGCTCCTCAAAAAACTAAAAATAGAGCTACCACATGATCCAGCAATCCCACTGCTGGGTATATACCCAAAAGAAAGGAAATCAGTATAATGAAGACATATCTGCACTCCCATGTTTATTATAGAACTCTTCACAATCACCGAGATTTGGAACCAACTTAAGTGCCAATCAACAGATGATTGAATAAAGAAAATGAGGTACATATACACAGTGGAGTACTATTCAGCCATAAAAAAGAATGAGATCCTGGCATTTGCAATAATGTGGATGGAACTGGAGGTCATTATGTTAAGTGAAATAAGTCAGGGATAGAAAGACGAACCTTGCATGTTTTCATTTACTTGTGGGAGCTAAAAATGAAAACAATTGAACTCGTGGAGATAGTGGAATGATGGTTACCAGAGGCTGCAAAAGGTAGTGAGGGAGTGAGGAAGAAGTAGGGGTGGTTAATGGGTGCAAAAAAATAGTTAGAAGAATAAATAAGACCTAGTATTTGATAGCACAACAGGGTGACTATAGTCAATAATAATTTAATTGTATATTTTTAAATAACTAAAAGAGTATAATTGGATTATTGTAACACAAAGAATAAATGCTTGAGGGGATGGATACCCCATTTACCCTGATGTGATTATTATGCATTGCATACCCGTATCAAAATGTCTCATGTATCCCATAAATATATACACCTACTATGTACTCACAAAAGTTAAAAATAATTTTTTAAAAAACTATAAATGAATAAGAAAATGACAAACTACTCAAATAAAATAATTGCTAAAAGAGTTAAACAGATATTTTACAATTAAAAAAATCACAAATGACCAATAAACACATGAAAAGATGCTCAATATTTTTAGTACAAATTCAAACCTCAAAGAGATACTACTTCTTCCTCATAAGAATGGCTAGAATTTAAAACATGACAATACCAAATATTGACGAGTTGACAAGGAGCTGGAGCCACTGATACTTCTTTTTTTTTTTTTTTTTTCTGAGACCAAGTCTCACTGTATCGCCCAGGCTGGAGTGCAATGGAGTGATCTCAGCTGACTGCAACCTCCTCCTCCTGGGTTTCAGCAATTCTCCTGCCTCAGCCTCCCAAGTAGCTGGGACTACAGCTACCACCACCACCATGCCCAGCTAATTTTTGTACTTTTAGTAGAGACAGTGTTTCACCGTGTTGGCCAGGCTGGTCTGGAACTCCTGACATCAGGAGTTCCTGGACGTCTGGAACTCTTGACATCCACCCACCTTGGCCTCCCAAAATGCTGGGATTACAGGCATGAGCCACTGCGCCTGGCTGCCACTGGTACTCTTATACTTTGCCGACAGGAGTTTAAAACCATTAGTTGCCAATTTCTTGTAAATAGACCTACCTTTTGACCTAGTCCTTTCACTGCTAGGCATTTACTCAAAGCAAGAGAGTTGAAAACAAATGTCCACAAGAAGAATGGTATAAAAGAATAGCTGCTCTATGCATCATAGACAAAAACTGGAAACATCTCAAAAGTCCGTGGATAATCTGTTATGATTTATTCATAAGTTGGAATACTACTCAACAATAGAAAGGAACAATCTGTTGATTTCTCACAACAACATGGATTAATCTCAAAAACATTATGTTGAGAGGAAGCAGCCAAGTAAAAGAGTACATACTGTATGATTCCATTTATATGAAGTTTGAAACAGGACACAACCAACCTATGGGATAAAAGTCAGAACAGTGGATACCTCTTGAGTGGGAGGAATTGATTAGAAAAGGACATAAATGAATTTTCAGGAGTTATGGAAATGTTTTACATTTTCATTGGGGTGGTAGTTAAATGAATGTATATATTTGTCAAAATTTATGCAACTGAGCATTTAAAATCTGTACATGGGGCATGTCAGGGTGTAGTGTGGGGCTTAACGGTGAGCTGAGTCAGGACCAGGACATTCAGATGACCCATGGGCTGGAGACATCTGGTGATACTTGGGTTATAACCTTATTCAAGCAGTTTTATAGTGAGCTTTTACCCAGAGAACTTTTGCATGTTATTTAATAGTGACAATAACTCTGAGAAGTATTATGATCTTGGTTTTCTTTCTTGTTTGTTTATTTTAGAGATAAGGTCTTGCTCTGTTGCCCAGGCTGGAGTGCAGTGGCACAATCATGGCTCACTGCAGCCAGGCCTCCGGGGCTCAAATGATCCTCCTGCTTCAGCCTCCACACCTGGCTAATTTTTTTAACTTTTTTGTAGAGATGGGGGGTCTTGCTCTGTTGGCCAGGCTTGTCTTGAACTCCTGGCCTAAAGCGATCCTTCCACCTCAGCCTCCCAAAGTGCTGGGATTATGGGCATGAGATACTGTGCCCAGCCTTGATTTTCTAAATGAATAAAATGAGCTTCAGGAAGCTTCAGGAACTGGTTCAAAATCACTTGGCTATTAAATGATGTAGCTGGACCTCATCCCTGAGAGTTATGATTTCAAACTAGAGACTCTTGTCCCTTTCCACTTACAAATGGCCTATCTGAAAATCAGCTCTGTCTGGAGCTGGCCCCCTTCCCCTCTGCTCCCTGCAGCACAATCTTCTGAATTGAGTTTCTCAGAAGGGGCGTGGGAGAGGCATACTTTCAGCAGGAGGTTCGCCCTGGTCTGAAAGGGGTACAAGTTTTGTCGAAGAATTTGATATTAAAGATAACTGTAATTTTAAAGCTCTGCCCTTCTGGAGTGGATGGGCTCTGTGTTTAGCAGAGAACTTTGGTCAGTGTTTGGAGAGCCAAAGGTGAGCCCTGGATGCACTTGGAGTGGCAGGAGGTCGGGAGAAGTGAGATCCTTCACAGAAGACAGCAACAGAACTGTGGGCATTGGGGGCTGGCAGATAGAGAACAATCATAAGCAGCAAGCCAGGCCTGGGGATCCTGCCCTATCGGGTGGTGAGGCTGGGGCGTGTTGACAGTGCCATCTCATATTCAGTGGCTCTGCTATGATCCTTTAATCACTATTTCGAACGTTGTTCATTCTTCCCAGTTCATTCCACCACACCTGCCTCTATGAGGTTTTGTGGCTCTCACAGAGAGAAGGAGGAGCGTGGGGACTTACGGGCTTTCTTCACACACCATGGGTGAACACAGAGACACCCAATTTGTACCCTGGGGCCCTGTTATTCTACCTCAGGAGGAGGAATTATTATTTTCCTAATTTGCCCCGCAATACACAAAAAAAGACAAAACTGGGAATATAAATTAGCTATGTAAAAATACTACTAATGACAGCTGGTTTCCATTCATGGTTAAGCACTGTAGGGAGTGCTCTGTGGATGGTCTCCTGCACCTGGAGATGAACGATAGTAGGTACTCAATGAAGAAGATTGTTGAATTAATAAGCAGGCACTGGTGTGGGTGGAAATGCCCTTATCTTAATGGAGCTTAAAATGTAGTAGGAAAAAAATCTTAAATAAGCACACAAAAGTATAGCATGGCAGAAGGTAATCTTTTTTTTTTTTTTTTTTTTTTTTTTTTGACAGAGTTTCGCTCTTCTTGCCCAGGCCGGATGCAATAGCGCCATCTCGGCTCACCAAAACCTCTGCCTCCCAGGTTCAAGCGATTCTGCCTCAGCCTCCCGAGTAGCTCGGATTACAGGCATGTATCACCACGCCCTGCTAATTTTGTATTTTTAGTAGAGACGGGGTTTCTCCATGTTGGTCAGGCTGGTCTCAAACTCCCGACCTCAGGCGATCTGCCCGTCTTGGCCTCCCAAAGTGCTGGGACTACAGGCGTGAGCCACTGTGCCCACCCAGTAATCATTTTTAGGAAGAAAAATAAAGCAAAGTACAGAAACAGTAAGCAAAGGAGGTACAGGTGGCTTTCAGGAGGAAAATGCTATTTTAGATAAGGTGGTCGAAAAAGACCTCTCTGATAAGGAGCCATGAGTGCAGAGGCCTCAATGCAGAAGAAGAAATAAGTCAGGTGTATCTCTGGAGTAGAGTATTCTAAGAGAGAAGAAAAAATGGGAAGTGCATATTAAACTAATATATTTCATAAAGAACTAAAAGTAGAACTACCCTTTGATTCAGCAATCCCACTACCGGGAAAAGAAGTCATTACATGAAAAAGATACTTGCACAAGCATGTTTATAGCAGCACGATTTGCAATCACAAAATTGTGGAACCAACCCAAATGCTCATCAATCAATGAGTGGATAAAGAAACTGTGATATATATGATATATATATGATATATGATATATATATATCTCAATAGATATAGCTATATGGTGGAATACTACTCAGCCATAAAAAGGAATTAATTAACAGCATTCGCAGTGACCTGGATGAGATTGGAGACTATTATTCTAAGTGAAGTAACTCAGGAATGGAAAACCAAACATTGTATGTTCTCACTGATATGTGGGAGCTAAGCTACGAGGATGCAAAGGCATAAGAATGATACAATGGACTTTGGGGACTTGGGGGGAAGGGTGGGTGGGGGTGAGAGATAAAAGACTACAAATAGGGTCCAGTGTATATGGCTTGGGTGATGGGTGCACCAGGATCTCACAAATCTCCACTAAAGAACTTACTACATGTAACCAAACACCTCCTGTACCCCATTAACCTATGGAAAAATAAAAAAATAAATAAATTAAATAAATAAATGAATATACTTCAGAACATGTTGGCAGTGAGTTTTCATCAGTTTCAGATAAGGGCCCAGGTGCTCTAGGGAGCACAAACAGCAAAACACTGAATCTTTACTTTAAAGTGCTCAGGGGATGGTTAAAACATACACCTCTGGAAAGACCCCAGAGGCACCATGCAGATCAGGGGTCTGGGCTACAGGTCCTCATGGAGTTTAGAAGAGAGGGTTATTGATGGCTGGTATGGACAGTCCTTGATGTCTTCATGGAACAAATTCTCCGAGAGCCTCACTTTGAGGAGATTTTTGTAGGAACTAGGGGGTGCAGATGGGGAGAGAGAGCATTTAGAAGTGGAGCATGGGGTGGTGAAAGGACAAATTTCAGAGTGTCCAAGGTCTTTTTATGCCTTAGGACAGACTAGAATCCTTACCATTGCCTACTAGGTTAGCAAGATCTAGCCCCCGCCTAGCTCCCTGTGCTCCAACCACAGGCCTGCGTTGAAAGAAAACTAAACTCCTGTGACTTATAATAAATACTGCCAAGGAGGGAAGGCGAAGATGTCAGTGTGACTCCATTGTGGCCTAAGGAATATGTGTCTTGACTCTACACACAGACATACTGATCTCTTGGCAGGAAGCCCCTTGGAGTGGAGGTGGAGCGCTCAGGTGGGGCAGCTTGAGGTCCCTGGTCACTAAGATCTTTCCTCTGCTCTGACTCCAAGCAAATCAAGTTTCCTGAGTCATCTGACTGTGTCAACTGTCCCTGGGAAAGAATGCAGGCATAGCTGGCCCCTGAACAGATCCATTCCCCACTGTAGTGAGTGCCTGGGTATTTTATCTATCTCTTTTACGAGTTCTGTCCACTACCCACAAACACACAAAAGTACACATTTCCCTTGTAGGCATGCCACTGGGATTCCTGTGCTGAGTTCCAACATGTGGGTGTGTTCCCCCGGGCGAGGAGGGAAGTGTTAATTCCACACACCAGCCAATCATACAGGTAAAAGGTCTGCAACAAATAACAGGATGACAGGAAGTGGACTTTAAAGCAGGCACAGAAGACTTAGAATTTCTCGGGTCTCACCCCTTGGAGATTAGACATAGGCAACAGGCAACATTTGGATACTTGTCAGGGGTCAGGCCCCACCTCAGTTTGATTGATAGGTGAATGAAAATAAATTTTTCCTTAGAGTGAAACACCTAGAGAGTCTTGAAAAACCAGACCTTCACTAATTTGAGAGCATGAACCAAACTGATTATTTGCCTTGTCAAGATTCTTTCCAGGCTGGGTGTGGTGGCTCACACGGTAATGCTAGAACTTTGGGAGGCTGAGGCGGGCAGATTGCTTGAGTCCAGGAGTTAGACACCAGCCTGGGCAAAATGGTGAAACCCCGTTTCTATTTAAAAAAAAAAAAAAAATTCTTTCCAGAGCAGTCAGGTGTGTTTAAAATGCTGACCCCTGGTGGATATTTCCTGACCTACTCTTTTAGCACCACATGAAGGAGACTCGGAGGCAAGATGTCAAAGCTAATCTTCCCTGTTTTTAAGCTTTCTCAGGTTTAAAGCTAAGAACCCAATAGATGAGTTTCATTATCTCCAGAAACTTTTATGGAGAGAACTGGGCTTAATATCAAGCATGTTGAGATTTGCTGTTGTGGCTTAGAAATTTCATAGTTATGTGAAGAGAAAACACAAAATTATTTGGTGTCCCCAAGATTTGCAAGAATTTTACCCCAATTTGACACCCCCTGTTGAAGCCCAATTTATGTCCCACCCAAAATGAAGCTTGAAATGTGTTTTAGCCAGCCTGTGATTGAGAAAATAGAAAATCTTCTACCTTCTACCCAAATTAACATGTAGTCGAAATGTACTGCTGATGCGGTAAGGGGCCTTTCCTTGAAGTTAAAGACCATCTCCCTCCTTTGTATTGGCAGACACTACCAGGGCCAGGCGGGAGAGCTGGGAGGACTTGACCTCAGGGTCCCTGACTTAGCAGCTATGTGGTCCACGGGCCTCAGCCCTGGCATCCTGATGTCCTTGCCCCACACCCAGATCAAGTGAATCAGAACCTCTGGATGGAGGAGGTAGGGCACTTTTGGTAAAAAGCTCCTGCAGGTCAGCCTGATGAGGACACATATCTAGTTCAATTCCCTCCCTTTATGAAAACTGAGGCCTAGGGAGGAGAGGTTGCTTGACCAAGGGCCCTCCAGTGAGCCTGTAGGAAAACTCCGACTCACCAATGAAAGACTTGAATTCAGCCTTGAGTTTTCAAATAGTTGTCCTTGATTCTGTAGTGTTGTAGCAGGTCAGGCCGAGAAGTGACAGAAGGAGCCACACTCCTCTTGAGGCTTGCTTGTCTTCCCTCTCTGTGCTTTTCTCTCCCATCTCAGCCCCTCCACCTCCCGGTCACCTGTGCACTGCCTCCCAGTTGAACAAAAGCCTCACTTAAGCATGAACCCCAGGCCTGGCTTTCCTAATCCATGGCCCCTGCCTTGTGCTATATAAAGTGCTGGCCCCTTGATTATTAATTTCTTCACTGCGGGCTGAGACCAGACCTGCAATACCCCACCAAGCCAAACTCAAATGTTTGCACATCCATTTGCTTTAAACATAGACCCAATAAGCCTATGTTAATCCATTTAGAACCTGCCTGCTCTGTATACTCCATGAAACTGTACCCAATATCTGCTGGCCAAGGATAAGCCCCAAGCCATAAAGGCTCCAAGCCACTGCAGCCCATAGGAGTTCTCTGACCCAGAGATTCCCTGCTGTGCTGCTGGGTGACTTTACCTGGCCATGTAAGCCCCCTTTCCAATTATCTTCTTTCCTAGGAGTCCTGTTGCCCTACTTCCCCTCTGAGTAGGACCCCATCTCCACACTATAGCCTCCTTGACCGATTCCTGCTATAAAGGACCTTCTCCATTGTAAACCTGTTAAAGCATCACCCAGAAAGAAAGCCTATGTGTGCTACCGCCACCTCGTGGTCATATCTTTTTCCTTAACCTCCAAATCTCAAAAATCCTTCACTGTGGGCCTTTTCCCTCTTCTAAGCTTCCTTCCAAATATTCCTGATCCGAGTCCCCAGTCTTCTCAAATTTGCTGGCCTGTCGAATAAATTAATCCCTATTGATATATCAGTGGCCAATTCATTTATTCACTGGCCAGATATTCACTGAGCACCCAGTATATTGCAAGCAATGGCCTTGGGACTTGAGATACACTGTAGAACAAAACAGACAAAAATATCTGCATGGGTTAAGCTGACATTCTAGCAGCATGATGATGATTTAAAGTTTTTCCACTTAGGAATATTTTACGGAACACTTTAAACCAAAGTAAGGAACCGTTTTGTTTTTTTGTTTGTTTGAGACAGGGTCTCACTATCACCCAGATTGGGGTGCAGTGGCATGATCTCAGCTCACTGCAACCATCACCTTCCAGGTCTGAGTGATTCTCGTGCCTCAACCTCCCAAGTAGTTGGGATTACAGGCATGTACCACCACGCCCGGCTAATTTTTTGGCATTTTCAGTAGAGACAGGGTTTTGCCATGTTGGTCAGGCTGGTCTTGAACCCCTGGCCTCAAGCGCTCTGCCCTCCTCAGCCTCCCAAAGTGCTGGGATTACAGGCGTGAGCCACCATGCCCAGCTAGGAAGTGTTAAGAGGGGAGTTTTTGGTGTCATCAATGGGCTAGTGGGATAGAGTAAGGAGATGGGCTAGGTTTATAATTAGGAGAATCCCTTTATGCTAGTGCATATGCCAAAACTTACGCACTGTGTGATTTATGCTTTTTATTTTATTTTATTTATTTATTTAGAGACAGAGTTTTGCTCTTGTTGCCCAGGCTGGAGTGCAATGGCGTGTTCTCGGCTCACTGCAGTCTCCACCTCCCAGGTTCAAGTGATTCTCCTGCCTCAGCCTCCTGAGTAGCTGGGATTACAGGTATGTGCCACCATGCCCGGCTAATTTTATATTTTTAATAGAGATGAGGTTTCACCATGTTGGTCAGGCTGATCTCGAACTCCTGACCTCATGTGATCCACCTGCCTCGGCCTCCCAAAGTCCAAAGATTACAGGCATGAGCCACCGCACCCAGCTAATGCATTTTAAAACAGTACTTCTCAAATTTAATGTGCATGGGAGATCTGGTTAAGATGATGACCCTAAGTCAGTAAGTCAAGCCTGAGGCCTGAGAATCTGCATTTTAACTCCAGAAGCATGCTGATGTTGCTGATGCATGAACCACACTTGGAGCAATAAGGCTCTAAAGCAGATTCCTTTGAGCACTGACTCTTCTAGGACTAATAATAATAATAATATGCCACTCACCACAGAAGGTTATTGCAAAGATTAAGTAACTTTGCAATAACTCAACATTGCCTATTATTTGCATTTAGTGGTGGGAAAACCAAGGCTCTGAGGTGTTAACTAGCTTGCTTATGAGCACCCAGTGCAAGCAGGAGAGTCAGAGTGTGACTGCAGAGTCCCAGAGTTCACCCATGTGACTGTTTTGCTGCCTTGCCTGTTTCTAACCTGTAGCTTGCTGCTTGACCTAGTTTGCATGAAGAGTCTTAGCCTTGGGTTTTATCTTCTGTAACATGAAGGGAGGCAGCATATAGAGCCTCACAAATATTAGCTGCTATTGTTGTCATTAAGCTTTGATGAGTTTTCTGCCTTGAACCTCCTCCTTTTACCAGGATTAAAAATATATCAACGACACATGCCCTGCCCTGCCAGCTACTCCCATTTTATAAACAAGAAAGAGAAAACTCAGAGATGTTTGATGACCTCCTCAACATCATAGGATCTTAGATCTAGAGAAGACCGTAAACATTTTCTCCAGTTTGTTGCCTTTTAGCCTACTTAGTTTAGTTTGCTTTTAGCAATGAAGTCTCCCTTTCAAACAAAGTCCCATGGGAGGTCCAAGTTGTAAAGAAGAGAAAAACAGAGGGCTCTGTTGGGAACAGGGTTCAAGGGATGAATCCTGGCCCATTTATCCCTGCAGAGGGGAGCTGCAGGGCTTCCCATTTCCAGAGACCTCAGAGAGAAGGGTCCAAAGAGCTCTGTTTGGAAAATCCCCATCCAAATCAACACTCCCCTCAAACAAATGAGGAACAGTCCCCAAAAAGGGAGGTGACTTGGCCAAAATCAGACAGCAAGTGCATGACCTCACTGGGGCCTGCCTCTTGGACTCCAGAGACCAAGCCCAGAATCTAACAGAAACAACCTGGGCAGGTGAAAGCACCACACTCCTCACTAGCCTGACTGTTTACTGAGGTGTGTTTGATAAGTGGTCACTCATGGTCTTGCACTCCCACCTATGGGGCCAAATTCAATACTCCATTCACTAATCTCATAATTTCCCAGATGCTCCTTTCCTTACACCTTGGTTGTTGGGGGGCAAGTCTTTTTATTTTCTAGGTAATGTGAAATAAAATATACCTGCAAAAAACTGCCTAACTACATCCATGCCAAGAAATAGAATGTTGTCTGGACCCTAAAATCCCCCAGGTGCTCCTGCCTGCCACTCTGTCTCCCACGGGCCAAGCTTCACTGGGCCTTCAGAGAGAGCATGGCCTTGCTTCTGTCTGCATCACCTGTTTCCACAGCCCTCCACACAACAGCCCCATGTTGCCCATTTTGAACTTTATAGAAATGGAATCACACTCTATGCATGCTTTTGTGATTCTTGTACCCACATGATGTTTGTAAGATTCATCTGTCTTGTGAGGTGCAGCTGGCTGTAATTCATTCGTTTTCTTTGCCAAAGAGCGTTGTGTTGTGTGCAGATATGTGATGTACGAATTCATTCTGTGATGGGTGCTCCAGTAGAGGCTGTTGTGGACAATGCTGCCCCACATCTTTTTTGCAGAGAGATTTGCTCTCATGTTATCCAGGGAGAGTGAGGCTGAAGGAAGAAAAGAACTCTCAGAGAAGAGGCAGCCAGACCCCAGCCTCTGGGGTGAGAAAGACACATTGGTCTTTCAATTTCCTCAGCACTCTATAACCAAAGCCTGTCAAGGCCAAGGACATAGTCAACAATATAGGCATTTTCGAGATTTTATTGTAAAACAGAGCTGAAGTCACAGGAAGTAGGGAACTTTGCACCCAACATATACAGCATTCATTTGCTGAGTACCTGCCAAGAGCGAGGCTAGGTGCTCAGCCCTGCAGGGACTTGAGACATATACGAGTCATGTTTCCTGCTCTGCAGAGCTCCCAGCCTGGTGGGGGAGATAGGCAGAGGCACAGCCATCTTTCATACAACTCTCCAAGTGCCAGAAGCTCTACAATGTCAAGGAGCAATTCATTCCTTCAGCAGAGGAGGAAAGAACCCCCAGGAGCCACATTTGCTCAGAGCCTTGGGAGCTGAGAAACTTCTGATAGGAGGTAAAGTACTGCAGGCAGCTGTAAAAAATCTGGAGTGGAGATGGAGCTTGGAGCCTGGGCAGCCGTGCCTGGACAGAGGAGTCCAGATTATGGAAGTGTTTTATAAGGGAAAAAAAAAATTATGGGGCCAACATAGTACCATAACTTTTAATTTTTACAAGTTGGGACATCACAAAAAAGAAGAAAAAAAAGGGAAAAGCTACCATTTACTTTCACCATCATTTCACAAATGCAGGAATATTTTAAGACCCCAGCCTCTCCCAGAAAGAACATAATCTCCAAATGAAGGGCTCTCCTTCACGGGGACCAAAAAAAAAAAATCATGAAATCCTTAATTTTCATTTTCCACAAACCCTTAAAAACCTTCCTCATGGACTGGCCTTTTTTTTGTAAAACAGGGTGTGGGAGCCCCTTGGTTGGGGGTCATCAAGTGGCCTGATGGATCTGGGACATGAGAACGTGGAATGAGGGAGGAGAAGGCAGTGGGGAGAGGAGAGCAGGTTGGGCAGTTGGTCGGGGTTTGATCCTGAATGCAGAGGCGACACGGAAGAGCTTTGTGCAGGGGCTGCTGTGCTCTGATTCACACATTAGAAAGACCATTCTGGAGGCAGCATGGAGGCTGGTCAGTTGAAGAGGAGGCAGAGTCCTGTGACCAGGTTCTTGTGACGCCTTCTGAGGGTCCACCTCTCAATGGCTGGTCCTCAGTGCCCCCATAGCCGGGAGCCCTGGGGCAGAGGGACTGGTAGTCCCTGAAGTCCTTGCCATGCCAGAATGGGAACAGGCAGGCCTGGGCAGTACTACTCATCCTCCTGGAAGTAGAATTTGGTGACCACGACGCCTTCGTCAGGCATATTGGTGAGGCTGACGGGCTGGTCAGCTTCCATCGCTGTGCAGAGGAACCAGCCAGGGCAGGCGGCAGACTCGAAACTGGTGGTGGGGCCGCTGTCTGAGCGGATGAAGGTGAAGCGCTTGTCCTGCTTTCTGTTCTCACTCAGGTCAGTGATGTTAACTGCCTGGAAATCAAAAGACAGGCAGGTGAGAACTGAGGCCTAGGAAGTCCTGTGCTGCTCCCTCTCCACTCCACACCATGACATGGCCCTCTGGACAGCCCAGAGTTAGTACAGGGGAAATGCCATACCCTAAAAGCCCCCAGGTGCTCCTGTCTGCCACTCTGTGGGGCTCTGGGACTTAGGTTTATTTATTTATTAATTAATTTTCCCGAGACGGAGTCTTGCTCTGTCACCTAGGCTGGAGTGCAGTGGCACGATCTCAGCTCACTGCAACCTCCACCTCCTGGATTCAAGCGATTCTCCTGCCTCAGCCTCCTGAGTAGCTGGGATTACAGGCATGCACCACCACACCTGTCTAATGCTTTGTATTTTTAATAGAGACAGGGTTTCACCATGTTGGCCAGGCTGGTCTCAAACTCCTGACCTCGTGATCTGCCCACCTTGGCCTCTCAAAGTGCTGGGATTACAGGCGTGAGCCACCACGCCTGGACTGGCCCAGGTTTCTTAGGACAGCAAAGACACAAAGAGGCTGTCCCACTGTCATACCTTGACTTTGGGAAATCTGGCCACTCTGGCCTCAGACCAGTAAGTCTGGTAAATACACGGCACCATCAGCAGAAGCCAAGGCCTGTAGAGCTGGTGTTCTGTCAGGGTTTGAGCTCTGAGAAGATGGGGTGGTGGTGTGTTCCATGCAATGTCCTAGCCATCCCCACTCCTCACAGAACAGGCAATCACCCTCCAGAACAGTGTCCGTGGTGAGGGATGTGACAGTGCCACAGTATGGCCACTCACATTGAGGTTAAGGTTGCATCCAGCAAGCCCCTGAGACAAAGCCATGTTTTCCCAGGGCTGGGAAACCCATTAACATTACATGAGATAAAGGAGCACAGGGCTCTGGGTGGGGCACCAACTAGTCAATGTGAGTCAATAAGGATTGGAAGAGAAAGGTCCCGAGGATGGGCTTTGCTAGAAGACAGCAGGTCTGAGTGGGTAGGGGGCCCTTGAGCAAGGGAGTAGCACACAGAGATTCAGGTCCTGTGGTAGATGGTTACAGTGGTGTGAACACATGTCTCCTGGTGTTCACACTCTTATGCAGTCTCCTCTCACAAGGGGCTAGACTTAGTCACATTACTGGCTTTGGCCAATAGGATGATGCAAGCAGAAGTTATAATAAGTGCCTGCACGTTGAGGCTCTTTTTGGAATAATCCCTTTTGGAAGTCAGCCGCCATGCTGTAAGGAAGCTCAAGCTAACTCTTAAACACTGAGAGATCACATGGAAAGAGAGCCTGGAGGATGAGGGACCACCTTGGATGCCCAGCACAAGCCAGGCACTCTGCTGAATGCAGCTGCCAAAGTGACTACAGCATGTTCCACCACATGGAACAGAATCCTAGTCAACTAATCCTAGTCAACCCATAGAATCATAAGAAAAAATTTTGGTTGTTTCAAGCCACTGGGTTTTGGGGTGATTTGAGATCCAAAGCATGTTTTTACCTCCAGCTGGAGTCTGGTCTCATCACCAGACTTGACACAGGACAGGCACATCTTCCCTCCATGGATTCCCAAGAACAGAGCATGAGGCTCAATGGGTACCACATCTATCTTTTCTGGAGAAGAGCAGAGGGGAGGGTCAGGTTAACAGAAGAGGAGGCAGCAATAATGAAGAGACACTGGATATTTTTCTATCTCCCCTGGTCCCCACAAAACTAAAATCCCAAGGTCAGAAGGGCAGAGAGGTCTCATCTTCCTGGTCTGCATCTAAACAGAAGATTAAACCAAGCACACTATCCAGTTACTCCTAGAGGCCTGAGTCTCCCGGATGTTGTTCCATGTGATTTCCATCTTTCCTTCACTTTCCCCGGGATATCTGTGCTCCAGGTCAACAGGAGTGTTGCTGAGGGGCAGGGAAAATGAACAAGGCCATGAGTGGGGCTCCACAGGAGCCTAGGAGTCTCTGAACCTCCTCTTTCCCTAAGGGGCCTCCATGCTCTCATGTAGCAACAAAAATCTCAGCTTCCTCATGCTTCAGTGTGTTCATTAGGAGAACTACCAGGACAGGAAAGGTAGGTCTCATCCACTTTCAGAGCGAGGCACAGGAGACAGAACCAGGGAATAGGGAAGGTGGGAAGGTGGAGGTAATACCGTCCTACAACAACAAACAGGGGAGTGAAAACATGCTAGAAGGCTAGAGCTAAAAGAATCGCACATCCTGTTGTCCAACTGACATAATCCCACTGAAGAGAAAGCTGAGGAACAGAGTGGGTGAAGCTTCTTCAAGGTCATCCAGCTTGTTTAATGCATGGACCAGAATATGGCTGAGTATGGTGTCCAGGAATAAGAGACATAGCCCAGCCTTATACATAGTGGATTAATTTGGGATTGAGTTAGGGTTTGAACAACATAGGAACATGGAGGCTTAATAGGCACTTGAGGAAGGGAACGGTCAACCTTGCCTTCTGGTATTTGCCCTTCCCATCTGTGGCCCTGGGACCACTGTGCATATAGGCACTGACCCCTGACCTAGACTCTACCTCTCCACGCCCTCTTCAGGCTGCCCTTATATGTGACCTTTCATAGCCAGGCCCTCCCAGCTTCAAACTTGAATACAAAGACCCAACAAGGATTAGGACATTGCACCTAGGGTTTGTGCAGACAGGCCATGCTGCCGCAGACAGAGGGGCAAAGTGACCCGATGCCCACACACATTGGCTTTCCTGGCAACCACTCACCTTCTAAATTGACATTTGGTCCTTGCAAGTATCCAGCAACTAGTTGGTTGTTCCTCAGGTAGAAGGTCTTCTGGTTAACATCCCAGATTCTGAAAAGGAAAAGGACTCAGCTGTAGTGCACAGCCACCATGTGCCCAGCCTTGTGCTTGGCACCTTCCTGTGTCCCCCAGAACTTGTCAAACTTGCATCCAGCTGTTCCGGGGGTATAGTATTTTAGTATACCCATGGCATGCATGGATGAGAAGACTGAGGTTGACACTGGTTAAGAGGCAGGCCCAGCCCTCAAAGCTGGTGAGCAGTGAGCCCACATTTGACTCCCCTCCTTACTTGCTTGCCATCTGAGATTCCCAGGGAAGGCACTTCTGTTTCAGCGAAGCATGCTGTAGAGCAGCAACATCCAAAAGAACTTTCTGGGATGCAAAAATGTTCTATAGCTGCACTGCCCAATAGGGTGGCCACTAACCACGTGTGGCTATTAAGCTCTTGAAATGTGGATAGTGTGACCAAGGGTTTGGATTTTAAATTTTCTTCTATTTTCATTCATTTAAGTATAAATTTAAATAGCCACCTGAGACTAGTGGCTACCACAGCACCTAGTTAGAAGTTTCAAGAGACGGAACACCTTGCAGCTAACTCGCTCTGAGCCTTAGACCAGGAGGGTCTGTCCCTAGAGCCTTTCCTCCATTAGCTGGTGACCTGCTCAGAGTCCTGCAGGAGCAGCTGCCCTTGGGAACAAGCCAGCTTCCTCTCTACCTCAGCCAGTGACCTGATTCTGGGTCCCAATTCTTTCTTCTTGGTAAAGGGCCTCTCTGGTTGAGAGCAGGACTCAAAGCTGTGAGATGTAATAAACAGAGCCCCAGCCAGCATGACCTGGGACCTGTGCCTCACCTCCTCACCTGTGAAGTGTGGCTAACTGTACCCACCTCATCAGGTGGCTCTGAGGAGCCCACACGCTCGACGAGGGGTGGCCAGGCAAACCAAAGTGCTTTGCATGTGGCAGCATTGGCCTGTTTGTGATTATCCTAGTTTCTAGATTTAGCCTCAGTCTGGAGGGATAAACCTCACCTGCTGGGGCCTCCAGGAGGATCTCCTGGAGCTTCTAGCTGATCAGAGCAGGGAGAGGCAACCTGGGGAAGCAGACAGTCCCCATATCTGGACGGGAGAGACTTGTCACTCATACACCCACAGAGCCCGACTTGCAGCCTCGGCCCAGACAAACATAAAGGTCAGAGTGGGGCAGAAGTCACCCCAACATGATTTCACTGCTGGAATGTTACAAGGCAGAGGGCATGCACAAGCAGTCCTGTCATTTCTATCAGCATCACATCTTTACAATAGTGATGGTCTCACAAAGCCCTGATTCCATTTTCAAATCACAGTGGTTTTCAGGCTCCTTACAATGCACAGAATACTGTTATGCCATTATCTGTGCATTTAATTTTCACAACAACCCTGTAAGGCACACAAGGAGTTATTGTGAATCTCATGTCACAGATGTCACAGATGGGGAAACCAATGTCCCTGGAGAGCGGGACCCTCCGACGTGTCAGCACAGACAGGCATTGCTCATATCAGTCTGGGCCTTTGGGCTGTGCCCCTGGTGCCCCTCTCTGCTTCTCTGTCAGCACATTCAGCTAGGCCTGAATCGCAGTCTCACTCCTTGGCATGCATCTATTACTCACTGGGTTCCTGAGTCTCTGGGAAAGTAAGACAGCCCTCCGGTCGTACTATCCACATCTGGGATATTTTGAAATACAAGTTCTGAAGCCCATGCATGTAACAGCCTCTTTCTTGAATAATGGACATCCTCTCCAGCCCAAACCCAGTTCTCAGGCCCTCTGAGGCCTGGCAGCTCCTGGCAGCTGTGATATGTTGCCAATCACCAGCTGATCCACCCTCACCTTCTCCTCCTTGGGGTAGCCTTACCTGAAGGCTTGCATCTTGCTGGATTTTCTCCCAGAAGGTCGGCAGACCGTCTCTGAATGGAAAAGGAAGAGGAGGAGAGCGATTAGGTGACTGCAGAGGCCTCTGCAGATTTCCATTCTGTGACTGCAACAAGGCAGTGGACTGCCATTGCGGGCCCAGAGTTGCGGTTTATAAAGAAATAGTCACTCACCCAAGCTAGGCACCTGCCACCCTGCCCCACTCTGAGAAGCGGAAATACCCTCCTCGCATTTCCAAAAAGAGAAACCCTTGCTGTTGTCACTTTCAACCCCGCTAAGTGTCGCAATGGAGTGTTGTAACTCATTCCCTCCCCTTTTTCTCCTGTGCAATTTCCCCAAAATTGAGATTTCTATTTCCCCTTCATTGAGTTCTTAGGAAGAAGAGCACAATGGAAATCAAACTCCCTACTGTGCCTGACAGGTACCCGGAGTCTGTTTGTTGACTTTTTAAAAAACAGATTTGAGCAGAAAGGCCATTTTTTCATAATAAAATGATAGGGCTCCCTGCACATGGGACAGTCTCATGTCACTTTGTGTTCTTTGAAGGATGGATAGCCTTGGACTCCGGACCATAGATTGGCAAACATTCTGTAAAGGACGAGATGGTAAATATTTTAGGTTTTGTGCGCCACGATTACTCAGTTCAGCTGTCTGTTTCACTAAAGGACATTGGCAATCCATAAATCAATAAGCCTAGCTGTGTTCCACTACAACTTTATTTGCAAAACCAGGGGATGGACCGGATTTGGCCTGAATCTGCTGACCCCTGATGTAAAGTGAGTTCTTCTGAGAGGTGCTTTGAAATCAACTCTTTTCCCACTACCTTACGTCTTTAAAGTTATGGTCTCAGGACGATGACATAAACTCAGCATTTGGACAGGAATAGGTCTAAATTCAACCTCTGCCACACTTGCCATGTGCCACCCGTGTGACCTCGAACAAATCATTTCATTAGTTGAGCCTCTCTCTCTTCACTCTCAGAATGAGGGTGATCATGTCTTCTTCACAGATAGATGGAAGGAAAGAAGGGAAAGAGGGAGGGAGGGAGGAAGCAGGTGTAGGGAGGAAGAGGAGAACTTCTGGCCCATAACGGGCTCTGATACACATTAACTTCCTTCCTTACAATATTCTAGACCTGGGACCTGGAACGTTAGGAAAAAGGTAAGCATGCTCCTATTTTATGGGTAGGAAAAAGTTGAAGAGAATTTCTGCATGATCTACAGGATGGACAGTGCTGGTGCAGAAGCATAGGTTGCAGTGTTTTAGAGCTGGATGGGAGCTTGGAAATCATCCTATCCCAACCTGGCATTGTTTTCAAGAAGACTCAGAAAGATTTAGACAAAAAAGGGATCTGTCCAAGGTCACACAGCTTGCTGATGGCAAAGGTGTGCAGAGAAATCCAGGTCTTCTGACCTCCAGCCCCGGGCTTTATTAACAAATGCTTCAGAAACTTTAAACCCTAATATTCATCACACTCTGGGAAGAGGCAAATAAGTAGGCAGGTTAATATACATCACCCCATTCAGCTAGTCCTCACAAAAACAAACAAATAAACAAAATGTCTCCTTGGCCATCAAAGGAAGATACTATTTCTCAAATGTGTTTCAAAAAGGATGGATGGACTGGGCACGGTGGCTCACACCTGTAATCCCAGCACTTTGGGAGGCTGAGGTGGGTGGATCACCTGAGGTCAGGAGTTCAAGACCAACCTGGCCAACATGGTGAAACTCCATCTCTACTAAAAATGCAAAAATTAGCAGGGCGTGGTGGCGTGTGCCTGTAATCCCAGCTACTCGGGAGGCTGAGGCAGGAGAATCACTTGAACCCAGGAGATGGAGGTTGCAGTGAGCCAAGATCACGCCACTGCACTCCAGCCTAAGCAAAAGAGTAAGACTCCATCTCCAAAACAAAAACAAACAAAAAAGTATGAGTGACTCACTCAAGGTGACGCAGCTTGTGAGGGCAGCACAGGAATACAGACAAAATGTCAAAATATTTACTACTATAGCAGTTGATCTTGATGAGTCTATTTTCAACTAACAAATCAGAATCTTTCTCTCAACCAACACATCTTCCAACCAACAAATCAGAATCAAACACTTTGTGTCCAAAGAGTTAATCCTTCAAAGGAGGAAGACTATGAATGAATTTCCCAAAGGTTTAAAGAATGTATCCTTCAGAGGAAATAGAACATTTCTGCAAAATTGTGTCACCTCACTGGGTGATGGATTTTTCAGGCAAAATGGCATGTCTGTATTCCTGTACTGTCCTCATAAACAGTGTGACCTTGAGTGAGTCACCCATCCTTTTTGAAACACGTTCAAGAAATAGTGTCTTCCTGTGAGGGCCAAAGAAGAATTTTGTTTATTCATTTGTTTGTTTTTGTGAGGACTAGCTGAAGGAGATGATGTATATGAACCTGTCTACTTATTTGCCACTTCCAGAGTGTGTTGAATATTAGGGTTTAAAATTTCTGAAGTATTTGTTAATAATCAACTGTATCACTTTATTATCACACCCTCTGAAAGAGAAGGCAGCTAGCACCTGACTACGATAGGTTCTCTCCCATTTGTCTTTCTTCAGCCCTCTGGAATTGGAAAACCATAATTCTCTCAAAAATGTCCTTACAGATTGCAGAAGAGAAGTTGCTTGCCAAAGTAGGGTGGAGAGTTCCATCCTGGCCACTGCCCTCAGACAGCGTTTCAAGTAAAAAGCCCCACCCACACTGTGGCTCCTGGGTAAATGTTTCTCTGACCCCAGTCTGAATTCAGAGAGTATTCTCCTGGAGAAAAGATGCTCGGGGCTCCTGGAACCTCCCTGCTCTGTGTCATTTCCCCGCTGTGTCCTGAGAAGTGGCCCAGCCTGTCCTTTGTCGACATGCACAGGGTGAGGGTGGGGGTGGTCCCTGGGGCAGGAGTTATGGAGTCTAGGTCTGAATCCCCCTGTGTCATTTCCAAGCTGGGCCACCCCACACAATGTGCAGAGCCTGTCTTGGTCTCAGTTTCATTATCTGATAGAGCTAATAACAGAAGCCACATCATCAGTTACTATAAGGATTGAATGAAATGCTGCACGTGATGAATCATGCCCTGACCCTGGCACTTGGGAAATACTCACACCATGGCTTTTGTGTATGCTTCTTTACCCCAGGTAAAGTGGGAGAGATCAGGCACAATGAATGCCCCAGCCCCTTGCTCGTGCCCTGCACTCCCAGCCTTCCTGCTCTGTATCCTGACCCACCCTCCTTTCTCAGTCCAGTCTCAAGCCTGCTCTGACTCCAAAGGAGGGGGCTGTCAATCGCTGTGGCTTAGGGAGAGGAAGAAAGGGGACAAAGGAAGCTCTCTCCCTCTTCCTCACGCTTCTGGCCACAAGTCCACTCTTGGTTTCATCTTATCTCACCCAAACAGTTGGCGTCCTTATGATTTCTCCCCACAGGAAATCTCTGACTAATCTTATTCTCGGTTCTGGGTCCTCAGCACCCCCCCAGTTCTGCTTCCTGGATGAAGCTTTAAGACCACAGCACATAAAGGACTATGCCTTCCCAATCAGCACCCATGGCTTTCATCGGAGGTCCTGGTCATCAAATTGTATCTAGTGCCTTCCATGTGCTGAGCCCTGTGCTACCAGACACTAGAGACAACAGGAGTGTCTAAGCCCCATGTAAAGGGGTTTTCATGAAGCAGAGAGATAGGGAAACCAGGCTGTCCATGTCTTAGGAGGGACACTGCACTGCTGTAAGGAGACACATCTTGTGTTGAAGCCTGTAAAGCGTTTAGCACAGCTGTCCACATGGGAAGTGTTCAATAGATGTTGGCTATTTCTCAACATCGGTTAATTGCATCTTTCAGTTCTAGGATTTCCATTTGGTTCCTTTTTTGTATAGTTGTTAGTTCTCTGCCAAAAATTCCAATCTTGTGTTTTAAATCTTTGAGTATATTCTCCATAGTTCTTTCAAGGGCTGCCCCTGATTCAAATCCTTGATTTAATCCCTGCTGGATCTGCATTTATTGCCTATTTCTCCCTAATACACAGGTCATCTTGCATGTGCCTAATTCCTTTTTATTGACTGCTGAACACTATATATTAAGCACTGTAGAGGTCATTCAAGGCTCTGGATGATTGTTATTTGTACCCTGAGATGGTTCACTTTTGCTCTCGCTGCACAGGTAGGCCAGGAGCCTTTCAAAAGCAGGTAACCTCTACCCTAGCAGGACTTGAGATCATTCAGAGGAGGGCTTCAGTACCTGTGAAGGCTGACCCAGATTTCCAAATTGGGTGGGGATTATCAGGGACCCTCCTTGTAGGCAGGATTTAAGGTACAAACTTTATCTCCCCCACCAAGTTCCATGAATGCTCAAAAGCTTAGCTGAAGTTTTTGAAACCAGCACATGTCCCCAGGAGTAAAGGGCACCAGTGCTGGGCTCCACCTCACTGGGCTCAGGCAGTTCCTTACAGCCTTGGCCATTCTCTGATGCCTCCAAAGAGATCTTTTGGAAATATGTTTTTTCTAGCTTTTCTAGTTATTCTCAGCAGAAGAGTTGGTCATAAACAACCTAGGCCAGAGTTATCTGATGTAACCTACTTTTTTTTTTTTTTTTTTTTTGAGTTGGAGTTTTGCTCTTGTTGCCCAGGCTGGAGTGCAACGGAGCAGTCTAGGCTCACCGCAACCTCTGCTTCCTGGGTTCAAGCGATTCTCCTGCCTCAACCTCCTGAGTAGCTGGGATTACAGGCATGTGCCACCACCCCCCACTAATTTTGTATTTTTAGTAGAGACAGGGTTTCACCATGTTAGTCAGCCTGGTCTCGATCTCCCGACTTCAGGTGATCCACCCATCTTGGCCTCCCAAAGTGCTGGGATTACAGGTGTGAGCCACTGTGCCCAGCCCATAATCTACTTTTTAAAAGTCTTATTATTCAGGATGGCTGGAGTTTGAGAGGCATTTAGAGGTAGGGGTAGGAAAAGTGATTTGAAAAGTTGGGTGAGGTCCAGAGGAGGAATGGCCTTTAAAGAATGGTCTTTAAAGCCACCCCGATGAGCTGGAAACTTATCTTTTAAAAAACTGAATAAGAGGGTAATGTTGTCAGATGTGTTTTATAAAGATCATGTTGGAGACAGTGGACAGATGGATTAAACTTGGATGGGGTCATTGACTCTGAAGGCAGGGCAGTGGTGTGCTGGTAAATGTTTAACAATTGAATCTCCAATAAAAGTTTCCATTTGCCAATTTCCATGACATAATACTCCCACCACGGATAATTTCAAGCTACTGACATGATATCACTGAATGGGGAGCTGGGGAGACATATACATCATTGGATCCCGCTGGCTGCCGCACCCCAGAGAGGCAGGGAGATTCAGTCCTTCTAAAGGGAAATTGTCTCCACATTTCTCAGCTCCAACCTCCCTCCTCCTCAGCCCAAATGGCTCACCCCACAAGTTTCATCCCCCTTGCAGAAAACAATCCTTACTGACAAATCTACTTTGTCGGGAAGCTTTAACAAATTTCAGTACAAACATTTTCATCTGGGCCTCCTGGAACTGCATTTGTGTCACGCAAGCACTATTTGTGAAATGTTGGCATCCAGCTTGGGTGGACAGATGTGCACCCTGCCTTGTAATGGCTTCATCTCACATTTAGTGGCTTCAGCCAACACTTGAATCCTGAGTGTCACAGGACACAACACACAATATGGGCAATATTGTTTTCCAAACTTTGTAAGTTTTTGCTAAGATAATGCTACAAAGACTCCAGTTGCTTTTTCCCAGTCATAGGTAAATATTTTAGTACAAAGAAGAGAAAGAAACACAAGAAATACAAACCCCCAGGGTATAATCTGATGTCTTCTTTTTGTTAGTCCCCACTGACCCAGTTCTGCCAAGTAGCCAAGTTAATTTTAACCAAATCCATCAACTTATTAGAAGCTCCCTAAGGCAGCAGGACAGGTTTGGAGACATCTGTACCCTTGAGTACCTGTACCCACCAAGCTGCAGCCCCCAGGCTTGCTGCTATCAGAGTGACCACCTCTGCTCTCCTGGATGATGAAGGGGATCAGGACATGGTGTGTAATCCAACTGTTATCTACAAGAAGCTACTCTCCTCTCAGATATAGATGGTTAACTTACTGTGAATGCTTTCTGAGGTTCAGAGCCTTCCAAGATGATTTTTACCCCAGCAGTTTATGGGTTAGCTATGGATCTGCACTGAAAGTCATTACTTATGCAGTTATCTTGTGTTTTCAGAGGTACATGTTTGCTCTTGCCTTCTTGGCTTTGATGATTAGTTTTATAATCCCCCTGCAGGCAGGAGGAAATGGAGAAGAACAGACACCATGGGGAAGGGGACAACTGTGTTGCTTACCTGTTGTAGTTTAGGCTCTGTGTTACACTTTCACACAGATCTCCTTTTGTCCACATAACAGCTGTGCAAAGTGGACAGACATATTGACACCCACTTTCAAAATGAGTATAAATTCATAATGACTTTATAGAAGAACTCAAGGTTCAGGCTACTCTGTCTATAGAGTGGCCATTCTTTTATTTCTTTACTTTCTTAATAAACTTGCTTTCACTTTGAAAAGAAAGAAGAAGAAGAAGAAGAAGAAGAAGAAGAAGAAGAAGAAGAAGAAGAAGAAGAAGAAGAAGACGAAGAAGAAGAAGAAGAAGAAGAAGAAGACGAAGAAGAAGAAGAAGAAGAAGAAGAAGAAGAAGAAGAAGAAGAAGGAAGAAGAAGAAGAAGAAGAAGAAGAAGAAGAAGAAGAAGAAGAAGAAGAAGAAGAAGAAGAAGAAGAAGAAGAAGAAGAAGAAGAAGAAGAAGGAAGAAGAAGAAGAAGAAGAAGAAGAAGAAGAAGAGGAAGAGGAAGAGGAAGAGGAAGAGGAAGAGGAAGAGGAAGGAGAAGGAGAAGGAGAAGGAGAAGGAGAAGGAGAAGGAGAAGGAGAAGGAGAAGGAGAAGGAGAAGGAGAAGGAGAAGAAGAAGAAGAAGAAGAAGAAGAAGAAGAAGAAGAAGAAGAAGAAGAAGAAGAAGAAGAAGAAAGAAGAAGAACTCAAGGCTTAGAAAGATTAACTCACTTGCTCCAGATCCTGGCCAGGACTGAAACCCAGTTTTGTTATTTCTTCCCACACTACAGTCCTCCTAAAGAGGCCACTGACTTTTTTCTCTCTGCTTCATTGCATAGTTAACAGAAGCAAGAATTATATTTGTTCTTATGGTGTTTCTTTTGGGCTGAACTCCTATCTCATAGAGTAACTATTTAGTTCATAATTGCTTGAAAATTTGGGGAGGACTTTGGTAATAAGGAAAGAAATTGATTCTAAAACCTTACACAGGTTACAGGGAAAGCTCTTTACCTGGTTATGGACTAGAGTGACCAATTACCTTGGTTTGTCCAGGACTTTCTTGACTTTATTACTGAAAGTTCTACACTTTGGCAAACCCCTCAGTCCCTGAAAAACTCAGACAATTGGGTTATTCTAAATTATGAACCCTTAAAGGGCACTGGTACCTCTGGTGGCTGCTGCTGCAAATTGCAGGCACAATTAATGACTGTAGTTGTACTCTGCCAGTGTAGTCTGTTTTTATTAGCAGAGATGTGATCCATTTTATTAGACAACAGATAGACAGATAGATACATGCATACATACATAATACATACATAGAGCAATCACACAGGAGTATTCAAAAACCTTAGTGAGTCTGCCGCTCAGGAAAATAAACCATTGCAGATATATTAGTAATCAATCATTTTCATTCTGATTAATTTTTAATTAAACCATTCATCTTTAATTTCCTTAAACTACATAATCAAGATGTTGTTCATATCTAGTAGCCTAAAATTGTTTTCAAACTTGGATCCTAAAAAGGATTTACCCTTTTAGTCAGCATTGTCTTCACCTTCTCCTCCTCCACCTCCTTCTTCATACAAGTCAGCTGCAAGGGAAGTGGTGGGACCCCATTGTGTAGAAAGAAAGCAGAGGTCCAGAGAAATGAATGACTAGCCCAAGGTAACACAAAGTGTATGCACATGGTTCCATCTCCATCGTTTACCCTCTGTTCTCACCCTTCCAGTTTCCAGTCAGAGTATGTATCCCCTCAACTTTTCTCTTCTTGGCACCCTGTTCTGTGCTGGGAAAACATTGATACCTCCCATACTCCTGGCCTTAGATGGAGAATGTGGTTCCTCTACCCAGGGAACATGGTGTCTTCACTAAGCTTATTGCACTTGTTTCCCGAATTCAATCCAATTCAAGTTCACACACATTTATGTAGCACCTATTGCGTGTCAGTTCAAAATATTTTGGGATGAACCAGTTTTAAGCACAGAGATTTATTTCTTCACAATGTATCACTATCTGGTTCTAAGAGTGGTTCCAGCATCCTACTTTACACATTTGAAAAACACATAAAGACCATGGGCTAACATTGTAGCACAACCCACCAGGGACCATTGTACCCACTGGGGGACAGGGGAGGATCTGCTGTCCCCAGAATGACTGCTTGTGGTTGACAAAGCAATTCCCCTCTCCATGATTTCATTAAGTCTCTGTGCCCCCATAGCATAGTGTAGTGGTTTGAAGACAGACTGTCTGCAGTCAACCCACCTCCTCCTCTTATACTAGCTGTCTGGCCATGGGCGAATTATCTAATCTCTCTATATCCATTTCCTCTTCTGAAAATATGAGCAATAATAGTCCTTCCTCATAGGGTTATTGAGAGGTTTCAGTGGGATAAACCATGTAAAGAGCTCAGCACGGCGCCTAGCTTGTAATGTGTCCATGATCCATTAAGAGCTGACACTTCCACTGTGCTTACTACAAGCTAAGAGTTGTCCAGCTTCCTCTAGACCTCCTCTTAACACCCAGAAAGGAGAGTAAGGAAAGTAAGACCCAGAAAGGAGAATGGCCTACCCATTAGAGGCCTATTTTATTTTATTTTATTTATCTTTATATATATATATTTTTAGACAGAGTATCTCTCTCTGTTGCCCAGACTGGAGTGCAGTGGTGTGATCTCCATTCACTGCAACCTCTACGTCCCCGGTTCCAGCAATTCTCCTGCCTTAGCTACCCAAGTAGCTGAGATTGCAGTCATGCACCACCACACCCAGCTAATTTTTGTATTTTTAATAGAGACGAGGTTTCACCATGTTGGCCAGGCAGGTCTTGAACTCTTGACCTCAAGTGATCCACCCACCTTGGCCTCCCAAAATGCTGGGATTACAGGCGTGAGCCACCGCTCCCAGCCTCAGGGGCCAATTTTAAATTAGAAACTTAAAATTAGAGTCTACAGACCAATGATCCCGAGAGTTTTTTTCTTTCCCCCACACAAATCCTAACCAGAGGTTGCAAACTGGCAGCTTATAATTTAAATACTTTATCTGCTTGCTTTATTGTCTTATTTAATCAGAATGCTATACATAATGAAATCAGAATATCGGACTCTTCTGGAAAAGCTAGAAGTTCTGGCCACCTGAGCCTGCATTCTCTTGTGACAACTATCTGGTGGAACTGAGTAGTGCCAAGCCCTTAATTCTCCACAGTCCCCACCCTTCCTTATCAATCAACCCTCAGACCTTGTGGCTCAGTGCCACATTCTATTAGTATTTCTCATTGAGCTCACACTGTTCTTTCTCTCATTTAACAGAGCTATTTCACCAATTTCCCTATTCTATCAACAGTGGAAAATGACCCCCACACTCCGAGGACTCCATGACTTCTGTCACAGCAGTTACACCTCTCTTTTTACCTGCTGCCCCAGCAGGCACTAGGCTTGCAGCCCCTGCCTCAGAGTGCCCGCATGGTCTCCCATGGATGCCTCCCCATGCCCAGGTCCCCCAGACAGGCCTGGAGCTCCATGCGCTTGACATTTTCCTGGACACTTGCTCACCAGAGCCTGAAAGCATTTGGTAAACACCAATCGTAGACATTTTCCTCTCTCATTTCTCAGGTGGAAAAATAAGAATGGAAGGAGCTTACCTAAAGCCATGGGGAGGGCCTGATAGGACAGGAGGTCTTCCGAGGTCTTCCAGACTCTAACTCAACTGAGCTGCTGCCCATAAAGTAGCACCCAGGCAGTACCTGGGCCACAGCCCCTCCCAGGGTGGAGCTGCTCCTCCTTCCAGAGCACCTCAGAGAGTACAAGGAGGAGCCCAGCCTCCCCTCCCACACACTCACAAAGGGCTGGCCAGCACGAGGAGATGGGCCAGCTGATGGCTGACTTGACGCCAAGCAGGCCCAGTTTCCAAGAGGGTGACTCAGGCTAGCAGAAACCAAACTGGTTCTTATCTGCGTAAGATGGGAGGTCACATGCAGAGAACTGAGCTGGGCCTTCGTGCTTACCCCAACCCCGACTGCCGCCAGCTCATGCATGTGTGCACACATTCATTCAAAACATATGTGTTGGCTTAATCCTGTGTGCCGGGCACTCTTCCAGGCATTGGGAACAAGCCAGACAAGGTCCCCAATGCTCTAACAAAGGAAAACAGACAAGAAATGAATTAACAAATAAAATAACTTCATAGGGCATATTGCTATAGGGAAAATCCAAAGCAGGATATGCTTTCGAGGGACCTAGGAGTGGGTGGCTATTTTAGGGAAAGTGGCCAGGGAAGCCCTCTCTGAGAGGGTGACATAGGAGTGGAGACCTGAGCAATGTCAAGGAAGGGTAAGAATATTCCAGGCGGAGGGAACAGCAAGGGCAAAGGCCTTGTTTGAGCACTACATGGAAGCCATGTCTTAGGGAATAACAGGGTACATCCTGCTTCTTGTTACCCCCATGCCCTATACCTGGCCTCTGCCATGACATTGTCCACAAGGCCAGATACTCTCTCCCTGCTTTCTCTAGAAGCACCTGATGTTCTGAACACCCCTCCTCCTTTTTGCCATTGAGAACGAACCTGCTGTAGCTTCATGTCTCTGCATTCTGCCATCAGGGAGCAGACAACTCACAAATGCTTAAAGCCATGCAAGTCGATGGGGAGCAGTGGCAAGAGACTCCTGGGCAGGACGAAGTCCTGGGTCTAGTCCCTAGGTCTGCAGCCAACCAGTTGTGTGTGTGTGGGCACACCACTTCTGCCCTTCAGACCTCATTTTGACAGCTGCAAAATGGACCTGACGCTCGCTGCCCTATCTTAGACTTAGGGCTCATCGGAAGGATGAATGACATGCAGTATATAAAATGCTCTGTAAATCACATGCATTTACACAGGCCCTTGCTGCAGGTAATGCCTTCATCTACAGATGAAATAGAGAGGAAGGAGCAGACCAGCCTACTGGCTGCCACCAATCTTGCCACCTACAATCTGTCCCTCCTGACAGGGAAGAACACTCTCATTTGCAGAAGGGCTCATAATTCATAAACTTCTCAACAGGGATCTGGTAAGGGCCTTCAATTTCCTCTAACCCTGCAGACCTGGACTCATTCCCAGGGTCTCTTCATTCAACTCACAGGGCCTGAATGGGGCTGGGAGGTGCAGGGAGCTGGCCACAGGAAAGCCCCCCACCCCCCGCCCCGCCTGGGTGCTCCTGACCGCAGGGACTTCCCATGGGGCCTTCACTTCCTGTTCTCTTCCGCCTTGGCTCACCAAGATGATGTAATGCCAAGGTGTGTAAGGCTTGGCTGGAAATTTTCGAAGCAGCTTTTGTAGAGAAATTCCTGCTGACTAAAGAATCAGAAACTAGATTTGTAAACCTGGAAACTTTGTAAATGTCAACTTTGTAAACCTAGAAAGTTGGGCATTAGGGCAGCCTGGGAACCTGCCAGGATAGCTTGTTGTGTCATCATGGTGTTGTACTTTTCTGTTATGACAACAGGAGGAGGACACAGTAAGGTGGGCTCTGGTGGCCAGAGGTTCAAATCCCAGCCCCATGAACTATAGCTGTGGGATCCTGGGCCACATTTATAAAATGAAAGTAAGATAAGACTCTTGCCCACCTCACAAGGTGCTTGTGAGGACTGGGCTAACAACTGTAAAGTGCTTGGCATGTGGTCAGCATTATTTAAGTATTAGCGATTACTATCAGAGGAAATAGATTGGATTTCTTCCCTGGGGAGCTAGGGGCCTGGCTGGTCCAGGGTCAGTCATGAGAGAGAAAACTAGGCTTCCAGTCAGGGCCAGGGGACTACAAGTCTATCAGCACACAAGGCTGGGGGTTCCCAGGTGGTCCCAACACTGGGCACATCCAGGGTAAAGGGACAACTTATGGGCATCTGTAGCACCCCAGTGTCTAGTCCACCCCAGAACTCTCCTTTGCAAGCCTGCCTCCCTCTCCTCTAAGGCTATGAAGTTCTGATGGATCAGTGGCTTAGCCTAGGGTACTCAGTGCATCTGAGAAGCCTGGAGCCCAACATCCGAGAGATGGAGAACGCTGGGAGTAGTGGGAGAGCTGGCATTTGGAAACCGTGGAATTCTGAGTGACTGAGGACTCTTGATCATGGTGAAGGGGCTTCTGAAGAACCCTGAGGATCCACAACCCTAATGATGGTGACTGGCCACTTGCTCCAGCACTAACCTGCCAGCCTGAGGCATAGGAAAGAAGGAGGTAGGGGAAGGGTAGAAGGAAGGGAGGCATCAGGAATGGAGGAGCAAGATATGGAGGTTTAATGTTATTAGAACCCCTCCTTTGAATTGAGACAGTCACAGGCAAAGCCCTCTGGCAGGAGAGACCCCAAGGCTCCCAAAGGAAGTCCTACTATGGGAATGGAAACCTAGACCACACACAAGGAGGGGGGCCCTGGATTCCGTGAGAAGACTGAGAGCTTGGGTGAATCCCTTCATTCCAGCCAGGGGAGAGGTGCATCCTGCTTCCTGCTAGCTTAGACACACAAGGTCAGAGCAAGGGATCTGAGGTTTGAAAATACATGGGATCAGTTTTACAATTCTGATGACTGTAAACCCTTGAGTTGTTTGCCAACTTGTTTATCTACGACTGTAGTTGTTTACAGTAGTAGATAAGCCCTTAAGTTTTTGCAGAGTTCCTAAGAATCTGCTCAGCCTGTCTCCAGACTCAGCTTGTGAAACAACCCTCTTGTTCTCTGAACTCTTTTTGGTTCCTCAAATTCACCTCTTTCTCTCACCTCAGGACCTTAACACAGGCATGGAACACCCTTCCCTCCCCTGCTCCACTGACTAGTTACCTATCCTCACCCTTAAGACCTCAGCTCAGACTCTGCATTTATGTGATCCTCCGTGTAATATCTGTCTCCCAGAGCAGGTCACAGCAAGCACCATGTCTATTTTGTTTACTATTATATCTCCAGCTCATAGCCCAGGATTTGGCCCATAGAAAAATAAATGGGAAACCACTACTCATATTCTCATTCTCTCTCTCTCACACACACACACACACAAACACAGACACACACACACGCACACACAGACTCATACATCACCATAAATAAATGAGACACCCGATCATAACTTCGTAAGTGGTCACACATTGAAATTTCCAAGTCACATCAAATGTGGTCAAGATATATAGACTCTTCTTAACCTGTAATCCATTTTTCTGGGAGCTACCTCCATTGCCACCACCACAACTCACAGAGCCAGCTGATTATACATGTACCTGACCTTGTCCCCAGGCCATGGCTCACTGGACTTATGGTGGGCAGCTGCCTCAAACTAAGCCAGTACCAGGAATAAGAAACTGGGACTAGAGTTCACAGGGGCGAGGCATTGGGTAACTGCTCTCAAACTGAGGACTCCTAAATCCATAAGCCTTAGGGTAGTCACCTTCTGCAGGTGCACAGAGAAGTAGAGAAGACCATTCTGCTGAGAGAGAAGAACAAAGCAAACAGATAGAGGCAGGAATGATAACATTATGGCCTTCGATAGAGAGACAATTACTACTGCCTTAACTTCTTGTAATTTTCCTATTCCCAGTTACTGCCTCTCACAACGTCTGGCTGCACTTCCTGTCACTGTGTCACATCTCACAAATTCCCCATTACAGCCAAAACCAGCTCAAGCATGTCTGACTCCTGCAACCAAAACCTTACTTAAATAATTCCACAAGAGCCAACAAGCAACCCATAAGGGAACTGAGGAGTCAATACAAATGAACAGAGGGAACTAATCCAGTAAGGTACACATTGAAGAATCCTGGACTACATTGGCATGGTGCATCCATGGCCACAAAGCTCACAGACATGAGTCCATTGGTTCAGTAATGCATGTGTGAGGCTTTATCTGCCCAGCACCCAGCCTCATGTTGCTGAGCAGCTCCTCCTTTTCTCAGTCCAACCATTTTTAAACTACTTTATTGAGGTACGATTGACATATAAAAAGTTGTACATATTTAATATTTACATCTCAATTAGTTTGGGGATAAGTATACTCCCATGAAACCATCACCACCGTCAAGGCCATAAACATATCTATCACCTTCCGAAGTGTCCTCCTGCCCCTTAATTATTACCGCTATTATTATTATTATTGGTAAGAACATATAAGATATACCCTCTTAGCAATTTAAAGTATACAATACAGTATTGTTACTTATAGGTACTATGTGATATATTAATAGTAAACCTCCAGAACTTATTTATATTGTATAACTGAAACTTTATACCCTTTAACTATCACCTCTTCATTTCCACTTTTCTCCTGCTCCTGACAACCAGTATTCTACCCTCTTCTTTAAGCTTGACTATTTTAGATTCCACATATAAGCGAGCTCCTGCAGGAAATGTCTTTTTGTGTCTGTCTTATTTCACTCAGCATAATTCCCTCCAGGTCCATCCATGTTGTCTCAAATGTTAGGATTTCCTTCTTTTTAAGGTTGAATAATATTCCAGTGTATGTATATACCACAATTTCTTTATCCATTCATCCACCAGTTGACATTTAGGTTCTTTCCATATCTTGGCTATGTGAACAGTGTTGCAAACTCCAACTAGCTTACCCTATCCTCAGCTACAGTACATTGGGTACGTGACCCAATTCAGACCGATATGAGTCTTCCTGATATTATTCAAGCTGAAACTGAAGGAAGAGGTGCAGTTCCTCTTCCTCTCATGCTGCAAAACACAAGGTGTTAGAGCCATCAGTCAGCTAGATCAAGGTGTGGTTATGTCACTTGCAACAACAACCAACAACCATAACAAAAGAGTCCTTCCTGTGTGTTTGCCTCATGAATATTTACTCCCAACCACTGTGTGCCAGGTGCAATATTAGATTCTGAGGATACAATGGTCAACAAGGTAGGTGTGTATTTGTCTTCATAGGATTCACAGTCTTCACACCTCCAGAAAACTACATTACAGCATAATATATGCAACTATGAAGGAGGCACAGGGTTTTGTGGGAGCACAGAAGAGGAACACCCCACTCAGGCTTGGGAGTGGGGTCAGAGGAGGAAGATGGAGGAAGAGGAAGGATGAGAAGCCCCAAAGTAAGAGAAAGCGTGGGTGGGGAATTCAGGCAATTATAAGTAAGTCACAGAGCTAAACTGTAACATTCAAAGGGAAAAGCAAGCGGAGCCGCCTACAGGGTGAGGGGGGCTCCGGCCTCCACACTCACATCCCTTCACCTTATCAAGGGCCTCAGGCTTAGGGCAGAGTTGGGGACTCCAGAACTTCCTGCAGGGGAGGCTTGGGTTGGCATTCTCGTTGGAAGTTGGGGAAGGGCTAGCAACTCTTCAATTTGCATTTTCCTCCTTACATTGTATACTTGTTTGCAGGAAGGGGAGTTGGAGAGCTGATTTTAATTATAGGGTCCTATACCCAGAAAAACAACTCTAGCCAAAGAATATCTCTGTTGATTGTTGCATGTAACACAGTGGCTGGGCCCTCGGAAGCTCTGCCCCAAATGTTGGTCACTTAAACTAGCTTCCTTTTCTGAGGCCAGAGGCTTTCACAGGGAAGGTAGAAGCATTCAGACCATGGGATTTTGCAGTGCGTCAGAATTCCTGGTGAGACTGGCCTACAAACCTCTCTGTGCTCAGTAACAGGAACGGGTGATCAACCTGTGGTCTCTTACAAAGGATTGCAACATTGGCAAAAGGAGGCTGTGCCCATCAAACAACAACCTAAAGTCTGGGGTTGCCTCAGACCTAAAGCTATCTCAGATGGCTGAGTTTCAGGGGTGGGGCCAAGGCCATGAACTTACACCTCAGGAGGTCCTGTTTGTCTTGTTCTGTTGTAAAAACAGGGTGCACATCTAACCCAGACTGGCCTCTTTGCCTCTGCAAGTAAGGGGCCTGACTGATAGAGGATGGTTTTTGTGTATGCATAAGAAGCCTAGCATGCAATAGAGGTTATCATGTGAGGCATTTAATGGCTGGGTCCTCACCTGTGTGAGTGTAAAGGAAGGACTGAATGGAAAGAACAGTTGAGCTGCAATGCAGTCATAATGCAAGCCTCAGTCCATTCACCAGGAGGTAGGGTGGCCCTGGCAAGGGAGCCAGGCCTTTATATACCCACGTTGAGCAGTCATTGGATGCAGGCTTCACCTGGGGAAAGAATGTGACCTCTTGAGCTATGGGCCATTCTCATGGATGGTTGTGGGGTTGTGAATCTAGGCAGTGTACTACAGTATGCATGCCATTATGTGAACTATCTCAATGAAATTCCACAACAGTATTCAGAATATATTATTATCTTCATTTTACAGATGAATAAACTGAGGCACAGAGCTGTGTGACTCTGAGCCACTTGGCCACCATAGTGCCTTCTCCATAAATAAACACTAGATGTGTAGTCAGGAAATGCCAGTTCAGCAAATCTTAACTTCTCATTTACCCACACACTGTCCCCTAGACAAGTCTTTCAACCTTTTTGAGATTCAGTTTTCCCAGCTTTAAAATGAGGATTATAATACTTGACCTACCTTTTACTTGTCTCATAGAATTGCTGCCAAGATCAATTCAAAACAAGCCCTTATATGTGAATGTGCTTTGTGAACTGCTAATTCCTAGACAAATGTAAGAAAGAATGCTTATTACATGTAAAAGGCAGTATGTGGTCAAACAGATGGCAGCATAGGACCTCTCCAAAACGTCTAAGCCTTTTGGTTACTCCAATTGGCACAGGCCAAATGCAAACATTTCCATTTGATAAATGGAGGGACAGAAGTAAATATCAGGGAAGTTGGTAGGCATAACTCATTCCAGAAATTAGTTCTTGGGATCCATGGCCAACACATGGACTTAGTATGGCTCTGATGCCACAGTGGAAACCAGAGGCAGCCTACCCAAGAGGATATGGACTCCCACAGTGGGATAGAAAGGAGTTAACATTTGTTAAACATCCACCTGTGTCAGGCACTATGCCAGGTGCTTTATATAGGTTGTGTTTTTATCCCTTTAAGAATCATAGGCACTTTACCATTGACAAGTCAGAGGTTCAAAGAGAAGGAGTAGTGGTAACTTGTTAAGGATGCAGAGCTAAGAAAGAGCAGTGTCTGGCTTTCTTCAGCACACCTAATTATCTTTGCGCAAGGTGAGGATCTGGCTCCAATGCCTCAGGAGTCATAATTGAGGGGGCACTGGGAGCTACAGAGGCTGGCCAGCATTGGAATCTGTTTCTACCCAGGAGTTCAAACTGTGTGAGAGGTGAATGTCTTTGTCTCTTGCAGCAAAACCTACCTCTTTAATTTTGGGATGGTCCAAGAACCTGATGTGGTTGATCAGAGAAAGTTGCAAAACTAGGATAGCTTGGAAAGCTAGGATAGCAAGCCCATGGCACAGAAAAAAAAGCTGCTGTGAGGAACAAGGGGCACCAAGAAGAAACATTCCCATAAACCCCAGAATGACAATGGTTTCCTCAAAGGCTTCACAGTAGGACCTGGTATTTGAGTGTTGGCACTACTGCCGGACCAGAACAGGACTGTGCTTGCATGTATACGTGTGCATGTGTGTTGAGTGTTCATACAGTGAATGACATGGAGTCAGATATACCATGGGGCCTCCTTTTTCATCTGCAACCACAGAAGTCTCCATCCAGATCTATCTAAACACGTTTTGAAGGTGACTGTGGTCCTTTGGTAAAGACACACCACTTCTCATCCTGATGGATAATGTGAAGTAGGTCTCCAGGTGAGGTGTGAGGATCAATCAGCAGAAAGCAGAGTCAAGAAGAAACCAAGGCATGGCCCAAATCTTTTTCTCTATGGGGAAATTTCCCCATCTGTAAAATGGGGATGAAGACAGCACCTTGGTAATATGGGTAAAGTTTGTAGTAGGACAATGCAAATATGGTAAGTGCATGTCAGCTGATAGCCATGGCTCTTCCAAAATTTGATATATGCTGAGGTTACTTTTTTTGCAGTCATAAAAGTTTAGAAGTGTCATACATTTGTTGAGAATTAAGTGCTTCATCACTATGTTGTGTCTTTCCCCCTTCCTGTTAGTGTTTTCTCAGTGAAATTCTGCTCTGATATAAAAGGGTGAACCCAGCTCTCTTCTAGTTAGTTTGACTGTGTTCTTCTATCCCTTTACTTTCAACTTTTCTGTGTTTAATATTTTAGGACGGTGTCCTGGAAATATCATTGCCAGATTTTAAAATCCAATCTGACAATATGTCTTTCAACTAGGAAGTTTAGTTCATTTTCATTTTTTGCAATCTTTAATGTATTTGGATTTGTTTCACTATCTTAATTTTTTTTTTTTTTTGACGGAGTTTCGCTCTTGTTGCCCAGGCTGGAATGCAATGGCACAATCTCTGCTCACCACAACCTCTGTCTCCTGGGTTCAAGCGATTCTCCTGCCTCAGCCTCCCGAGTAGCTGGGATTACAGGCATGCACCACCACACCCAGCTAATTTTGAATTTTTAGTAGAGACGGGGTTTCTCCATGTTCGTCAGGCTGGTCTTGAACTCCCGACCTCAGGTGATCCACCCATCTTGGCCTCCCAAAGTGCTGGGATTACAGGCATGACTTAATTTTTAATTTTATTTTAGACCCTTTTCAATGCTTCTTTTTTTTCTCTCACCTTATTCTTTATTTTGGGTGGGGATGTTGGTGGTTGCTATTGTTTTCTTATTCCGTTCCCCTTCCCATATTGATTTAGAAGTTATATACTCTGTTTCTCTTGTTTTAGTGGTTACTATTAAATTTTTATCATGACTATTTTACTTTTCAGGGTCTAAAATTAATAAATATCTAACCCCCCTACCCAAAAAAAATACGATTTATGAGTATTTTTAACTTTGATCAACTCCCTCTCAACTTACAGGCTTAACATTTTAATTTGTCTTAACATTTTAGTGCTGCCCTTTTTCTAACCCCACATTTAGATTTATTTTTCAAAGATTAGTTTAGATTATTCTACATGTTTACTGTTTTCTTCTTCACCATTTTTACTGACATCCAAGGTCCCCTGTGGTAAGCAGAATAATGCCCCTACTCCACCACCCGCAATACCCACATCCTATTATTCCCTTGGGCCTGTGACTATGTTAGGTTACAAGGCGAAAAAGAAATTAAGGTTACAGATGGAATTGAGGTTGCTAATCAGCTGACCTTAAAATAACGAGATTATCTTGGATTATTTAGGCGGACCCAATCTAATCACAAGGGTCCTTAAAAGTAGAGAAGGGAGGCAGAAGAGGTCAGAGTGATAAGATGAGAGAAGGACTCGACTACCACTGTTAGCTTTGAAGATGTGGGAAGAAGCCACTAGCTAAGGAATGCAAATGCCTCTAGAAGTTAGAGAAACATCATCTCCAGAGCCTCCAGTGGCCCTGCTGCTACCCTGATTTTAGCCCAGCAAAACTTCTAACCAGAAATCAGGAGGTTAAATTTCTGACCTACAGAACTGAAAGATAATTTCGTGTTGTTTAAAGCCACTAAGTTTGCGGTAATTTCTTAGAGCAACTAATAAGAAACTAATATACCAGCCTTTAGGGATCATTTTTCTTCCTTTTGAAATATCCTTAGATATTCTTATCAGTTGTAACAAAACAAAAGAATAAATGCTTGAGGTGATGAATACCCCCAAAAAAATTTTTAAAAAGAAACATCCTTACATATTCGTTTAGGAAGTAATCTCATTCACTGTTTATCCAGAAATGTCTTTATGGTGTACTTCTTGAAAGATTGGTTTGGTTTGGTTTGGTTTGGTTTTGAGGCAGAGTCTCACTCTGTCACCCAGACTGGAGTGCAGTAGCACGATCTCAGGTCACTGCAACCTCTACCTCCTAGGTTCAAGTGATTCTCCTGCCTCAGCCTCCCAAGTAGCTGGGATTACAGGTGCACGCCACCACACATGGCTATTTTTTTTTTTTGTATTTTTAGTAGAGATGGGGTTTCACCATGTTGGCCAGGATGGTCTCAAACTCCTGACCTCAAGTGAGCCACGTTCCTTGGCTTCCCAAAGTGCTAGGATTACAGGCGTGAGCCACCACGCCTGGCCAAAAGATATTTTTGATAGGTATACAATTTTATATTAACAGTTAGTTTTTCTCTTACCATTTTCAAGATGTCTTTCAACTGCCTCCTTGCTTTCATTGTTGTTGAGAAGTCAGCTGTCATTCCACTTGTGAAATAATATCTTTAGCTTTGGTGATTTACAGATTCATTACAAGGTATCTTTGGTGAATTTCTCTTCATTTATCCTTTGTAAAAGCTGTGTTTCTGAGATCTGTAGGTTCATTTATTTATCAGTTCTGCAATAGTCTCAGACATTAACTCCTCAATGTTGGTGCTCTCTCTATTTTCACCTTAAGGTGCTGTGATTAGATGTCTTATCAGGTCTTATACTATCCTCACAGTGTCTTAACATATCTGCCATATATTAAATTACCCTATTTCATCATTTTGCATTCTGTGTAATAGTTTTTGAAATCTTTCAGCACAATAGTTTTCTGTAACTACATTCATTTTGCTGTTTAAACCTATTGACTTTTTACTTCAATAACTGTATGTATTATTTCTAAAAGCTCAATTTAATTCTTTCTCAAATATGCCAGTTCGTTTGTTATTCTTGCTTCTTGCTCACTTTTTAATTTGATTTATTTTCTTTAAATCTTTCAAACATAGTTATATTAAATTCTGAATCTGATAAGTCTGGTTTCTGAGGGCCTCAGTCTGCTGTTTTTGTTTTAGACTCTGAGGTTCCCACATCACTGGGACCACTTCATGCCTGAAGTTGAAAGTTTGAGCAGTGAGGTCATATTCCCACCTGGTACTCTAAAGCCCACTTAGTGATAACCTCAAAACTCTCAAAAAAAGGAAAGGAAAGAGAAGCCACATTAAATTATTTATAATATTGACCCTCTAACACAAAATTTAACAATTAGCTCTTTGCTAGGACAGGTAAACACAAGCAATAAATATTTTGGTTAAAGCAGTTATTATAGAACAATGTTTCTTAACCTGAGAGTGTTTTGTGGATACACTTCAGGGCATCTATCAACTCATTTAAATTTTATGTACTAAATCAGGTTCATTTTGAGGATAAGAATGCATATCTCAAAATAATTTATAATCCCAAAAAGGTCAAGAATTACTGCCAGGGGAAAGCTTCAAAAATAAAAATAAGTTATTATTTTGTATCTTTATTCACTATCCCTTTGCTCTTCTTGTTCCTTATTCATTCCCTTGTTTAGCCTCTAAGAAAGACCCTTTGCTTATTTTATCACGTGATTTTGGAGTCATACAAATTGGAAAGAAAAATACTAAATTCCAGTGAAGAAGTGAGCAAAGGAAATTGTGCAAAAAGTAGAATTTAGACAGAAAATAAAAATACAGAAAATGCTTAACTTTCATCAATAACAAGGGATTAATAGTTAAAATAAGCCATTAACAACTAATGAATTAGCAGAAAATAGGAAAAGCCCATTTTCCAACATTGGTGAGATGGCTATGAAATGGGAGGCCAGCAATAGGCTCTCGTTCCAACTCTTCCAGAAGGTGATTGAATGACATGTATCAAAAGTCATGAAAAGATTACTAATCTTTTGATCAACTAATTTAATTTCAGGGAAAATTACAATATAAAATAATTCAAAGAATAAAAACCACATGATTATTTCAACATAGTTAAAAATAGCAAAACATTAGAGGTAACCTCAATGTGTAAAAAGGAAAATTAACTAATAATGCTACATTTATAGACAATTATACAGCTGTTTGAAATGCTGAATTTTGAATATGGGATAGTAAACATGAAAAGTGCTTATAACACACTGTTAATGTCATCTCACCCAACTGGGGGATCAAAAAAGGGAAGGAGATTTCTGAGCTGCACAGTTCTCAGAAGAGATGGAACTCGGATGTCAATTTCTCCCAATTTTAAAAAAGTTCTGAGTAGATGGTTGTGCCTCGTTATTGGATGACCATATTGCTTGAGTGGCAAACTGTGAAGCCTGTAACTACATATATAGAGTTTACATTTCAATTCTCACCTAAAATTTACCCTGATACATCTTTAATGAGTGACATAATGATTACTGAGCAGGATGATAAGTAAGCCCAAACATTTGTGTTGTCATGAGAGATAATATATAATCACCATGGCCCTAGTACTCAGCAGGAAATGTTAGGGTTTTCTTTTCACAGAATCTTCAGTCATCAGCTATGCTAGCAGTAGCCCCTGACGTCATAAGCTCCTGACTCATCGTGTTCATCAGTCTAGTACTCACTTTTTCCAAACATGTCCACCATCTTCATTCCTTTCTATATGTTCTCCCTCTACCCACAATGTGCTTCTAGCCAGAAACTCATCCACCCCTGAGCCCAGCTACAAGGCCACGTCCTCTGAAAGATCTCCTCCATGCATTCCTCTATTGGTGTTACAACTTCCTTTCAGGGTTCCCATGTCTTTGTTTTTATATCTACATCACTACACTGTGTTATGGTAATTTGTGATTCCATCTGTTTTCCCACTGGGACTGGGAGTTTCTCAAAATCAGAACTATGTTTAATTCATGGCAAAATAAATCAGATGTGGGATTTAGAGTTGGATAAACCTGGTTTTAAATTTCAGCTGGACCACTTACTAGCTACATGACCTTGGCCAAGTTACTGGGCCTTTCCGACCTTCTGTTTCTTTATCAGTATAATGGGACTGAAAAAGAACCTGTCTCATAAAGCTCTTTGGCACATGCTAAGTGCCCAATAAATGTTAGCCATGTACTCAGGCTTGTGGGCTACTGGAGTAAACCAAGACCAAAGTCTTTGACTCCTCGCTCAGCACCATACATAGAAACTAAAGGGAGGTGTTGAAATCCCAAAACGCCCCAGCTACTTGAGCCAACAAGACTCCAACTCCAAGTCATCAGTTACTTTTCTATCTCCTGGGAGCACTCAGACACTGCGGAAATCCCTTTGCATACCTTTTGCCCCTACCGTGAGAAGGCCCAGGAGTAGACATGTGGGGGCAGGAGGAGTCAGATTCTCTACCCACTACCCAGCCTTTCATCCCTCCCCTCACTGGGCCAACAGTCAGTGAGTCACTGCTAACATCCCCCAGAACACCCACTAGTCTTAAAGCCGGTGACTTCATGCTGTGAAGAAATTTTCCTCTGAGAAGCATCTCCTCCAGGTTACCAAAGATTCACTCTTCTCCAAGTACCATTGCCCTGAACTTTATTTACCTCTAACCTTTCAAAGTGACCAGCTAACACTAACAATACCTCTGCCTCACTTTGCATGTTACTAAGACTCCAGACATTTCTCAGGAATTCTCTTGACTTCCTTCCTCAGTGCTTCAGTAGAACCGTAGTACCATGTAATGATGAAAATCACTCTGTCTAGTCTTAGTCACATCTCTTAACCCCTGGCCATTTACATGGAATGCTTAACTGAGAAAATTTGGTTTAAGAAAAAAAAAAAAAAAACCCTGGATGCCATAAAAATTAAATAAAATAACTTAGTGAAAGAACCAAAAACCTTGTAGGTACTCAACACATTTTGAATATTACCTACTTTCTCCCTTTCAAAATATTGTTGCTCCTTCCTTTCTTTCTTTGAAGTCCCAGCTTTTGATGGACAGTTCCCCAATAATATTCATATGACACCCAGAATGTCCCAAACAGAATCCATTACCTTCCCACCCCACCCTCTGCTCTCCCCAACCATCTTTCTTCTGATTGCTGTATTTCTGTTGATAGCACAACCCTTCTTGTATTAGTTTCCCATTGCTGCTATAACAAATTACCACAAACTTAGTGCCTTAAAACACAAATATATCCTCTTACAGTTCTGTAGGGCAGAAGTCTGACAGAGGTGACACTAGGCTCAAATCAAGGTGTCAGCACTGCTGTGATCTTTCTGGACTCTGGGGGAGAATCCATTTCCGCATCATTGCCAGCTGCTAGAAGCCACCCACATTCCTTTCCTCATGGCAGCATCACTCCAACCTCTCCTTTTATCAGCACATCTCCCTTGCAATTCAATCTCCTGTGTCCCTATTTTGAGAATGCTTGCTGTTACATTGGACACAACTGGATAATCCAGGAGAGTCTTTCTATCTTGAGATCCTTAGTTTAATCCCATCTGCAAAATCCTTTTTTCTATGTTAGGTAACACTTGGATTGACTCTAGACGTTAGGACACGGATGTCTTTGAGGGCCATAATACTACCTACTGCACTTCTCTCAGACTCCCAGGCCTGTGACATCAGGACCACCTGTGACTCCTCCACCTCCATTCCAATCCCATCTACCCTCACAGGATGGAGTGATAGCACCAGGTCATGTGCCCACTCTGATCTACTGATACAGGCTGCCTGAACTATGATGCTTAGGACTGTGAAGTTGTGTCTTTGATTCCAAGAAAGTATTGTCTGATCAAGTAGTCATGTCTGCCATGGCCATGGGATGTCAGGTCAGCATGAGTACTTTGCACCTCTATCCCAGCTCCTCCTGTGCCTTGTCAGGCCTCTGAGCCCAAGCTAAGCCATTGTATCCCCTGTGACCTGCACATATAGATCCAGATGGCCTGAAGCAAGTGAAGAATCACAGAAGAAGTGAAAATGGCCAGTTCCTGCCTTAACTGATGACATTCCACCATTGTGATTTATTCCTGCCCCATCTTAACTGAGTGATTAACCTTGTGAAATTCCTTCTACTGGCTCAGAACCTCCCCCACTGAGCACCTTGTGACCCGCACCCCTGCCCAAAGAGAGAAACCGCCTTTGACTGTAATTTTCCACTACCTACCCAAATCCTATAAAACAGCCCCACCCCATCTCCCTTCACTGACTCTCTTTTTGGACTTAGCTCACCTGCACCCAGGTGAAATAAACAGCCTTGTTGCTCACACAAAGCCTGTTTGGTGGTCTTTTCACATGGACGCGTGTGACACACCTGACCTCGCCTTCCCATGCCTACAGGCTTCCCCCTTCCCCAATTAGAGCTGCTTGTCCAAACCATTGCAATAGCTCTATGTGAACTGAATCCCTCCACAATCCACATATCAAAGTCCTAACTCCCAATGTGGCTGTATTTGAAGATAGAGCCTATAAGAAAGTAATTGAGGTTAAATAAGGGTGAGGCCCTAACACAATAGAATTGGTGTCTTTATAAGAAGAGGTAGAGACACCAGAGAACTCTCTCTCTCCCTGTGCCTGCACAGACACCAAGGAAAGGCCACAGTGAAAAGGTAGCTGTCTGCCAGTCAGCAAGTGGATGATCTGAGACTTGATCATAGCCTCCAGAACTGGGAGCAAATACATTCTTCCTGTTGGTTAAGCCACCCAGCCTGTGGTATTTTGTTATGGCAGTCTGAGGTGACTAAGACAAGCTGCTTAAGATAAAAAGTCTCGGGCAGGGCACGGTGGCTCACACCTGTAATCCCAGCACTTTGGGAGGCCTAGGTGGGCGGATTACCTGAGTTCGGGAGTTCAAGACCAGCCTGACCAACATGGAGAAACCCTGTCTCTACTAAAAATACAAAATTAGCCGGGTGTGGTAATGCATGCCTGTAATCCCAGCTACTTGGGAGGCTGAGGCAAGAGAATCGCTTGAACTGGGGAGGTGGAGGTTGCAGTGAGCCAAGATCGCGCCATTGCACTCCAGCCTGGGTAACAAGAGAGAAACTCCGTCTCAAAAAAAGTAATTAAAAAAAGAATAAAAAAGTCTCTCTTCCCCAGCTCCAATCTGCCTTCTACGCTATTGCCAGGATCTTTCAGAGCAGTGGTTTCTACATGTTGGTCCTTAGACCAGTGCCAGTTTTAATGATGGGCTAAATGAAATGAGAAAATCGAGAGCCCAGGGCTTGATATTTAAATATGTTGGGATGCTATTGTTAACTCTTCACTCTTGAGAAAGGCAGTCCTTTCTTCTGAGATCATGCTCACTGAGTGGAGAGGAAATGTAAAAATGGCCTTTCTTTTATGAAATAGTGGCTATAGTAGGTGCAACTTGTTATTTTTATTAATGTTCTCGTGAAAATTATAAGTTGTTTTCCCAAGTTTTTAAAAAGATTACAGGTATGATACATTAAAATATCTTTGAATGTTGGTTTTACATCACAGCTCTAATCACATCAGGCCTCCTGCTCCCAATCTTAAAATGTGAATGCCTCTTCCCACAGGTGGAAGGAAACCCCCTCGCTACCCCAATCCCTACTCCCCACCCCCACTGCATCCACCAGGGAGGACAAAGGTCAACCAGCGAAGACAATTTTAAGACTCTTATCAGTCTGGAGATGGCACCAGGGGAATTTACATTAACAAGCTTTACAAACTAGCCTTTATCTGACATTTCGCCTTTCCACAAGTCACTATTCTTAGAGACTCAAAGTCCTTTTTAATTCTCTTGTCATGTCTCTAAAACTTTACTGTTCTTTGTTGAAGACACTATATAAGCTGGAATTCAAAGCCACCTCTTTGAAAGCTACTTATTCCCTGGGTGTCTCCCATGTATATATGAAATATACATGTTAATAAACATCTGCTTGTTTTTCTCTTATTAATCTGCCCATTCCAACTAAGAACTTATGAGAACTGAGAAAAAATATTTTTCCTCTCCTACAAAGTCTTCCTGATCGCCCAGCCACTGGCAGTCTCCTCCTCCTCACAGGTCTCTTGGATCTTCTTTGTGGTATTTAAATCTTGGCTTGTTTGAGCTTTTTAGCCACCCTGTGCTAAGAAGGAGCATAAATATGTGGTGATTACAAACATGGCTTTCTGTCAGAACAGTCTAAATTTGATTCTTGTCGGCACCACTTACTAACTGGGATAAGTTCCTTAACCTCTCCGAGCCTCAGTTTCTTCATCTGTGTGACAGGGTGATAGAAGTACCTCCTAGGTGGGGGCCTATAGGAAGTGCAATGGCACCGTGCCTGCAAGAGAAACCATTAGGCCAACCTCATAGCTGTGAGGACCACAGCTCATTCTTCTTTGTCTCCACGAGGGGCCAGTGCTTGGCCTGACAGACTCTTGTCCTCCCCTTGTCATTGGCTGCTTCTCTTGTGACTAGCACAAGACTCAGCTGGTACCTGTTGGCCTGAACATGAATGCGCCTGGCCTCAAAATAATCTCCAGTTTTCCAGCTTTTTTTTTTTTTTTTTTTTTTTTTGAGACGGAGTCTCGCTCTGTCGCCCGGGCTGGAGTGCAATGGAGTGATATCGGCTCACTGCAAGCTCCACCTCCCGGGTTCACGCTATTCTCCTGCCTCAGCCTCCCGAGTAGCTGGCACTACAGGCATGCGCCACCATGCCCAGCTAATTGTTTTTGTACTTTTTTAGTAGAGACGGGGTTTCACAATGTTAGCCAGGATGGTCTTGATCTCCTGACCTCGTGATCCGCCCACCTAGGCCTCCCAAAATGCTGGTATTACAGGCTTGGTCCAGCTTTTAAGAAGGAAGAGGATGCTGAGGAAAAATGGCGGATAGGAGGCAGGACTAATTTGCAGCTCCCACTCAGACGAACAGAGCAGTGTGTGGAGACCCACATCGTGAACTTTTGCTCCAAGAACTTCCACAGGAACGTACCAGGAAAGCCGAGAAAGTCCACAGACCCTTTGAAGGAGGTGGATTGCCACTGCAGGCTCCATGGGACAGTCGAGGAACTGTGAGTTCGCTCATTTTCTCAGCTGGGAGGCTGTAGCCTGGGGAAAGTTCTCAGCCCTGCTCACCAGCTTCCTGGAAATAAACTCAGTGCTGTTGGTGGGGCATGGTGGGAGTGAAACCGGCCTTTAGGGCTGTGGGCTGCATGGGAGCTGGGTGAGGCCTGTGGCTGCCAGCTTTCTCCTACTTCCCCAGCAACCTGTGTGACACAGCGGAGGCAGCCATAATCCACCTGGGAACAGAACTCGACTGGCCTGGGAATCACACCCCCAGACCCCATAGCCGCCTCAGCAAGCCCGGCCCAAGGAGAGTATGAGCTCAGACACACCTAATCCTGCCCCTGCCTGATGATCTTTCTCTACCCGCCCTGATAGCCAAATACAAAAGACATAATCTCTTGGGAGCTTTAAGGCCAGGAGTGGGTCTCACCCACTGCCTGATCCTCCCTATACTGATGCATTCTTGAAAGCACCAACTCCTAGCTGGAGGCCAACCAACACAAAATCAGTGCAGTTAACAAAAATACAAGAACCCTCACAGAGTCTACTTCACTCCCCTCCTGCCTCCACCAAAGCAAGTGCTGGAATCCATGGCTGACAGACCTGAAAACGGATCATATCACGGGATTCTGCAGATACTCCCCAGTACTAGCCCAGAGCCCAGTAGCTCCACTGAGTGGCCAGGTCCAGAAGATAAATAACAATCACTGCAGTTCAGCTCTAAGAAAGCCCCATCCCTAGGGGAAGGGAGAGCAGCACATCAAGGGAGCACCCCGAGGGACAAAAGAAACTGAACAGCAGCCCTTGAGTCCCAGATATTCCCTCTGACGTAGTCTACCCAAATGAGAAGGAACCAGAAAAGCTATTCTGGTAATATGACAAGATCAGAGCAGAACTAAATGAAATTGAAACAGACAAAATACAAAAGAAAAATGAAACAAAAACTGGTTCTTTGAAAAGATAAACAAAAGTGATAGACCATTAGCAAGATTAACCAAGAAAAGAAGAGAGAAGATCCAAATAAGCTCAATTAGAAATGAAATGGGAGACGTTCCAATACTACAGAAATACAAAAGGTCATTGAAGCCTACTATGAACACCCTTATGTGCATAAACTAGAATACCTAGGAGATGGATAATTTCCTGGAAATATACAGCCCTCCTAGATTAAACCAGGAAGAAATAGAAACTCTGAACAGATCAATAACAAGCAGTGAGATTGAAATGGTAGTTAGAAGTAATTGTAATGGAAATGGTAACAACAAAAAAAGTCCAGGGCCAGATGGATTCACAGCTGAATTCTATCAGACATTCAAAGAAGAATTGGTATCAATACTATTGACACGATTCCAAAAAATAGCAAAAGAGGGAATCCTCACTAAATCATTCTATGAAGCCAGTATCACCCTAATGCCAAACCAGGAAAGGACGTAACAAAAAAAGAAAACTATAGACCAATATCCCTGATGAACATGACACAAAAATCCTCACCAAAATACTAGTTAATCGAATCCAGCAGCATATCAAAAAGATAAGCCACCATGATCAAATGGGTTTCATACCAGGAATGCAGGGATAGTCTAACATTCACAACTCAATAAATGTGATACATTACATAAAGAGAATTAAAAACAAAAATCACGTGATCATCTCAGTAGATGCAGAAAAAGCATGTGACAAAATCCAGCATCCTTTTATGATCTAAAACCCTCAGCAAAATTGGCATCGACGGGACATACCTTAAGGTAATAAAAGTTATCTACGACAGACCCACAGCCAACATTATACTGAACAGGAAAAAGTTGAAAGCATTCCCCTTGAGAACTGGAACAAGACAAGAATGCCCACTTTCACCACTTCTATTTAACATAGTACTGGAAGTCCTAGCCAGAAAAATCAGACAAGAGAAAGAAATAAAGGACATCCAAACCAGTAAAGAGGAAGTCACACTGTTGCTGTTTGCTGATGACATGACTGTATACTTAGAAAACCCTAAAGACTCATCCAGAAAATTCCTAGAACTGGTAAATGAATTTGGCAAAGTTTCAGGATACAAAATTAGTGTACACTAATCAGTAGCCCTGCTATACACTAACAGCAACCAAGCTGAGAATCAATTCAAGAACTCAATCCCTTTTACAACAGCTGCAAAAAAATAAAAATAAAAATAAATACTTAGGAATATACTTAACCCAAGGAGATGAAAGACCTCTACAAGGAAAACTACAAAACACTGCTGAAAGAAATCATAGATGACACAAACAAATGGAAACACATTCCATGCTCATGGATGGTAGAATCAGTATGGTGAAAATGACCATGCTGCCAAAAGCAATCTAAATTCAATGCAATTCCCAACAAAATACTACCATCATTTTCACAGAGCTAGAAAAAAAATCCTAAAATTCATAAGGAACCAAAAAAGAGCCCACATAGTCAAAGTATGGCTAAGCAAAAAGAGCAAATCTAGAAGCATTACATTACTCGACTTCAAACTATACTATAAGGCCATAGTCACCAAAACAGCATAGTACTGGTATAAAAACCAGCATATAGACCAATGAAACAGAATAGAGAACCCAGAAATAAAGCCAAATACTTACAGTCAACTGATCTTTGACAAAGCAAACAAAAACATAAAGTGGGAAAAGGACACCCTATTCAACAAATGGTGCTGAGATAATTGGGAAGCCACATGTAGAAAAATGAAACTGGACCCTCATCTCTCATCTTATATGAAAATCAACTCAAGATGGATCAAGAACTTAAATCTAAGACCAAAAACCATAAAAATTCTAGAAAACCCTTCTAGACATTAGGAAACCCTTCTAGACATTGGCTTAGGCAAAGTCTTCATTACCAAGAACCCAAAAGCAAACACAACAAAAATAAAGACAAATAAATGGCACTTAATTAAAAAGCTTCTGCACAACAAAAGAAATAATCAACAGAGTAAACCGACAACCCATAGAATGAGAGAAAATCTTCACAATCTATACATCCAACAAAGGACTAATATCCAGAATCTACAAGGAACTCAAACAAATCAGCAAGAAAAAAAACAAACAATCCCATCAAAAAGTGGGCTAAGGACATGAATAGACAATTCTCAAAAGAAGATATACAAATGGCCAACAAACTTATGGAAAAATATTCAATATCACTATCAGGGAAACGCAAATCAAAACCACAATGCAGTAACAAGTTATTCCCACAAGAATGGCCATAATAAAAAAAAATAGATGTTGGCATGGGTGTGGTAAAAAGGGAACACTTTTACACTGTTGGTGGGAATGTAAACTAGTGTAACCACTATGGAAAACAGTGTGGAGATTTCTTAAAGAACTAAAAATAGATCTACTCTTTGATCCAGCAATCCCACTTTTGGGTATCTATCCAGAGGAAAAGAAGTCATTATATGAAAAAGATACTTGCACACGCATGTTTATAGCAGCACAATTCACAATTGCAAAAATATGAAACCAGCCCAAAAGCCCATCAATCAATGAGTGGATAAAGAAAATGTGATATACATACATATATATCACTCATAAGTGGGAGCTAAGCTGTAAGGACTCAAAAGCATAAGAATCATACAATGGACTTTGAGGAGTCAGGGGGAAAGGGTGGGAGGGGGAATGAGGGATAAAAGACTACACAGCGGGTACAGTGTACACTGCTTGGGTGATGGGTGCACTAAAATCTCAAAACTCCCCACTGAAGAACTTATTCATGTAACCAAACATGCCTGTTTCCCAGAAACCTGTTGAAAAAAATGCAATCACACACAGAAAAGAAGTAATGCTGAAAATAAAATGATTTTCATTTCCAGCTCCCCCACAAAAAAAATTTTTTTTAAAGGAAGAAGAGAATGTTACAGCAGAATGATCCTTCCTCTGTGAATACCCCCTCTCTGTCTTTCATTGGCACATTCGCCACCCCCTACAAAAGTCTCCCTCGATCTCTATCCATTTTCTAAGCCAGTTATCCAGCCTTCCTATTCATTCTGGGAACTAACCTGATTTGTTTTGAATACTTTTTTTAAAAAATCAATAAATTTCTGTTTAAATTAGTCTGAAGTCTATTTCCACTGCTTGTTCCACAGAGACCTGACTGATGCAAATGGATCTACCCACAAAGATTAATTTGCCACACTATGTTGTCAACACTTTGCATTTGGGTTCCTAAAGTATGTGATGTATATCACTGGTGGTACAAAAGATTAATTTCAGATCTCAGGATGTATTTCTGTGTTTTAATAGTATTATTATGTATTTATTTTAAGATGTAATAGAAATACACAGTCCATTAAACTTATGATTTCATGGATATCAGTGCCATGCCCAGGAGGAAGCAAAAGTGAGCAATCTCTATTTAAAAATATGTGCAACTATACAGGCATTCGCAGTGTAGTGGCTTTTAAATTTTCTACCCATCAACTAAACATGCTTTCCATTTGGGGATGAATTCCACACTGGTCTCGTTTTGGTGGGAGACAGGGCTCTGCCTTCCATTTCATAACCAGAAAGAACCAACTACTCCCTTCCTCCTCCCTGATAGTGAGGAAAGTGTGGGCACATGAGCCTTTGTTTATAAGCCACGTGGATGCTCTTACTGAAGACTTTGAATCTGAGGGAGTGAAGCAAGACACAGAAAGCATTGGGTTACCTGTGGCAGTGGCTACTATTCTGACCACTCACTTTATGAGTGAGCATTTTGATATCACAAAGCACCAAACAAGATCCAGAACACTGCAGGAGTCTGTCCAGGGTCACACAGCTATTGAAGAGTAGGGCTCATGGTGGGACAAGACCTCTCCTCCAAGCCCCATGCTCTGTACTACATTCACTTGTAGAAGAGTATCAGGTTTGTCTCTGTGAGTCAGCCACCCTATGAGCACTGTCCCCAGACGTGGTGATGCTAAGCTGGGCTCTAAGCTGCATGGTGGAAATCCAGAAAAGGAGCACAGGCTTCACTTGAGAAGAATGTGAGAGTATTGGCTCAACTTTCCACCATGGGCATAAAGGTACACAAATTGCGTAGTCCCCCAGCATGGCCAGGGAGCAGGAGGGGAAACCACCCCACAAAGAGCTCTGGCTTATCCCTACTGACATACACAGACCATTTCTGGTTCCTACACCTCAGAAGACATGAAAGAGGTAGTACAGATGGTGGCTTGGCTACTCAATGTCTCTCTTAGCATCCATCCAACTCATTCCTGCAGTGCTTGGAAAGCTAAAATCCACATTTCTCAGACTGTCTTACAGCTAGAGTTCCAGATGTGAGTTCAATTCTGCCAAGCAGATGCATTCATGGCAGACTTAAATTTGGAATACATTATTTAAATAGAGCCATCTATTTTTTTTCTTTTTTCTTTTTTCTTTTCAGATGAAGTTTCACTCTTGTCCCCCATGCTGGCATGCAATAGTGCAATCTTGGCTCACTGCAATCTTTGCCTCCCAGGTTCAAGGGCTTCTCCTGCCTCAGCCCCTCCGAGTAGCTGGGATTATAGGCATCTGCCACCATGCCTGGCTCATTTTTGTATTTTTATTAGAGACAGGGTTTCACCATGTTGGCCAGGATGGTCTAGAACTCCTGACCTCAGGTGATCCACCCACCTCGGCCTCCCAAAGTGCTGGGATTACAGATGTGAGCCACCACGCCTGACCTAGAGCCATCTATTTCCTTACTGCATATTTTAGCAAGCACTGCATGCTTCAGGAGGTAACTTTCTGATCTCCAGATTATAGGTAAAGCTGTGTTTTTCTGAAGCCAACAGCTGTGTGATCCCTGCACTGGGCCCCAGTGCTGTGTTGCTGGAGCCAGCAGTGTAGCAGCATCTTCCTGATTGTGATAGAGATGATGGCTCTCCAGCAAGCCAGTTTCACAGTGTCCCTCTGGGAATTATTCCTGGATGTCCAGTCAAAAGCCCATTCCTGTGGTCCTCCAGCTGATTCTGTAAGAACCAAATTCTTTATATGGAAACATTTTCCCATTAAACTAGCTAGGGTACTTTCCATAGTCTTTCACTGAATCCCAACAAATTAACCAACATTTCACCCTTTTGCATACCTCTCTGCTTGTGCGCATTCTTGGCTGTGTCTAAAAATCCCCTTGCCCTTACTCTGTCTGGATAACTCCTCCCTTTACCTCAACACTTGGCCCAAACATCTCCTCTTCTTTGAAGACTGTACTGCCTATTTAGTATAGGATTTAAAGTTAGTTATTGCTCCTCTTCATTCCCATAGTCTACATTTTTCTCCCTTTCCCTCTTCTTCTCCCTCTTCCCCCTTTCCTTCTTCCCTTCCTTTTCTTTTCCTTTCTTCTTTCTTCCCTTTCTTCCTTTCATTCTTTCTCCCTTTTTTTCATGTACTCATTTAACACACGTTTATTGAGTATCCAGTACAAGTCAGTCACTGGAGATACAAACACACAGGGCACAGTCTTGCCCTTGAACTACCTACAGATTCTTGGAAGAGGCTCACAATTAACATGCTATTTGGCAAGTGTTATGCTGGGGGCGATCCAGTGTCTCGTGGCTGCTGAGAAAAAGCTGCAGAGCTACACATGGTTTCCAAGAGGGGTTGAGTTTTCAGCTGATCTCTGAAGTATGAGTAAAATTAACCAGGGAAGTAGAAGAGGAAGGATTTTCCAAACAGAAGTTGAGATACAAGTTCTGTGCAAAGACAGAACTTGTGAGAGATGACAGCATTCTGGAGAACCTTTAAGAACCTCATAATCATAATGGCTGTTATTAAATTTGCTGCATGTACAAGAATCCAGAAGGGCAATGGAGAAATGACCTAAAGATTGGCAGGGCCCAGAATCTGAGGAGCCTTGTCTTTGCCACAAGCATGCGGGGAGCCATTGAAGAAAAGGCAGGGTGCCATCCCTATGTAGCAATGTGGACCTGCTTTAGAACAAAGCAAGACTGGGAATTCCCATTTGGGAGCCCCTCTCTCTCACAAGAGAGAGCTACTCTCCTTTCTCTTTCTTTTTCCTATTAAACCTCTGCTCCTAAACAAAACAAAACAAAACAAAATGGAGGCAAGACTTTGTGGTAAAGAGACTAGCTGGGAGGTTGTTCAGTGACCTACAGATAAGGAGACAAGAGTCTAACCCACAGTGCTGACCATAAGGATGGAGAGAAAACCCTAGAAATGTTTAGGAGGTAGACTCAATAGGACCTAGTAACTACTGAATATGGGAAGTGACTATTGAATGTAGAAGGGATCAAGGGTATTATTATTTAAAGGCTTAGATAACTGGCGGGCAGCAATAGCATCATTCATTGAGAAAGATGATACAAGAGGCGGAGAAACAGATTGATTCTAAGGGTAGTCAGGGAGATGGTTAATTCAATTTGAGTTGTGTTGTGTTTGAGATGCAGATGGGATGCTAAATGGAGTGTCCAGTTGGAAACTGGATGTACAAACCTGGAAGCTAGAAGAGAAAAATGAACTAAAGATAAAGATCTGTCATTTATGGTTGAAGCTTGGAGATGCCTGAAGGAGAGAATGTGGAGTAAAGGGAAACCCAACATTTACATTATTTTGTAGCATCATTCAAAAAAATTATCTCTTCTTCCTGCTGGGTGAGTTATAACATTATTTTTATCTTTAAGCCTCTATTTTTTACAATAGTGTCTTGAATATAATGAGAGCTCAAAAGGTGGGAATAAATGAGGCATTAATGAATTAATTTGGTCATTTTAAAAAGGAAAAACTTTAACTGTAACTAGAAAATAATATCTTCCTCTTGATCTCAAGAAGAGACACAGGTTAAGAGAGAATCAGGAAAGAGGACTATAGGATATGTGATAAAGAAAAACCACACAAGGGGGGCACCAATCTGAGCCTGAGTGGCATTTCCAATGCAGTGGCCAATCAGAGCATCAGAGAGAATCACAGGAGCCCAGATACTGACCTTGAGGCCACCTGGAATGAGGACTCTTTCCCAAATGTCCCCACTTCTCACCCCAGTCGGTTATAGCTCTATCCCCTTAGTATTGTTCCTGGTCTTCCTCTAATGTTATTTGGAGATCTATTAAGAATGTACTTGTCTTATGTTTACTAACCATGAGTGAAGTAAAACTTCCCTTTCTTTGCCCTAAAAAAGTCTCCTCCAAGCTTCAATGAGTGTCATGTCTGAAGTGCTAGCCACTTCCCTTTGCTCGACCTAAGAATGCCATTGCTCTCTGAGCTGCACGCAAAGGGCCTCAGAGGCTTCCTCCAACCCTCATACAGGAAGTGTCTGCTTTGCTTTCCAGTGGTTCCCTGACCCATGGAGTCTGTGGGCAGAAGTTGCAATTGTCTGTTGCTGGCCCTGAGGTCATGCAGGTAGGAGAGATCTTGCACTGGTCACAGCTTTCCCTAAGGGGCCGCAATGGGAATGAGTTGCTGTGAGAAACCCTGGCAGTTCTGCAAAATTACACGCATCACAGTGATGATTTGCAAAGCCCAGTGTGCTTTCTTCCATCTGCTATTCAGTAGAGCTATTTATTCCAGCAAGCATTAATACAATAAAATCTATCTAAGGTTACTGTCAACACAACTCCCACAGCACTCTCCATTTCCTTTGGAGAACACAATTTGTAGCAAACCTCCACTTTCTCTGCACACTTTCACTCTTCATCTAATAGCACATTTTTTTTTCTGCACAGCCTGTATCACTATCCAAAATTATATTGAGTATGTATTTGCTCAGGCATTTATTCTCTGTCTCCTACCACTGGAATGTAAATTCCTTACTATGTCTTATTCACAGATGCATCTCAATGCCCAAAACAGTATCATGCACAGAGCAGGTGCTTGATAGTTACTTTTTAAATGAATAAACCTATCTATTTTTTTCCATTCTCTTTTCTAACTGTTTTCTCAATTTGTGCCTTGGCTGAGACCTGGCTATCCTCTGGGACCATGTTTCCCCTGCATCTTTCTCAAGGAGAAGAAGCTCATGCCCCTACCATCTGGATATCACAGGGCCAGCATGGGGTCATCTCTCTACTGACGTTTTCAGATTGTGACTTCTCCAGCCTTTGTAAAACAAAACAAAAACGAAAACAAACAAAAGCATCAGTCCTTTAACGTTTTTACCATCCTATATCTCTCTTTGTAGCTTTCAACTACTGACTGCCTAGTCATTCTCCCCTATTTATTAAATATTTGGCACTGGAACCTAGCTCTCTTCTTTGTCCTAATCCCCAAGGGGTCTTAATGTCCCTTTGGATGACTAACACCATGACCTCTCTGTAAAAATTACTATACTACCCTCTGACCACAACCGATAGCAGTCTTGTTCTCTCTCTCTCTCTCTCTCTCTCTCATTCTTCATTATTCCCATTGCTCAGGCATTTCAACCACACAGAAACCTTCCAACCTTTAACCTGCTCAACTTTGCTTTACCACCTCCTCCTTGGAGGTCTTCACTTCCTTCAGTTGCTCACTTGGACCATTCTTTTGTCAATATTCTCCACTGTTTGGCTCCTTTGCCCTCCCGTTGCACTGTGTGGAAAGCTCTGGATCTGTCCAAGGTCCACCCTCCCAAACTAAGCCAAAGCCACTGCCGCACATTGATGATATCCAAAACTAACTGGCTCCATGTTTGCTTAGCAAACCTTTCATGTTTCTATAATGAGCTGGCTGACCCATCTCCACAGAAAATATTTCCAGCCTACTCCACTGACTTCAATCTCCTAGCCCATCTCCATTTTCCTCACTTATAGCAAAGTAATAGAAGCTGGGAGAAGGACACTTTCTCAGTTCCCCATTAACCCACATTAAAACCTATTGAAACTTTCTTTATGCTTTCTCTCTTCTCTCTCATTCAATAGAAGCAGGAGCCCACTCTTACCCAAGGTCAGTCCCTCTGCATTTGCTTTGTGTCCCATTCAGCCTCCTCAAGGCTCTCACATCATCAGTCATCCTCAGTCACTTAGTCATACCTCGGTGTGCCTGGCTCTGTGCTAAGGGCTTGGAGTGCATGAGTGAACCCAATCTTCCCCATAGAAGCCTGTGAAGCGGTGGTTCTTATTACTGTTACACCCACTTTATTTAACCATGTTTACACAAAGGGGAAGAAAAATGCTCTATATTCTTTATCCCACTGTTATTAAATGAAACTGCTTTTAGTTCTTATTTCATTTCGGCTGAGAAAATCTTAAGAGCCCAAAGGCCTGAGCTATTGCTTATCATACAAATAATATCGCTTATAGTGCTTCTAGTCTTCAGAATTAACAAACAAAAAGTTCTCTGATACAGGTGCCCCCACTCCCTCACAGCTTCAGTGGTTTTGCAACATAAACTTTTTCAAAGAATTCATCTGAGAGGCATTAAACTGAGAACAGCCGCAAGACTACCACTTTTTTTCTGTGCATTATAAAGACCTGTACAAATATCCACTGCTGTCACAGACTTTTCTCTTTTTCTTTTTGAGACGGCGTTTCATCCTATTGCCCAGCTGGAGTGCAGTGGCACGATCTCGGCTCAAACTTCGCCTCCCAGGTTCAAGTGATTCTCATGCCTCAGCCTCCCGAGTAGCGGGGATTACAGGAACATGACACCAAGCCCTGTTAATTTTTGTATATTTAGTAGACATAGTGTTTTGCCATGTTGGCCAGGCTAGTCTCGAGCTCCTGACCTCGTGATCCGCCTGCCTCAACCTCTTGAAGTGCTGGGATTACAGGCATGAGCCATTGCACCTGGCTGCCACCTCCAACTTTTCTGTTCCTAGTTAAAATAAATATGTCATTGCAAAGATTTGAACAAAAGAGGGATCTATTATGAACGTACATTCCTTATGTTTACTAATCAGTGTAAGACACTGAAGATTTCAGAAAATGTTTCAACGTATTGTAGAAACAACCCTGAAAATGAAACCTGTAATTTGTTGTCTTAACTGGCAACTTGTTGCTGTTCTGATTTTAAAACATGCCCATGAATTCTTTGAGACTTTTCTCATTAAGAAGTGGAGTATGATTTTCCTCCCTTTGAATGCAGACTGACATTAGTGAATAGAACGAGGCAAAAGTTATGCTGAATGACTTCTGAAGTGAAGTCATCAAAAGTTATATAGTTTCTGCCTGACTCTCTCTCTCTCTTAGCCCTTACTCTTGAAACCCAGTCGCCATATTGTGGGGAAGCCCAGGTGTCATGAAAAGGCTAAGCAAAGGTGGTTTGGCCAACAGTCCCGCTGAGGTCCCAGCAGAGATCCAGCATCAATCTCCAGATCTGTGAGTAAGGCAGTCATCTGACAAGTCCAGTTCCCACCCTTAGACTCCTCTCAGCTGATGTTGAATGGAGTGAAGACAAGATGTCCCTATGTCCCTACTGAGTCATGCCCAATTACAGATTCACAAAGGAGAATAGATACTTTCTTTTGTAAAAAAAAAAAAAAAGTTATTTCTTATGGAGTGCTTTATGAATTTGCATGCCATCCTTGTGCAGGGGCCATGCTAAACCTCTCTGTATTGTTCCAATTTTAGTATATGTGCTGCCGAAGTGAGCACAGATTAAATGATTTCTATTTTTAAGCCATTAAGTTTAAGGGTGGTTTATTCCACAGCAATAGATACATGAAACATAGATAAATAGATAAATGGAAATAATACTGAAAAATTATTTTCATGATATAAATTTTTCATGGTATAAATACTGAAAAGATTTATTGCTAATTTTGAAGAAGGTAACTGACACTTTTTTTTTTTTTGAGACAGAGTTTTGCTCTTGTTGTCCAGGTTGGAGTGCGATGGCATGATCTCAGCTCACTGCAACCTCCACCTGCCCAGCTCAAGTAATTCTCCTGCCTCAGCCTCCTGAGTAGCTGGGATTACAGGCATGTGCCACCAGGCCCACCTAATTTTGTATTTTTAGTAGAGATGGGGTTTCTCCATGTTGGTCAGGCTGATTTCAAAATCCCCACCTCAGATGATCCGCCCACCTCAGCCTCCCACAGTGCTGAGATTACAGGTGTGAGCCACCGTGCCTAGCCTTTTTTTTTTTTTTTTTTTTTTTTTTTTTTTTTTTTTTTTGAGATGGTATCTTGCTCTGTCACCCAGGCTGGGGTGCAGCGGCATGATCTCAGCTCACTACAACCTCTGCCTTCCGGGTTCAAGTGATTCTCCTGCATCTGCCTCCCTAGTAGCTGGGACTACAGGTGCATGCCACCATACACAGCTAACTTTTTATTTTTAATGGAGACGGGGTTTCACCAACATGGCCAGGCTGGTCTCCAACTCCTGACCTCAGGTGACCAGCCCGCCTCAGCCTCCCAAAGTGCTGGGATTACAGGTGTGATCCACTGCGCCCAGCCAGACAATGACATTTTTCTTTGCTCCCAGATTCATTAGAAAATAAGAAAAGCATGACTCTCCTACACTCATAATTTTTTCAGTAATTTGAGTACATCAATTTCATTCAATTTTCTCTGATGAGAAATAACAGAGTGGAAATCTGAATCCAGGCAGGTTTGCTCAAGAGCTCATGCATGTACTCATACTGTAACCTCGCCCTGTTTTTTCCAACCTGTCCTTCACTGGCTCCTTCCTATCAGCTTTCACACTTGTTTAAACCTGCCACATCTTAACAGTTTCTTTCCTTAGCCCCATGACTCCCTCTAGCTACACCCTTCTCTTTCTCCTCCCCTTCACAGCCAAAATTATTAAAAGAATTCTCCCTACTCATTGTCGCTGTGTTCTCACTTTCCACTCACTCCTGAAGACCCTTCATCTTGACTTTTGCACAATCACTCTTCTGAATGCACTCTGGAGTTTTTAGCTCCTAGATCCAATGGACACTTTTCAAACTTTTCTGGGCTTGATCTACTGTTAGCATCCGACACTGTTGGCTCTCACCCTAAAGCCCTCTTATATAGACTTCCATGATTCCGCTTCTCCTGATTTTTGTTCTGCCTCCTCAGGTCTCTCCTTCTAAACCTCCATTGAAGGCTTTTCATCTTCTGCCTGCCTCTCAAATATCTCTCTCTCGTGGGCCATCTCCTCTCTTAAACTAACCTCTCTCTTCATTTCATTCACCTCATAAGTTCATCTTCTTTGTGCTGAAAACTCTGAAATTTATATCTCCATTCCAAATTTCTCTCCTGCACTCCATGTCTGCATATGTAACTGCCCACTGAAATCTTCTACCTGGATGCTCACATACACCTCAAAATTCAACATAGGCAAAAGCAGAGCTTATCATTTCCACACTCTCTGCCCCCAAACTACCATTTTCTTTTCCAGCATTGCTTATGTCAGTGAATAGAATCATCATCCATCAATAGAATCACCACTCATTAGTAGAGACATCTACCAATGGACACCAAAACAGGAAACCTTCGCAATGACTCTCTCACTCTGCCTACAATAAACCACCAAAATCTACTAACTCTACCTCCCAAAGATGCCTTAAATCTATTAACTTCTCTCAAATCTCCTGCAAGAATTGAGAGATGATTAGTGTCTAACAATTCTTGCAGGAAACCACTTGAGTGGCTGTGCCAATAATCCATGCTCCAGTCGGCAGCCAGAAGCAACTATTTTAGAAGGTCAATCTGATCATGTCACTCCGCTGCTTGAAATCATCCGTGGTGACTCCATATTGCCCTCCTGATAAAGACCCAGCTTGTAGCTCACCTTAATGGATTTCCTGATCTGGCTGTGCTCTTTGCTTTAACAACTTGTGTCTCCTTGGAGTGAATTAGCAATAGGCTGCTTATTCTGATTTTATTCCCAACAGTTAGAAAGTTATTAGAAATGCTGGCCTTTTTTTTTTTAATACAAGGCACTTTATAGCCAACTGTCATAATATTGTTATAGTAAATATTCAATTCTATGATATCAACATGTGAGTGGTGCCCTCTAGAGTTACATAGTGGAAACCCTGCATTTCTATATAAGGTGGCCCAATCATTTCATGTTCATTTATGAGAATAATCATGTGCTACATAATGAAGTTTCACTCAATGATGAACTGTCTACACAACGGTGGCCCCGTAAGATTATAATATCATATTTTTACTATATTTTTCTATGCTTGTATATGTTTAAATACACACATACTTACCATCATGTTACAATTGCCTGCAGTATTCAGTACAGTCACATGTTGTATGGGTTTATAGCCTAGGGGCAAGAGGTTATACCATATAGTCTAGGTGTGTAGTAGGCTGTACCATCTACGTTTGTGTAAGTACACTCTGTGATATTCACACAACAAAATCGCCTAATGACACATTTCTTAGACTGTATCTCTGTCCTTTTGTAAGGCAAGACTCTATCTAGAAATAAAAATGCCAAGGCCCCTACCCCTTAGGAGCTCACAGTCTGGTGCCATATAAGAACACCGATAAAGGGGTAAATGTCTACCTACTGCCAGTAGGGTGTGCAGGGAGTAGGAATGGGCTCTGCCACACCTATATTCTCTTGTCAGGATCTCTTCAGAGCAAGAGCTCCCATCCCTTTGGTCAAGTGATTGGCCAGGCCCAGAGGGTACCATTTATATGGTATAACAAAGCTGTACCACAGGACAACACCTTATGGAAGAGGACCCAATCTCCAGAACAGGGAAGGAAGCATCATCTACCTTGAACACTCACCCCCAAAAAACATATTCCTAACTCCACACTAGACAGCCCTGGGCAAAGCACCTCCCACCCCTACTGGATTCCAAACCTTTGGTGTCTCTCTCTCTTGTGTTAGGAGGGGATGTGAACTCTCTGAGCCAAACTTCCCTGAATTTGCATGCGTGATCACCTACTTTGCCTCCCCACCAGAGTGTGGGGGTAATGACTGATGAGCAACCTCTCATAATGAAGATGATTTTCCATGACCTCCTATGACTAACGCACACGAGCAGAGAGCGACAGAGAGGGTCAGAATTTGGCGCATGGTTCCATATAGGAAAGTCAAAGTTTGATTTTCAACTTCCTGTTTTAGTTATTCCCTTTTTCGTCATAGGAACATAAACGTACCAAGCGTCACGTTCCCTGATTGGAATCTAACTTCTGTGGGTCTGACTTGCGACTTACAACAGGGGACTTTATTTTTAAATCATGTGACAAGCACATGTTACAGGTGGTGATAGTAAGGAGGGATTCTGTCTATTCAGCATCAGTGGCAGAAATGGACATGGAAGAAGTGACATTCCGTAGAGGCTGGAGATCCTCAGACTCTTCATAAGAATAACCCACAGGCTGCCTAGAAATTCAGCTTTCTAGGCTCAGCCCCACAATTTTGCAATTTTGTATGAGCCAGTAAGGGGTAGAGGCCTAGAAATCTTCATTTTTAACTAGCATTTCAACTGATCCTGATATAAGTGGTTAAGATAATTTGAGAGCCTCTGGTTTCCTGACAGTACATTTTTAACATAGTAAGCATGCAAATATATAATGTCAGCAGCATCCTCTGAGTTGATGTAAAGGGGCAGGCCATGGAGATAATCTTGGATTTGGGTCAGGCTACTCTTGGGAATATCTGATAAAACATTTGTTGATATTCCTCTCAGCCTGCATAAGAATCTTTCAAAGCCATTGATTAAGCTCTCACTGTTGCTCAACATTGAATTCAGGGCTTGGGAGGGCATGAAGGAATGAGGAGTAGTGTGCGAACCTGAGAAGGCTAGGAAGTCAAACCTTACACTTAGCCCCTGGCACAGAAGCTAAGCCTTAAGCCTTTCTTTGCTTCTCCCAGTTTACTTGCCACAGACTGGGACTCCAGCTGGGCTTCACCTTCCTCTGGAAGTCCTTCCAAGGGCTGACCCTCTCCCTTGGGTTCCTAGTTAGCATTAAAACCACTGAGCAAGATGAAGAAGATTTGAGAGAGCTTGAGTAAGGCTGGCTTTCTCATCTTACTTAGGAGCATCAAATCTTGGACCCCATTCAATTCTGTATGCCCCCTGCCCAGTTCTGCACTTGAACATTGCAGGTGGTCAGTAACATTTGATGAAAGAATGAATGAATGAATTGCTGGCTACACAGCCATGTCAGAGTTTCTCATGGAGGCAGCATAGCATGATGGTCAGGAGTGCACATTCAGGAATCAGTCAGCCTGTGCTTTACCTCCTCCTCTTCCATTTGTTTACAGTGACTTTGGGCACAGATTCTTTGCAGATCTTCCCCTTGAGAGGAAGAATCCATTTCTCTACCCATATCTCCATAAATCAGGGCTGGCCTTGGGACTTGCTTAGACCAACAGGCTATGGTAGGAGTGAATAACATGAGGCAGGATATGACAAAGTGCTTCCAACATTGGCTGGGAGCCCCAGTATCCCATCCACCCTCACCAGCTCCACTTCTGCGGACTAGACCCTTTCTCCACTACTCCCACCCACTGCCACAGTCCTTCCTGACAAATGTGAGTTTTGGACCCTAGGCCTCAAGAGCATTTGCAGCTTCTACCTTTCTCTTTTTGAGAAGCACCACTAAGCCATGTAAGAAAGTCATTCCAGTTTACTGGAGGATGGGCGGACACATGAAGAGCTAAGGCCCCCAACCAACAGCCAGCACAAACAGCCAGACATGGGAGAGACTATCTTGGACTTTCCAGCTGAGTTGAGCCTCCAGCTGAGTGCAACAGAGCCCTGGCAAGATCAGCAGAGGAACCACCTAGTCAACTCACAGAATCAGAAGGAACAAGGAATCATTGATGTTTTAAATCACTGCATTGTAGGTTGGTTCGTTACTCAGCAATAGATAACTGAGACACCATGCAAAGTGATTCAGACATTGACTGGGAGCCCTGATATCCTGTCCACCCCTCACCAGCCCTCCTTCTAGGGACTAGACCCTCTTCCCACTCCTCCCACCCAGTGCCACAATCTTTCCTAATAAATCTGGACAGGGGTCCTGGTGCTAGTCTCCACAGAGCATGACCTCTAAGTAGGACCCTTTTGGGAATCCTATTTGAGTTCTTTTCTTCATTCAGCAAATGTTGCTGAGTGTCTGACACATCATAAATGCTTGTACATGCTGGTAATACACAAACAAGGCAAAAAGAAAATCCTCTGCCCTGTGGGTCTTGCATTCTAGTGGAGGATAAAGGAAAAAAAGTACAATAAATAAAAAATAAATTATAGAGTGTATTAGAATGTGATAATACCATAGGTAAACTAAGGGTGCTGAGATTTGAGGGGGTGCATATTGCAGTTTTAACGGGGGTAACCAGGGTAGGCCTCACTGAGGAAACAAGCCAGGCAGGTAATTGGGGAACAAGTGTTCAAAACACAAGGCTACTGCTGAAGCTCTGGAGTAGCATCGTGCCTGGAGTGTGTCTTTGGAGAATCGTGAGGAGACCAGTGTCTGAAGCAGAGGGTGTGAACAGGGAGAGGCATGTGGAAGAAGGTATCAAAAATAACACATTTTCTCACATAAACCTACAAGCACTCATTGGAATGTGTGCACTGGAACCAGTCTACAAAATGCATAACTAGCTGATACCTACGTCTGCTGTCCTTTATGCAGACAAACTTACATAACCAGTGCTACTTTTTGTATCATGGGTCCTGTGACTGTGGACCTTCAGAAAATGTCTATGAGAAATATTCCAGTATGGAAGAGCCTCTGCTAGAACTCAAGGCTCCCAGCATCCTTTGTCACCCAATTCTGTGACCAGAGCCTGGGCAAGGACATCCAAGGGAATTGGAGGGAATGAGTGTAAAGGAGACAGATTCACAGCAACGTCTCTGTCATGGGGAGAAGGGATCAAGCATTTGTGTGGTGCTCCTTCACATAGGTGGAAAAAACGTCGAAGTGAGTATGTGTCTAATATCTACCTTCCCTCCTAAGCTCTAAAATCCTAGAGAGCAGGGGCTGTGTCCCTCGTGACAAGGGGGAGCTAACAAAAATTGTTACCCAACAGAATGGGCACCCGGACTTCCTGAAGTCATCACAGGATCCAGTTCTACTTTCACGCATTGCGTGGAAGGATACATCTACTGTAAGTGAGGTGGAGATTTGAGGCACAAGGGCTGACACACAGTAGCTGCTAAGTATTTGAAGAATTAAATGTTAGAACTCATTCAGAACCTAGCCCCAAAAAGGCAGTGCCAACATTGATCTCTGTCGCCATCTTTAGCCCAAAGGCCACACTGCAGGCTCCCAGCCTCAGAAATTGGCAGGGGGTTCACGTCTCTAGATAGCGTGGAGTCTGTGCCTTTGAGGGCGGAGATTGGAATCTGCTCTGGGGATAGACTCTGTTTTGGTAGAATTCTGGTGAACCCTTTTAGTTATGCAAATGGAAAATCCAACCAGAAATAAAGTCAGGTAACCCGAATGCCAGTGCTTCAGTCCAAGATGTTAACTTTACTGTTTATGTTCATTACACTTGTTTCTGTCAAGTTCATTTATTAAGTAGTTGTATATTTTAGAGAATTATATCAAGGAAAAGTTAGTATCCATTAAAGTTGTCTTCATTTTTCTTCACTTTTACTGTTTACTCCCTAAATCTGAGTTTAGATTTCCCTAGAACAGACATGCGTTGTGTGTCCTGTGGAGTTTTCTGTACAATGTTTTGAGCAGGTATTTGTAGGGGCTATTGTGATGTGAGATGTGGGCCTAGGATTGCGAGATGAAAATTTGGGTCAAAGGGAAGAGTGACTGGATTTTGAATCCTGGTGGAATGACTTAGGACATACAGGTTATAGGAGACCCTGGATTCATCGCCCTCTTGTGTGAAGTTGTTCCATAGCTTCCTGGAACAAAGACTAGGCCCTCTGTGACTCAACTGCTGCCTACATCTGGAGTCTCTTGTAAGCACGTATGCACACACATACACATACATGGACACATCATGCACATACAGACACACATTCACCCTCCCCACCCACCCTGCTCCTGGTGCTACCTGACCGAAAGCTGGCCACACTGTGTTTAATTGCCTGTTTACTCTCTCTCTGGACCTACCAGTTCATTCTGAGATGTAAATAGTGGATAAGACCTAAAGTGTACCTCTCCCTAGAATTCACATAATAATAACCCTCTAGCCTGGTTAGGTTTTGGAGTGAAGACTTTGGTGTGGTTTCCAGGGAGGAGAAGGAATTTAAGGGATGAGCCTTGGGGCGTGGGAGAATACTCTTGTCATCTCTGAACTGCACCTGTCAGAAGTTGCCTCCATTCCTTACTTTTAAATCCCTAGTGCCAGAAAGTCCCGTCACTATTTCTACCACAGTCATGCAGAATTTGATTCCAAGTGCTATTTGGAGTGTCTTGCAGTCAATAAATATGAGCTTTTATTCACAAGGTCTGGTTTTCCCATCTGCACTATGTGTCCTTCAGTCATAGAGACGTGTCTTCTAAGTCTTTATGTCCTCTTCCTCTTCTGTGCACTGATACAGAATTGGCATATTTTACATGCTGAAAATTTTTTTTAGTTATATAGAGAACATGATTCAACTTGGAACAGCACCACTAGTAAGTAGGAGGAGGCCTGCATTTGCCTGGGTGGTCCATGGGCACAGTTCACAAGGGAAGGGCCAGCAGAAATGAGTTACCGTGTGTTAAAATAATTAATTGGGAAGGTATTAGGCTGAGATGACTCCAGCGTGTTGGGTTCCTGCCTAAGTAAACTAAAACCCAACCCAGAGTGAATGGTCATTGACTAAGAAAATGAAACTTAAGCTTAGCCAATCAGGAACCGCTGACTAACCTGCAACTAAAGATTTTCCACTTAACCAATGATTTTTTTTCTTCCTTTTGCTTCCTGAACAACTTATAAAATTTTTCCGGTACCCCCTGGGTGGAGCCCTGAATCACTTGCAATTTGGCACCTTGTGATTCATGAATCACTCTCTGCTCAAATAAACTCCTTAAAATTTTAATATGCCAAAGTTTGTCTTTCAACACATGCATGAAGGAGATGAACTGGTCAGGGAAGATGAAGCAGGAGTCAGGCTGACTGTGAAATCACAGCATGGAAGCTGACCCCGGGGCGGTGCTAAACAGAAGTCAGGGAGGGAGAAGGGGAGGGAGGGGGTGGCTGAGAAGAGCTGAGGACCCAGTAGCATCTGTGTTGGCCCAGTGTTGATCTGAGGGGCCCAGGATTAAAATCTGGGTCCTGCCTGAAATACCTGGATGATTCCTTGGGGCCTCCCAGATAAAAACTCCTTTGCAAGGCATTAGCAATCAGGAGCCACCCATCTTCTCATCTGAATTTGCAGCAACTCCTCAGTCCAAGCCCTGGGTCCCAGCCACATTGATGACTCACCTCAGATGTGCTGGGAGCTCTTCTCCATCATCACACCTTCCTGAGCAGCTTTTTCTGCCTGGGATGCCCATCCCCACATTCTCTGCCTGGAAAACATCTGCTTTTTCTCTGAGGCCCAGATTATATGCTCTTTCTTCTGTGAAGCCCTGCCCAGCCCTCCCTGCCAGCTCCACCTCTAGGCTACAATGGCGTCTCTACCTGGTACCATAGCTCTTCTCACACAGTATCATGAATGTCCAATAAGAACCAAGTGATTGGTCAGATGTAGCGGCTCACACCTGTAATCCCAACACTTTGGGTGGCTGAGGTGGGAAGATCACCTGAGCCCAGGAGTTCAAGACCAGCCTGGGCAACATGATGAGAGCCTGTCTCTACAAAAAATTTAAAAAACTTAGCTGGGCATGGTGATGCATGCCTGTGGTCCCAGCTACTCAAGAGGCTGAGGCAGAGAACGGCTTGAGTCCAGGAGGTCAAGGCTGCAGTGAGTCATGATTGCACCACTGTACTCCAGCCTGGGTGATAGAGCAAGACCCTGTCCTGAGGAGGAGGAGGAGGAGGAGGAGGAGAAGGAGAAGGAGAAGAAGGAGGAGGAGGAGGAAGAAGAAGAGGAGGAAGAGGAGGAGGAGGAGAAGAGGAAGAAGAGGAAGAGGAATAGGAAGAAGAAGAAGAAGAAGAAGAAGAGGAGGAGGAGGAGGAGGAGGAGGAGGAATAGGAATCAAGTGTGATTATCCATTAACTTGTTTAAGATTTTGCATTTACTCAGCCTCTTCTGCATTTACCAGCAGCTGTTCTGGCCGCGGCTAACATAAAATTGAGTCCCACCATGTAAACACATAGTTACAATGGGCTAACCAGGTGATCAAGTTCCCGGGGCACATACAGGCTGTGGAGAAGCAGCTGAGAGAAAGAACCTAAACATTATCAGAGCCTATCGTGTAGCTCCCTTCACACTTAATACTTAGAAGCCTGTACTTTGCCTTCAAGGCCACACATGACCCAACCCTGCTGGTCTTGCTCACTGCCTACTCCTCCCTTGCTCTCCAGGATCCAGCCCCCACCCCAGCCTTCTACTGTTACTTGAACATACCAGCGCCTTTCTGTCTCAGGGCCAACACATTTGCTACTCTTTTGCCTTGATTATTTCTAGTCACAGTTCCTTCCTGTCCATAACCTCAGTGCAAATGTTACCTCTTCAAAAAAGTAAAAAACAACAACAAAAACCTCCCCTGACCCCTCATCTAACATTTCCATTGAATACCTGCTACCCTCACCTTCTAATCATGAAAAGTGCCCTTTCTGTTTTCTTGTTTGTTTATTTGCTTGTTTAGTGTTTCTCCCTTTCAATTATCAGCCACAAGGAAGTTTGGTTTTATTCACCATTCTATCCTCAGCTCCTTAAGTGGAATAAAAATTTGCAAAATGGCATTGAGGTCAGCTGCACCAAGTTTTATATTGAGCTCCAACACGGATAGCCTGTATTAACTTCAGCAAGTTATTTCACTTCTCTTAGTCCAGTTTCCTCATCTGTCAAATGGAGGTGAAAATGCTTGCCTTGAAGAGTCATTCTGAGGGTGACAAGAGAACGTTCTTAAAATTGCTGCCCCATGGTTCGAACTCAGAACATGCTAGGTGAATGTTGAGTAGTCATACAACAGAGGGAGAGTGCCAACAGCCTATGCCTTCTCTGAGTCCTGATACCATGGGCTGTCTGCTCTAGCTTGAGCCTGGTCAAATATTTTCCATGAAACAGAGAAGCGTTTGAGCTCTGAGGATGAGTATGAATTCCAATTGCAAACTCTCAGCTGAATTCCAGCCCTGTACTCCCAGCTATATCAAATCACCTCAACTTAGAGACTCCACTGTAACCTTAAACTCAACACATCCAGGACACACACATTGCCTGGCCTTTGCTACTTCTTGCTTTGCACACTCAAGGCACCTGGCAGATAGTGGACTGTACCAACAGTCAACCATGGAATTGTGGATTCACTGTGAAGTATCTGGTAGAAAATCACAAGATTTGAGCTAGAATTTAAGTTGGAAGCAGCCCAGGGCTTTGTACCTGCACAGAGGACACTGAGTTCTACCTGGGGCTTCTTGGTTGTTTCTAGAGGCTCCATAGCAGATGGACTGGAGGAGAAGCTGCAGGTAGCCTTCTAAGAACTCACCAAGTCTCTTGCATCAAACACTGGATACAGGATCAAATGAGGCTCTGTAGTAGTTTTCTATGGCTGCTATAACAAGTTACCACAAACTTAGAGGTTTACAATAACACAAGTTTATTATTTTATAGTTGTGGAGGTCAGAAGTCTGAAATGGGTGTCACTGAGCTGAAATCCACATGTCAACAGAGCTGTGTTCCTTCTAGAGGCTCTAGAGGAGAATCTGTTCCCTTGGCTTTTCCACCTTCTAAAAACCCCTGCATTTGTTGGCTCAAGGCCCCTGACTCCATCTTCAAAATTAGAAGCATGGTATCTTCCAGTCTCTCTCTGACTCTCCCTTCCTGCCTCGTTCTCACAAGGACCCTTGTGATTATACTGAGCCCACAAAGATAACCCAGGATTGTCTCCTCATTTCAAGATCCTTAACATAATCACATTTGCAAAACCCCTTTGGCCATGTATGGTAACATATGCACAGATCTTGGGATTAGGATGTGGACATATTTCGGGGGACATTATTCTGCCTACCATAGACCCTGAGCAGGATGAGCTTGGTTTGGGGGCACAAGGCTGAAACGCAGCTTCCTGTCTCCCTACCAGCTCTGTTCAAAGTAAAACTCAGTACGGGCCGAGGGCTCACTCTCCTTGGTGAGCTGTACTGGCTGCTGGGGCTCTGCTGGGCCACACAGGAACCAGCCAGGCCAGGCAGCAGCCTCAAGCCTGAAGGCGGAGCCTGAGCTGCTCTGGAAGAAGGTGAAGCGTGTGGCCTCTTCACCACCTTTGTACAGTTCCTCAATGTTCACATCCTGTGGGGGCAAGGTGGATGGCTGCAGAATGAGAGTGCTGATGGAGGTGTTAGCCCTGGAGGCCTCTGGGGCTTGGCCAAAAAAGGACCTGACAGGGCTGTTTTTTACCCAAGGGACTGCCTTCTGCAGATTCTAGAGGGCAAGGGTCTTGGTGCTAGGTGCAGAGGGAGATGGTGGAAACCTGAGGGAGTAGGACATGTGGACCTGGCTGGGAATCCACAGATAGGCACAAAGATGCCAGAGCATCCCAGGGGTCAGGCCAGGTCTGCAGTATCCCCTAGAATGGGGAGAGGCCTCTCACCTCCAGCTGTAGGGAAGGCCCCTCTTCTGTCTCCACACATGCCAGGCAGCGGCTCCCTCCCTGGAGCCGCAGGAAAATGGGGACCTTGGTGCGGTACAAGCCTCTGTTAGGAAGTATGCAGATCTTCTCTAGGAGGGAAAAGAGAGAAAAGTCAAGGGACAAAGGAACCCCATGTCGCAGGCTCTTGGCAGGTAAAGACTCAGGTAGGAAGGAACTGGGCATGGGCACACCTGGCCTGGCCCTGCATGCAGACTGGAGGATGAGCCAGGACTTCTGCAGGAGTCATACCCCCTCACTAGGAGAGGCCACAGCTACTCTTTGGCCCTTCTCACTGTCACTGGGGGCAGCTGCTGACCCTCTGCTGGGGAGGAAAGGGAAGAAGAGAAGGGAGGGCCTATGGCAGATGGAGCATGAGGTGGAGGCCCCAGAAGCTCACCTGCACAGCAGTTGTCTGCAACAGGATCTCCCACCAGCAGCTGGCCATCTCTCGTGTATAGAGCCTTCTGGTCTGCATATTTAATTCTGAAACAGTATGACAGTGCTGATGGCCCATTCCCTTTATGCACCACTGGCCCCCAAGCCCTTCCACCTCCATGCTCTGAATCACCACCTTGAGCATTTGGGCGATTTTCTCTCCTTCACAGGTGGTAAGAGGGGAATGATCACTCCCAAGAGCAGGTAAAGACCAGGCCAGCCCTAAAACAAGGAAGGTCTCCTGTGTTCATGCTTTTCAGAGGCTGTGCTTCCTGCCTTCTCATGGCTTGGGGAGGCCTTCAGAGGAGAATGGAGAGCCAATGGCCTCTGACAGAGGGGTAAAGAAAATGTTCCTGGCTTCCTGAGAAATTTCTTAGTGAGGCTCAGATGACTTTGGGATACAGTGAACCTTATCCTAAATTTTTTGGGCCTGCCCTAATTGTTTATAAATGTTTATTCTCTTTAGTACAGAGATTAATTGAGTGTATACTGAAGTGTGATTTGCTTTTCAGATATTTCAAAGACTTCAAAGTCATGCAGGTTATTAGCTCAGTCACCTAGTTGGTTTCAAAGATGCCTGTCAGCTGCTGTCAGAGCTGGAGAGCTCTCATTAACCTTTTAGGGCAGAACCTCTGGACAAATTCCACCACCTCCAGGGGATTTTGCTATCTCAATAACAGTTAATGATAATACCCTTAGCTAATGACTGTACATGTTTAAAGCAGGTTCACTTGTACAGTAAAAATAAACTTCCGGAAAGATCCTGGGCTTGCTAACTGGCATTCCCCCTCCCACCTTGATAACGCAGATGTGACAACTCACATGCCAGCAGCATTCTATTTGGAGACCAGAACCCAGATTAGATGCCCTGAAGTGCTGACATCTGCTTTGTCATTTATGTGCTTCCTATGTATGTGTCTTGCTTCCCAACCAGGCTGTCACCTCCTTGAGACCAGGACTGCTCCCCACCCACCTTGTCCAGGACGCAGCCCTGGACATTACAGGGTCCATGGGAGGAGCAGAGGAAATGCATCCCAGAGTAGTCTTTTATTTTTCTCATGCCTCACCTCCTTCCTGAAAGGAGCTTATGACAAAATCACAGACAACAAAGTAGTAAAAGATAAGGAAGGATGCAAATCTCAAATGAGATGAAATGTAAGTAAGTGTTAGAAGCCCACACTGGGAGTAAAGGCCACGGGGACCACCATCAAGATGCTGTCATTGAGATTCAAAACTTTCTGAGATTTCAGAGAGACGGATGGAGCAGCATAGAGGACATGAAGTCTGATTCCTGGCTCTGCCTTTTGGTAGCTGTGTGACGTGGGGGAAGTTATTTACCCTCTTTGAGCCTCAGCTTCCAGATCTGTAAAATGGGGTTAATAACACTCCACTTATAGACTTTCTGGAACAGAGATGAGGCAGTAGATTGGCTGGCATCTTGCAGACGTTCATGAAAGAGCTGTTGCTACTGTGGTGATGATGAAGCTTAATTATGGGGCACTTGCAATTTCTAAGGTGGGAAGGAGCCTCATACTCTGACTCAGCATTCCTTTCCTCTTCCCACCCTGACCCCCTGGCTGGGAAAGCAGGGACATGCCAGGACAACTTACATGTAGTATCTTGCCATGGGGAGGGAACACATTCCTGCAGTCAGTGGTGTCTGGTCCTCACTGACGGGGAGGAGAGAAGGGCAGTTAGAAAAGGAGGCTGGGTGAAGCCAGAGGCAGACATGCTGGGGCTTAGAACCACTCAGCCATGGGCTGCACGGGTCCCCCAGGCCATTCATCTATAATTGGCCTGCCAGAATCCACCAAGGCTTCCACCATCCCAGCAGGCTCCAGGCAGCTCTGCCTCTCCCTGACTGAGGCTATCCGGGAGCAAGCCCAGCCACCAGGGACGTGAGCCTGGGATGTGTGTGCTTGCGCTGGTTCTGAGAAACTGGAAAACAGATTCCCCCAAATAGCTGAGCCACAACACTTCCCAGCCCTGAGAGTGGGGTGGAGTGTGCTGTAGCCTCCCTCACAGTTGGAGGATAAGCCCAGCTCAAACCCAGTCCCACTGCCCTGTTGGCCAACAGGGCACCACACCCCCACCCCCATAACTAGCCAAGGGTTAGATAACTAGAGCCCAGACTGAAAGAAGAGAGCACAACTAGAAGGGGTCTCCAGCAGCAGTGAGGCTTGTGGGGTCCCCCCAGAGAGTGGGAAAACATCATTCCTAGCGACTAGAAGTGCTTGGCCAATACTGCTGAAAACAGCCCATCCAAACTCCCCCATTCTGTTCCAGATGGAAAATGGCACAGTGAAGATAGTGGTCCTGTACAAATGCCAGGCCACACAGCTTCACATGACTCTGCTCCTTCCCGATGGGTTATCCTGTCCTAGAGCTCTTCCCTAAAATGACCACCCATTGGAAAGGCCAGTCCAGAATTTAACATGGAAATAAACCCAGAGCTAATCAGGAATTGGAAATTAGCTCAGGAAAGTAATGCAAGTATGACTAGGGCTGAGGTTTACCAAGTAGATCTGATTCTCACCAAATAAGAAGGGAATAGAGAAGAAAAAATATAAGAAAGCAGAAAATGAGAGAAGAGAAAGGAAGAAGGCAGGTGGAAGAAAGTAATAGGGCTCAGGGAGGAATAAAGTGATGCTGAGGGACCTTGGGGAGGCAGGTGAGAAGGAACAGGTGGGTGCTGAGGATATGGCTTCCAACCACCTCAGCACTCAAGTTCCAGAAACGGCTGTAGCCAAGGTGGCTTTTAGTACTGGGTCTGTCACTGTCACTTTGGACAAGTCATTTTCTGTCCCCAGGCCTTGGGGTATGACTTTAAGACTTAGAGTGAAGGATAATAGGGACTGACAAGTGCAGATTCTGGAGGTATGTTGGTGCTGTGAATGAAAGTCTTAAAGCATTCTGTATACTTTGTGATTGCATGTGTTTCCCTTACTCTTAGGAAAAATAATGGATTGCCCAAATGTTTACTTACAAAAATGTTCACTGCATAATTTTTTACAATAGCAAGAAGTTGAAAAAAATCTAAATTTTCAGTAATAGGTAATTGGCTAAGAAATTATGGCAAAATTCAATAAATAAGGATGTATGTGTTTGTTAAAGATGATATTGTAGAAGCCTGTTTTAGGACATAAAATTTTTCAAAATATATTAGGTGAAAATGCAGATTATAAATCAAGTGTACATTGTAATTCTATTTAAATCCACACATAGAGACACATACATAGAAATGTTACTCGTGTTGTTGCACCACTTACCTATGGCTTTATGAGTAATTTTTTAAACATATCAATATTTTTCTATAATGAACATGAATTTCCTTTGTAGTATCAAGTAAGTTTCAACATTTTTTAAATGAAGTGTTCAGTTAAAGTCATTGGCTCCTAAATGTGCCTGCCCATCTGCATCACCTGGGGGACTCTGTATAATTACTATTTCCTGGGCCGAAGGTTCTAATTCAGTAGGACTGGGAGTGATTCCAGCAATCAGCCAGGCTGCTTGGGAACTGGTGTACTTTCATTCTTCGCACTTATTAATAAATATATAAACCACCTGCAGGTCTTATTAAAATACAGATTCTGGTTTTCCAGGCCTGGGATGGGGCCTGAGACTGTACATTTCAAATATGCAACCAGGTGATGTCAATGCTGCTGGTTCCTCCTGGCCAGTACTTTGAGTCCTAAAGGACTAGAGAATCCCCCAGTACAGATAACTGCATCATGGCCTCAGTGCAAGCCCACTTGATGATGGGCTCCCCTTGGCCAAACCACTGGGGCTTCTTTGGTTGTGGCAGCAGGACAGTGGGCAGTGTGGTAGCTGTGCCAAGATCTAGGTGGGGCAACAAAGTGGAGGGCCCTGTGTGAAGGCAGACAGCAAGCTGATGACTCCCACTCTGGGTCAGTGTCAGCTCAAAGAGCTGGAAGAAATTCAATGCTGGTCCAGTCCAGCTGGATCCCATGGGCCCTAGAAACCTCCCATTCTGGCACAGCCAAAATGTACAGTGTCTTTCCCAAAGGCTCCCCTATTCGGCTCCCTCTGCCTGGGTTCTGATAGATTGTGATGAAGTGAGTAAGAGTAGGAAGCTAGCGTCTGGTCCATCAGACAGCCTGGGTCTTGGTGCTGAGCCTCCGCTGTGTGCCAAGCCCCTCCTAGTGTGCCACATGCCTCACCCCCAAAGCTCCCCCTCCCTATTGTCCCCAAATGACTTTTCACTGAACTTCAGTCTATATCCCTCTTTTCTTCCTCTCATTTCTCCCTGGACATGGCATCTGGCTCTCAGACTTCCGCAATTCACCTGTCCTGGCTCAAACACCACCATCAGCTAAACTTGGGCTTTCCCCATGTTCTTTTGCACAGCACCCTGTCCTATCCTTCATCATTCTCCCGCATAGTATCTATGTGGGATGTTCTGTCCAAGACCAATATTAACTTCTGTGGAGCCAGATCCAAAGATTCTTTTGATTCCTTTGATATTTGGTCATTGCCTCCTTGGAACCCTTGACACCGAATGACTCCCTTCACACCTCTTTCTCCCACTGCAGATTTCACCTCCTTCTGGGGCTGCCCCTAAGGCTAACAAGGTCCTAAGCACTTCTATTTCACATCATATTAAGCTGCAATTCATTGACTTCTACAGCTGCAATGATCATCTTGGGCTAATGGCTCCCAAATGTAGACTGCACATCCCACTTTACCTCCTGCACCCTACAGGACAGCCCACTTTGGACATCCTGCTGATATCCAGCCAAATATATTTAAGGTTAAGTTAATTATCTTCTCCTCCCAGCCCACACATTCCTCCCAATTTCATTTCTCTCACTGTCGTAATATTCCTCTCACCAGTGATATTCAAAACCTGAGACTCATTGACAATATCTCCTACTTCTCCTGACTCAGTGTCTAACTTATCCAGTCCCTACAGGTTATTTCTTTAAAATATAACTTTGTGTTCTTAACTGCCATTACTAATGTACTTGTATTCCCGGTTTTTCTGCCTTTCATTCATTCCAACCTATGTGAGGAATCTGGACCCACGTTCTACAGATTTTTTTCACCACATCCTTGCCCAGCTCTAGAATCTACAGTGACTGACTGTTTTGCCACCATCTGGCACTGATTTTCTTGTGTGATAGCGTCTCACTTCTTCATGGACACTAAACCACACCTCCTGGCAACATAATTCCTTTCTTATCTTCTCAGTGGACATACTCACAGGTGTCCCATTGTTCTCCCTGCCTCAAAAGTCATCCCTTCTCATTGTTATCCATTCAGATCTTTTAATATTAAGATTACTGGAGATAGTATCAGTATAGATGGGTTCAGTACCCAGTTCTATCAAATTAATTACCAGTGTAGAGTTACAGCTTAGACATACAGGGTTATGTCTTTTAACCTCGAACCCTCAGTTTCAGCACTATACATTCATGGGATCAGATTATGTGGTTATGAAGGTTCTTTCTAGGCCAAATTCATTTGATTCAATTATGTGGTTATGAAGGTTCTTTCTAGGCCAAATTCATTTGATTCAATTATGTGGTTATGAAGTTTCTTTCTAGGCCAAACTATTTATAATTCCATGACTCAGAGTTTAATGAATCTTTCCCTTACTATTGTAACTCTACTCTGAACTCCTATTAAATTTCACTGTATTATTTATTGTTGTACATAAAGATATTTGTTTCCCTTATAAAAGTTAATAAGATCGTGAAGTCATGAAGCATGGCTTACAGCTCACTTGAAGCTCTCTCCAACCACCCTAATTGAACTACCCTGGTCCTTATGGCCAGGACACAGAAACACACAGAGCAGACTTTGAATAGAAAGGCTGAGTCCTAGACCTAGCTCTGCTACCAATTTATTTTGCCACCTTTTATTCCTGGGCCTTCAACTTATCATCATTGGATGGAAAGACTGAGTAAGGTATCTTTCAAAACTGTTTTAAGTTTCACAATAAAATTTTATGCAGAATTCTAATGATTGTAAAAAGGATAAAGGGCAACTGCTTTGCTGACACAGGAAGCAATGAAGACTTTGGAACCCTGCTAATATTTCTCTTGGCTACAAAGAAGACACTGAGGAGCTCCCAAGGAGCACACACACACACACACACAACTCTGAAGCTTCCACCAAACACAGTTTGAATACCACTGGCCCAGATGGTTTCTTTTGAGATTACTTTCTAAAGTCAGTTGTTCTAAGTAGTTCAAAAATCTTGATTTGGCTTAACCTATTCCTTCTCCTCAAATCTCTTTATGTGCTCCTAAATGTTTTTGATGTCCCACCATGTTCTATGAGGGGAATACCTTGTTACCTAGACAGCTTGCCAGGAGGAGTGAAGGGACAGAGGGCATATCAGAGATATTGACAGGAGAGAGTAGAAAAGAAAGAAAAGAGAGAGAGAATATTGCCTGTCCATCACTGACCTGCAGATCCTGAGTGCCTGGAACCCTGATCCCTGAAGACTCCAACTGATTTCTCCAGGGCATTGCACTGTGTTTATACCACCTGGTAAGGGTGGGTCAGGCCTGCACCAATCTCTATAATTGGCTGCAGGGCATGAAGGAAGAAGAGCCTGGGCATTTCACAATGTCTTTTGTACAGCATGAATAATAAGACGGTGGGAACATTAATGAGCATTTGTTGAAGGGGGAGAGAGTCATCCATAAAGCCTTGGCAGAAACAAGGTATGGGGCCCCTGCTCTGTACCTACTGTCATTGACTATGTTATTAGTGGGTTTGCAGCCAGATAAACAGTGCTGGGGTCAGACATCTTTGGTGCCCCGTGGGGCTCCATCCTAGGCTTCAAGAGGTGGTGAATGCAAGAGAGAGTATGTCTGGCAAGCCCAAGGACAGAACAAATTCTGATGTCTGAATCCAGGCTGTGGCCAGACAGCCAGAGTAAGAGAAGGGGCTGATAGCACTGTGAGTGTGGCTCTGTTTGGAAAGATGAGAAGGAAGTCTCTGCTTTTCAGTGGTACCAGCTTGATGGGACAGAACATCTAGGAAAACCCAACTGCAAAGATATTGACCTCAGATTCACCCTGAGAATGAGCAGACATCATGTGCCATGGACTGCTAGGAAATATGATAGTGTGAGTAGAGCACAGAGGAAAGAACACTCAGGTCTCTAATTGACATTACTTGACTCAGTCCATCCATCCATCCACCCACCTGGCCACCCATCTGCCCATCTATCTACCCATCTGTCCATTCTTCCATCCATCCATCATTCATCCATCCATCCATCCACCCATTTGCCCATCGATCCACCCTTCTGTCCTTCCATCCATCCATCCATCCATTACAAGGGTGGAGAAGCTTAGGTGTAATATTCTCTGGAAACTAACAACCTTATTATAATTCTCCCTCTTTGGTCATTTGCAAAGTTCCACCAAGGGCTTCTTGAGGAAGTGGGATAGGTGGGTCTAAGACTCAGATGCCTGCAGGATGAGAAATGAGAAAAGATGGGCAGAAATGGGACCAGATTTCTGCTTTCTAAGGCCAGTGATCATTCTTCTTCCACTCTCCCAATCTCTCACCCTTCTATGGGAAGGCTTAAAGCATGAGTTACTATGTCAGGCAACCAATGAGTGTTTACCCAGCATTTACACTGCTGTGTGACACGGACATTCAATACACACTCCTTGTTGTTAAGTAGTTTTACAGTCTAGCTGAGGAATTAAGTCATAAACACTTGAAAAGATAATTAAGAAGACCAGACTCTCTAAGCTGTGGGCCAAGGACATATTGGAAACAATAGTGGCAGAGAAGCTCCTTGGGCAAAAAAAAAAATCCTAGAATTGAATGGACTTTAGGCCAGGCGTGGTGGCTCATGCCTGTATCCCAACACTTTGGGAGGCTAAGGCAGGCAGATCACTTGAGGTCAGGAGTTCAAACCAGCCTGGCCAACATGGTGAAACCTCATGTCTACTAAAAATACAAAAATTAGCCAGGCATGGTGGCATGCACCTGTAGGCCCAGCTACTTGGGAGGCTGAGGCAGGAGAATCACTTGAACCTGGGAGGCAGAGGTTGCAGTGGGCCAAGATGGCACCACCGTACTCCAGCCTGGGTGACAGAGTGAAACTCCATCTCATAGACATGGAATCATAGTCACCCTCCAATTGGAGAAATCTGTGCTATGGCATCCCTGAGAAATTGGTTAATTAGGCTCTGCCTTAACATCTCCAGGGTCAGGGACCACACAACCTCTTGAAGAAACACTATCAATGTTTGTGGTCCTTGTGGTTAAAATATGGGGGTCATATAGGAAAAACAGCCTCCACATAATTTGCACCCATTGGTTCTGCTTGTGTGTTCTGGAATTACACAGAACAAGCATATTCTTCTACTTGGCAAGCCTTTAAGTGCTTGAAGAGGGCTCCCTGTGCATTGCTTTTTTCAGGATAATACCTCCCACATCATAGCCTCTTCCCTACAGCCTGCCCTTGGAACATTCTCTGTTCCTCAATGTCTGCAATTTGTACAAACCCCACATGATGTGAGTATTGCATCTCTGTAAATACAGGTCCAGGCCAGTGATTTATACCAAAATTGCAGAAATCTAAAGCCACTCTTTTTCACTTGTATAGTCATGATGTCCAGCCTGTACATTCCTGAAGGAGGCATTTTATATTCCTTCTTTTACTACTGACTTGCGTCGGCTCATCATGGCTAAAGCTCTTCTGAGTTCTGTCATCCTACAAATGAGGAAGCAACAAATTCAGGCTGGAGAAACCTTCAAGAATGAGGTGGAATTTAAGCTGCTCCCTTAGGGGTGGGCCTGTTTAGATGGGTGGAAGAGAGGGAGAGAATATTCCAGGGTGGAGAAATGGTTTCTACATTATATACTCATTGGGTTTCCATTATGTGCCAAGCATTATGCAAGGTGCTGAGAGACAAACTTATATGTCCCTAACCTTAAGGTCATCCCAGGGGCCACAGACTCCAAGTTAAGGTACTACAGTGCAGGGAGGTGCATACAAAACATTGCCAGATCAGATAGCTGGGGGTGTCTCAACTCAGTAAAAGCTTCTTGGAGGAGGTGACATCTTAGCAGGGTATTGAAAGATGAGAGATTTATCTAGGCAGAGAGGATGGATGGAGGACCCAAAAGCAGAGGGAGCAACACAAGACTGTGTCTGGGCCCATGGACAAAGAGAGTGTGAACAGGGTCTGAAACACAGCCTAGCATCCGGAGCTCATGTTCTTGGCAGCCCTGAGAGGCCTGGGGTAGGAGCTGTGCTGCCTGTTGCCTGAGGACTTCAGCTGAATCTGGGCTGGAGTTGTGAGGTCCATAGAGGCAGGCAGCCCTGTCTGTCCTGACCACCTCCTTGCCAGTGCCTCAATGGACTCTCAACCACCAAGCTAGTCCAACAGGTGAGGTGCAGGTGGAATACCTGGGGCTCAGATATGGGCTCCTCCTCTGGCTTCTGCTCCCATTCCCCAGGGTTTGGGTGGGGACACTGGAGTTCATTCCTGGCACATAGGACCAGAGGATCTCAACTTTGCAGAACCAGATGACTCAACAAATGTTGTATTATTAGCTTTTAAATAGAATATTTGGGTAAATGAAGGATAGTTGTTCATTGTGAGAAGGAAAATAAAAAATATTGGAGAAAATTGCAATAATAAAACAAATGCATTTGTTTCTCTTTCTCTGCATAGTAGTTATCTATTGCTGCATAACAAGTTAGACCAAAACTGAGCAACTTAAAACAACAAACATTGATTATCTCACAGTCTCTGCTTCTAGGTTCACTCATGTGGCTGTGGGCAGGAGACTTTATTTTTTACCACATAAGTCTCTTTATAGACCTGCTCATAGCATGGCAGCTAGCTACCCCCAGAGCGAGTGAGCCAAGATAGATTGGGGGTGGTGGGTGGCAGAGAGAGAGTGCTCAAGTAGAAGCTGCAGTGTCTTTTATAACCTAATCTTGGAAGTGGCATGCCATCACTTCTGCCATATTCTATTGGTCACAAAGACAACTCTGGTACATTGTGGGAGGGGACACACACAGAATGTGAACATGAGGAGACAGGGATCATTTGAGCAGCTGTATTAGTTTCCTAGAGCTGCCATAACCAATTATCCTTGGTGGCTTAAAACAGCCGAAATTTATTCTTTCTTCGTTCAGGAGGCTGGAAGTCTGAGATTAAGGTTTCAGCAGAGCCGTGATCCCTCTAAAGGCTCTGGGGAAGAATTCTTCTTTGCCTCTTCCAAGCTTCTGATGGTTGCCACAATCCTTGGTGTTTCTTGGCTTGTGGCCACAAAACTCCGATCTCTGCCTTCATCTTTACATAGTCTTCTTCCCCGCGTCTCCTCTGTGTCTCTGTGTCCTCTCCTTTTCATACAAGGACACCAGTCATATTGAATTTAGGTCTACCTTCATCCAGCATGACCTCGTCTTAACTAAGTGCATCTGCAGAGACCTTATCTCCAAATAAGCTCACAGACTGAGATTCCAAGAAGGATGTGAATTTGAGGGGGACACAATTCAACCAGTACAGTAGCCTTCTTAGAGACTGGATCCCATGCCTTGGAATCCCAGGGGCTATGATCCTTCTAGGAGAGAATTACCAGATGATTTTTGTTCTTTAAGTTCCTTACCCAGAGATTCCAGCCACACAAACTCATCACAGGCTCCTCCTCAGTGGCTTTGCTGATATCTGTTTCCTGATCACTACTACAACCAACCAGAGCAGCAGAGCTCGATTCAATTTGAATTTAACTCTGGGGAAGTGGAGGCTGAGGACAATCAGAGATGATGTCTACTCTGCTTACCTCAAGATTAATTTCTTTTCTTATTATTATACAAGCAATTGATCTTCATTGTAGAAAAATTAAGAAATACAGATAAATTAAAAGAATTAAAAGAAAAATCACCTATACTGCCACCACCCTGACATTGCTACAATTGAAGTAAACTCTTCCAGACATTTTTCTATGAAGAAATATATAAATAGGTATTTTTTAATTAAAATAAATTGCAATATATGCCACTTTGTAAGTTGCTCTTCTCAATATGTCATGAGCACTTTTTCATGGGAATAGAGACCAGCATCTGGGATTTTGATTGTATCTTGGGTTTTTAAAAGAGGATCGGCATGCCCTACTTATCTTTTATCTTCTGAGCTCGAGCCATTTCCTCTGACATCACCACCTCCTCATGCCCACAGCAAGAAGATGAGGGTAGAGATAGAAAAGATAGCATATGTCAGTGGCAGGATTAAAGGGAAGGAGCTAGGGCTGGGCCAAGGGCCATGGATCCCTAACTCTATGACCACCTCCCTCTCCTGCACAATGGTGAGTGACAGGACTTCATGTGGAGAGCTACTGACCCTATAAGGCTCAATTGGGGACAGGTTGGCCTGCGGGGCTCAGGGTAACACTGATCAGTTACCATTAAGCAGGAATGATTCCCACCACTCCCCCACCCCACCCCCATAGAAATCTTTTCATGTTATTCCCAGTTTACCCCACATGGTTTTTACAAGGTTCCACAGCAGTAGCACCATCCAGTGGGGGAGGACCGTGGACTGAGCTCCAAATCTCAGAATTTACCCAAACTGGGAACCAGAAGAGAAAGTGGCCAGGTGCCCAGTAAGTCAGACGTGGGGGTCCTGAGAGCAGAAAGAGTGATTTTCCGCCATGGGTCTCCTCCACTAACCCCTCACCCGAGCTGGCTCTGCCCAGGGAGTTCTGGGGGGGCATGTTGCCCTAGTCACACTGCTGGAAGTAGAAGTCTGTGATGGGGGCATTCCAGCCGGCATTCTCGGGAAGCTGGGTGAGTCTGACAGGCTGATCGGCTTCAGGCACCGTGCACAGGAACCAGCCCGGGTAGGCAGCCGACTCGAAGCTGGAGGTGAGCCCCATTTCCCGCCTGTAGAAGGTGAAGCTCTTGGATTCCTTGGCACCAAGATAGAGCTCCATGATGTTCACTGGCTGCCAGCAGAGGAGAGCAGGGCAGGTGAGGGCAGAAGCAGGGGCAGAGGGAGGGCTGGGCAGGGTCCTTAGGGAGGAGGCAAAGCTGCCATCAACAGAATCCTGCTAGGGTGTCCCACAGCACCAGGGCTGTGGGCTGCCCAGCTTCAGTGGGCTCAGCATCTGTGGCTCAGTCCCCAGTGAGGATGCCCCAAGTCTCACCTCTAGTGTTAGAGTCGGCTCCTGCCCCGCCCCACATGACAGGCACTGGCTTCCACCCTGGACGCCCAGGATGACGGGGGACAGGCTGGCATCCAGCCACCGATTGGGGACCACGCTGATCTCTTCACCTGTGGGAAGGAGGCCAGATGCAGGGCCCTGGATGCCTTTCCCTCCTTCTCCCCGTGTCCTGGGCTCTAGGGCACAGGACTGCTGTGAGATGGCCTGCCCCCAGGCTGGGCAGAAGGGAGGCCTCTCAGCAGCTGTCATGACATGGCCTCTCCTGTCCACTGGCCCAGAGTGGACATCAAGGCATGGAAGCATGTTGTACCACCTCCACCCCACCCTCTAGTTCAGGGTCAAATCTTCAAGCCTCTATACCCCAAAATAGATTCAACCCCCTCCTTTAATGCCCCTTGGGTCTCAGGCCTTTTTCTGAAACCTGTCTTGATAAGCCCTCCTTTGGAGTTGTTTGGACAACTTTCTACACCCTGTGAGGTTGCTGAGAGCAAAAGAGGGTCTCATTCCTCTCTGTACATCCCCTCACTACCCACATACATCAGACACATACATGCACAGATACATGCATACACACATATACATATACACACACATGCTCATACATACATACCTGCACTCACACATACATGGTTACACACAGATACATGCATGCACACATATGCTCACACATATATGTCTGCATGCACACGTACATACACCAGTAAGCACACACATACACATATGGCCTAGCTGAAGGATCTACCTGGCATCTGTGCTCAGCAAGTGTGCCCCGGGTGGGCAGGTGCGAACTATTTTAGAGAGGGACCAGTTGCAGTGCATGGGGCAGAGTGAGCAAGCAGGAGGTCCAACAATGCCACCTGTTCTTCGGGTCCCTCCACTTTAAGTGACTGAGGATCTTCAGAGAGCAGAGGGGACCCAGGGTAGAGAGGCAGAAACCCACTCCCATATGGGAAAAAAGGTATAGAGAATCTACGTTAGTTCTCTCCTTGGTACTGGCTCCCAGGGAATGCAATGCTTGAGCTAAATCTACCTGTAAGGGAATGACAAGACATGCCTCTTGGAAAACATTCCCACTTCTGCATAGAAGCTTCAGGTGGCCCCAGAGCCTGTGTCTTCACTTTGCTGAGAGGTGTGGTATTTTATTTGCCTTTGCTTAGAGCCTGGTTTGTGCTGCCCTAATGCCTGGGCTCTGTAGGCCTGTGCTAATCTGTATGACTATTCTAAGCCCTCTTCCGGCCCCCTCCCCTGAGAGTGTATAGAGACCAAGGAAAGTGGGTCATGTTTAGTCACCAACCTTTAATGACCTTCCCTGCATGCAGCCCTCCAGCTAGAAGCTGGTTATTATGCAGATAAAGCACCTTCAATGCCGAGTCCTTCATTCTGAAACATCAGGAAGGGGTGAGGACTACATTAGGGGGAGGGTGTACACTTCAGCATGCCCTGGATCCAGAGAACCCCCTGATCTCAGGCATTTTGTCTCTCTTTCTTCCTACTGTGCCAGAAGTAACAGCACAGCCTTCTCTCCCAGCCCTGCTGGGCTCATGCCCTACCAGGAGGATGACCCCACAACCTCCCACTGGAGTCTGTGGTTTGCTCCTTCACCTTATTCAACCTTTTCTGCCCCAACCCATCTCTTGTTGGAAGAGAAGCTGCACAGTGAGTCAGAGCCCTAGGTTCTTGCCCCATCTCTGCCTCCAATGCTGCTGAGTCGCAGCAGACAACTCTCTCACCCACTCTGGGCCTGAGCCTCCTCATTGCTACACTAAGATGATGGGTTGGATAACATCCAGGCCTCTTCCAGATTAAAGCCTGATTCTTCAGTTCTTCAAGATACATGTATTTCTATTTAGTCATATATTCCTTACTAAGTGAGGAGTTTCTTTAAATTTAAATTTCTTTTATTTTACTTTTCAAAGTTGTTTCTCATCTTTGAACTCAGTTGATTTCCTGGCATCCTATGAGGTGGAAGATGTATCCTAAAGTGGGTTTCTCCAAAAGTTATATGGGGGAAAAGGATGCAGTATAAAAATTGGGTCGATGCATGGCTAAATATGATTCAACAAGTTGCCTTACTTCAGAAAACCTCAAAATCACTCATATGCTGAGCTGGGCTGTGGTTCTCTTATGAGAGGATATAGAAAGCATAATTCCCTGCATTTACCTGATCAGTGAGCTCCACTGTGTTAGGCATCTCCTGGATGCCTCTATGGGACTCCTCTAATCAAGTCCCACAGAACACATCGTGGGAAGTGCTTTATTAGACTGAGAGAAACGACCACTCTCATCCTCTGTTGTAAAGCTCAGAGCACGGCAGAGTGTCTGGTTTGGTACACGCCAGTGGGTGGACAGGCTAACTGATGGTCATGGTTTTTGTTTTATTATTATCCCTAAAGAGCAGCAGGGAGGTAGGGGCACAGAGTGGGTGAGCTTACATCCATTCACTGTGCTGGGGCAATGGAGGAGCTCTGAGCAGGGATCCTGGCTCCTGTTCCCACCTTGGATAGACTTGGCTGCAGCTCTAGACTGGGCAGTTCACTTGTCCCCCTCAGCATCAGGGAACCCTTGTGAGATGGCCTGCCCCAGTCCTGCCCCTATTTGAAAAAGGCTGGGAAAACTCTAAGAGCAGTGAGGTGCTGGTCACAATTTCCCAGCTGCAATGGCAGCCCCTCCCTTCCTCCCTCCTGCTCAGAGCTGGACAACGGGTCTATCCAGAACTCACTTCCCTCAGAGGACACCACCAAACCAGGGCCTCATACACTTACCGGAAGCACAGCGCCCCACTCAGGACCATCTTGAGCTCCACAGGGTGTAGACTCCCCTATTTTGGAATAAACAACAGAAAATCATGGAGAGAGAGGCTGAGTTGGCTGGGGTCTGGGGAGCAAGCAGCCGTGCCAAGCCCCCCAGCATGTGAACAGCCTCCACAGAGCAGATTCTGGGTCTGGGGTCAGGAGAGAGCTCCGGTCCCACCAGCGCCCCAGAGCATACCTCAGAATGTTCCTTTCTCCTGGCGGGAGCTGTGGAGTCTGCCTGTTCCTCCAAAGATGCCTCAGCGTTTTAAGTAAGGCCTAGGGAGGGGCCCTGAAACTGCCAGGACCTGAGGAGGAGCAGGATTCCCAGTGTGATTTCACATCACCCTAAGTCACCGGAAACACTTGCTTCTCATTATCTGTCGTTGGGAGGGAAGCCTCTGGAGACAGTTTCCTTCCAGCAATATTGAAGAACTTCCTTGAGGCTTTCCAGCTCTTTGTGAGCACTCGGCTTTTGCATCTCACGGGCTTTCAGACCCTAAGAGTCAGTGCCCATGGCAGCTCAAGGGAAGCACAACTTTCTTTCCTCCCTGCCTCCCTCCCTTTCTTCCTTCTCTCCATCTTTCATTCACTCACTCCCTCCCTTTTCCCTTCCTTTCTTCCCTCCCTCTTTCCTTCCTTTCCTTCTTTCCCTCCCCATTTCCTCCCTTCCTCCCCTATTCCCTTTCTTCCTTACCTTTTTCACTCCTTCCTTCACTCTTTCCCTTCTCCCTCCTTCCTTCCTCTGTCTTTCCTGCCTGCCATTGCCAGGCCTATGGGAGATGTTGGAGGTGGGACTCTCCTGCTTAGGGAATGTTCAGCCTACATGTTCATTGTAGAAAAACCTGAAAATCCAGATCAGCCACAAGGAAAAATGTGAATACTTGTCTTTTCTGAGTGCATCATCAGAAAACCAATGACAACACTTTTTCCTCCACACACATACACATGTAACTATAGACAGCTTTCATACAACAGATTCACAAAACCTATACTTTTTCCAACCTCATTTTTTGATGTAGCAAAATATCTTTCCATACAAATATGAATAATGACATGCTTGAATAGCTGTATAGTATTTCATTGTATCACTGTAACATTATTTATTGAAACCTATCCACTGTTATTTGTCTTTTATATATTTTTCTCTCTTTTTTTGCTATCGAAAACCATGTTGTGGCAAACATCTTTGTATTAACATCTTTGCTCATGTATCTGATTATTTCCTTAGAAAGTAAAATCTAGCTCATGCCATCTATAATTCTGTAAGTGATCTTTCTTGAATACCTAATTGATAAGATAATACGTAATTGTGAAACAGTTAATGCAGTTTAAATATCTCCCTGCACTCTCTGTGTTGGATCTGAAATAAAGGTAAGGGTCAGTGCACAAAAAACAATTTAGTTATATCTTGAAAAACACAGATAAGTATTTATTAATAATTTATTGTTAAAGCATACTTTTTTATTTTTTTAAGTTTTATTATTTTTTTCTTTTTATTATGATTATTATTATTATACTTTAATAATAATTTTAGGATACATTTTAGGATACATGTGCACAGCGTGCAGGTTTGTTACATATGTATACATGTTAAAGCATACATTTTAAAGAAATGGTATTCAGACATATGAGCCAAGAGGTCCTACAAATGTTCAAGAATAAATAAAATATCAAGTTGTTCAAAAGACAGAAAATAATCTATGATTTTCATAATGCCACTAATATGATAGACACTTTTCAGAAAAATAAAATTGATGTAGAAACTGCCTTGTAAAAAATTATTAAATTACAAATTGACCAAATAGAAATGACAGTTGAAATAAGATGAAATGAGACAAGCCTGGCCAACATGGCAAAACCCCATCTCTACTGAAAATACAAAAAGTAGCCAGGGTGGTGGTGCACATTTGTAATCCAAGCTACTCAGGAGGCTGAGATGTGAGAATTGCTTGAACCTGGGAGGCGGAGGTTGCAGTGAGCCAAGACTGAGACACTGTACTCCAGCCTGGATGACAGACAGAGCAAGACTCTGCCTCAATAAATAAATAAATAAATAATAAATAAAATGAAACGATGACTGTGTATACTGTCAATATCATATGAAAACATTATTAAACAGGCCTCACCAACAATAAGTTTTCTCTGGACCTATCCCTTTGCTTGACTTACTAACTAGGTCTCAGACTCTGTGAAATTAGCTGTGAACTAAGAGAACATTGATAAATTACACATTATTCCTGTCTGATAGAAAAGATAACTCCAAAGGGTTCAGTTTTAATGCCTCACAAGTCGTAAAGCTGTCTTTAAAAACGTGACTTAGCCAACCTATTTCAGCCTTTATTTCTTGACTGATGGTATAAGCCTCCATTCCCTGAATTATCTTTTGATAATCAGCTTTATAATCTTGCTGATTCCCTCACTTATGAAAAATAGTAAATCTTTGACACATGCTCACTATATGTTTGTATGAGAGTCAAGTTTTGAACTTCTGAAAAATAAACTTTGGCACTACCTAAAGACAATGCCGCCAATTCACAAACCATGTGTGGCTGTTTTAAAATAAGTCCATAAATTCTTGGAAACTCCATCTTTAAGAAGGTGATATGGTTTGGCTCTGTTCCCACCCAAATTTCATCTTGAATTGTAGCTTCTATAATTCCCACATGTCATGGAAGGAACCCAGTGGGAGGTAATTGAATCATGGGGGCAGGGCTTTCTTGTGCTGGTCTCATGATAGTGAATAAGTCTCACAAGATCTGATGGTTTTATACAGGGGAATTTCCCTGCACAAGCTCTCTTGCCTGCCACTATGTAAGACATGACTTTGCTCTTCCTTCATCATCTTCCACCATGATTTTGAGGCCTCCCCAGCCATGTGGAACTCTAAGTCAATTCAACCTCTTTCCTTTATAAATTACACAGTCTTGGTTATGTTGTTATTAGCAGCATGAGAACAGACTGATATAGTAAATTGATATTGGGAGTGGGATGCTATGTTACACGATGAACATGGCAGCATCATAAAAGGCATTGCAATTTCCTCCTAGCTCTTAGATCACTCACCTAGACAAAGCCAGCCACTGTGTGATAAGGACACTCAAGCAGCCCTGTGGAGAGGCCCACGTGGTGAGAAACTATTTTTTCCTGCCAACAGTCTGTGAATGCACAATCTTAGAAGCAGATCCTCTAGCCCCAGTCAAGCCTTCATATGACTGCAACCCTGGCTGACATCTTTCCTGTAACCTAATGAGACACCCTGAGCCAAACCCTCCAGCCAAGCCAGTTTTCTCATTCCTGACTCTCAGCCTTTGTTAAATTTTTTCTTGTTTTAAGCTACTAACTTTGCTGATATTTTGTTACACAACAATTGGTAACTAACACACCTTGACATCGCTATTGGCGCTTTGGCACTTTAACACTTTGCCTGTTACCCAGCAATTTGGAACTGGGTAAAAGGCAGAGGCTGGAACAGTTTGGAGGGCTCAGAAGAAGACAGGAGGATGTGGGAAAGTTTGGAACTTCCTAGAGACTCACTGAATGGCTTTGACCAAAATGCTGATAGTGATATGGACACTAGGGTCCAGGCTGAGGTGGTCTCAGATGGAGATGAGGAACTTGTTGGGAACTGAAGCAAAGGTGACCCTTGTTATGCTTTAGCAAAGAGACTGGCAGCATTTTGCCCCTGACCTAGAGACCTGTGGAACTTCGAACTTGAAAGAGATGATTTAGGGCATCTGGCAGGAGAAATTTCTAAGCAGCAAAGCATTCAAGAGGTGATTTGGGTGCCAATAACATTCAGTTTTATGTATTCACAAATATATGGTTTGGAATTGGAACTTACATTTACAAGGGAAGCAGAGCATAAAAGTTTGAAAAATATGCAGCATGAAGATGAGATAGAAAAGAAAAACCCATTTTCTGAAGAGAAATTCAAGCTGGCTGCAGAAATTTGCATAAGGAAAGAGGAGCCAAATGTTTTTCACCAAGAAAATGGGGAAAGTGTTTCCAGGGCATATCAGAGGTCTTCACAGAAGCCCCTCCCATCACAGACCTGGAGGTCCAGGAGGAAAAAATGGTTTCATGGGCCAGACCCAGGGCCTTGCGGCTTTGTGTAGTCTCAGGACTTGGGGTGACTTGTGTCCCAACCACTCCAGCTTTGGCTAAAAAGGGCAAAGGTACAGCTTGGGTCATGGCTTTAGAGGGTGTAAATCCCAACGCTTGGCAGCTTCCACGTGGTGTTGAGCCTGTGGGTGCACAGAAGTGAAGAACTGAGGTTTGGGAGCCTCCACCTAGATTTCATAGGATGTTTGGAAATGTCTAAGTGTCCAAGCAGAGGTGTGCTGCATGGGCATAGCCCTCATGGAGAACCTCTGCTAGGGCAGTGCAGAAGGGAAATGTGGGGTAAGAGCCCCCACACAATGTCCCCACTGGGGCACTGTCTAGTGGAGCTGTGAGAAGAGGGCCACTGTCCTCCAGATCCCAGAACTGTAGAACCACCGACAGCTTACACTGTGTGCCTGGAAAAGCCACAGACAATGCCAGCCCATGAAAGCAGCCAGGAGGAGTGTTGTACCCTACAAAGTCACAGGCGTGGAGCTGCCAAAGACTATGGGAAGCCACCTCTTGCATAAGCATGACCTGGATGTGAGACAGAGACTCAAAGGAGGTAATTTTGAAGCATTAAGATTTGACTGCCCCGCTGGATTTTGAACTTGCATGGGGCCTGTAACCCCTTTGTTTTGGCCAGTTTCTCCCATTTGGAATAGCTGTATTTACCCAATGCCTGTACTCCCATTGTATTTAAGAAGTAACTAACTTGCTTTTGATTTTACAGCTCATAGGCAGAAGAGACTTGCCTTGTCTCAGATGAGACTTTGGACTGTGGACTTTTGAGTTAATGCTGAAATGAGTTAAGACTTTGGGGGACTGTTGGGAAGGCGTGATTGATTTTGAAATGTGAGGATATGTGATTTGTGAGGAGCCAGGGGTGGAATGATATAGTTTGGCTGTGTTCTCACCCAAAGCTCATCTTGAGTTTTTGCTCCCATAATTCCCATATGTCATGGAAGGGACCCAGTGGGAGGTAACTGAATCATGAGGGCAGGTCTTTCCTGTGCTATTCTCATTATAGTGAATAAGTCTCATGAGATCTGATGATTTTATAAAGGGGAATTCCCCTACACAAGCTCTCTTCCCTCCTGCCATGTAAGATGTGACTTTGCTCTTCCTTCATCTTCCATCATGATTGTGATGCCACTTCAGCCATGTGGAACTGTGAGTCAATTCAATCTCTTTCCTTTATAAACTACCCAGTCTCAGTTATGTCTTTATTAGCAGTGTGAGAACAGACTGATACAGAGAGGCAGTTTAACTGCCCTTCTCTTGAGTATGGACTGGACTTAGTGACTTTTTTCTGAGTATGTTACATGGTGAACATGGCATCATGTCACTTCTGAGACCAGGTCATAAAAGGCATTGCAGTTTCCTCCTTGCTCTTAGAACACTCACCTGGATGAAGCCAGCTGCCGTGTAATAAGGATATTCAAGCACCCCTGTGTAGAGGCCCACATGGTGAGAAACTGTGGTTTCCTGCCAATGGTCTGAGTGAGCAATCTTAGAAGCAGATCCTTCAGCCCCAGTCAAGCCTTCAGATGACTAAAACCTTGGCTGACATCTTTCCTGCAACCTAATCAGACACCCTGAGCTGAACCCTCCAGCCAAGCCAGTTTTCTTATTCCTGACTCTGTCTTTGTTAAATAATTTTTTTTTGGTTTTAGGCTGCTAGGTTTGCTGATACTTTGTTACACAGCAATTAGTAACTAATACACTTTGACATCACTATTGGGAAGTTTCTACTCAGCAAACATCTCAGTTCTTCATGGGCTTTATATGCCCTGGAAAGGCATATGCCCTGGAAAGTGTCACAGCCTGCAGAGAAGCAATGTTCCCCACGGTGACTTATCCTCACCTTTGTGAGAATGGCAATAACCCTGGAGGTAGATGTGGCCTCTGCTCTTGCTGTAGAGATGAGGACTTAGGGCAGGTGTATTCACATATATGAGTATGCAAGCAGAGTTTATTATGGTAAGATAGTAAATTCCTGTTAGGGAGATAAATTTAGTAATAATTAAAATAACTGATATTCACTTGGTGCCCACTATGTCCCTAGAATTCTATAGCACTTCCCACAATGTGTTCTATGAGACTCCAATAGAGAGATAATGAGCAGCAAGTATTCCTGGCAGCTTAGGGTGGTGTGAAATCACGCTGAGAATCCTGCTTCTCCTCAGGTCCTGGTAGTTTCAGGGCCCCTCCCTAGGCCTTACTTAAAAGGCTGAGGCATCCTTGGAAGAGCAGGCAGACTCCACGGATCCCACCAGGAGAAAGGAGCATTCTGAGGTATGCTCTGGGGCGCTGGTGGGACTGGAGCTCTCTCCTCATTTCAGACCCAGAATCTCCTGCTCTGTGGAGGCTGTTCTCATGCTGGGGGGCTCAGTGTGCCTGCTTGACTGGATGAGATAGAGGATGTGAAGAGCCAGGTTGGCATCCAGCACAAACCCACAGACACTGGTTCCTCCCCACTGTGTCTTTCTCACCTCTCCTTCACTTTTTCTAGGTATGTAAAGAAGACATTAAGAACACAGCAAAGGCCAAATTTACATTGACTTAAATCTAAGGCTGGTTCACGACCAAAAATGCATGTAGCTAGCATGGCTTTCCCAACCCAGAGAGAAAAAGGCATGGACTCAGCTCCAACAGCCCGGCCTAATGAGTGCAGAATATGCTGTGAGGTTTTAAATTTGCTGACAAGAAAGGTTAACATTTGTTACACGTTCACTTTGTCAGGCACAGTGTTAACAGCAATATAGCTATTATGTCGTCTCATTCCCAAATCAGTCCTCTAAGGTAAGTGCTATGCTTATTCCCATTTAACTGATAAGACAAAATGAAAATTAGAGAGGCTAAGTCACCTAAGGTCACAAAACTAGTAAGAGATGGACCTGGTATTGGTACTCTTGCAGCTTGATTTCATACTAATTCACACCCATTCCCCAATATGAAAAAATAAGCTGTGTAATGCTTATAAATTCACACATTTGGAATAGAAGGCAGAGCTGGAGGCTGGGGGAATGAAGGAGTCTGCAAAAAGGACCAACAGGCTTCCAAGAAGATAATAGAAACCAGCCAGGCACAGTGGCTTGCACCTGTAATCCCAGTAACTTGGGAGGTAGAGGTGGGCAGATCACTTGAGGCCAGGAATTCAAGACCAGCCTGGCAAATGTGAAGAAACCCCGTCTCTACTAAAAATACAAAAACTAGTTGGGCATAGTGGTGCACACCTGTAATCCCAGCTACTTGGGAGGCTGAGGCACGAGAATCACTTGAATCCCAGGAGGTGAAAGTTGCAGTGAGCTGAGATCATGCCACTGCACTTCATCCTGGGCAAGAGAGCAAGACTCTGTCTCAAAAAAAAAAAAAAAAAAACGGAGAGAGGGAGAGAAGATAATAGAAACCAACAGAGTTGGTGCAGAGACAAACGGGTGCCCCATGGCAGAGTGTGGCACACTTTGGATTGGACGGAATTTATCACTCCCTGGAGTGACTTTTGGTAGCTGAGGACATCCGTGAAAGTCCTTCCTGGAGTAGGAGTGATGGTGTGCATGCACAGACACAGCCTCCAGGGAGCTGTGAGCAAAAGAGGACCTCCAGCTGCACCCAGGACTCCCTCTCCAACCCAGCCACATCAGAGGGGAAGGGTGCCACTTGTCTCATAGCGCTTTCGAGAAACCCTGGATGCCAGTGAAGTCATGGGGAGGCTGTGGGCCAGGGTCCACAGCGCTGCAGCTGGGTGCTGAGCCAGAGGCCAGTGGCTTTGTTGCCAGCGCTCAGCCCCGTGGCACCCTCTGCCTGGGAGGCTGGGGAAGGGCCAGGTGCACAGGCCGGAATTTGAGAGAGCGTGTGGGCAGTCCACAGGGCGGGTGAGGCTCCGGTGTGTGTCACACCCACAGTTTCTGCTGACTGAGTCCCAAGGAACAAGGCCAGAGCCACCGGCAACTTCCGTACCCCAGATCCACATTCAGGCGCTTTCCTCGTCTGTGCCTCAGAGGCCTCCAGAGCCTGCCGACTCACCTCCCCCGGACTGTGTAGTTTGACCATTGCTCTCCAGCAGGAAACTGGAAATAAACCCAATGTGTAAGGGAAAAGCCAACAGGTCAAAAGACACACTGGCCTAGCTCCATTCTCCCTGATCCTGCGCTGGCCCCTCCGGCGAGGCCTGTCACTCTCAGCGTGCCAGGCTAGGATCTCCCGGCAGGGGGCGCTCTCCACCAGGCTGGATTGGGAGGCCACGCTGAGATGCACGGCCTCTAATTCAAGCTCTCTTCCTCTTTTTCTGTCTCTTTACACAAGGATTTGCAGCCCCTCACCCAAGTAGCGAGCATCTAAAACAGGACTAGACCAGACAAGGGAGCTGCACCAGGGCTATCCCTGAGAAAGCCCCAGCTCTCCTGGGCTTTCTCAGTGATGTGTGGCTTTCGTGGGCTCCTCAAAAACAGACACTATCTTTTTTTAATTATTATCTGTCCCTTTTTGCTGTTTTTGATAACTTATTTATTCGATAGATGTCTGCACATTTGCCTCTTTTGATATATCTTTAAATTGTTATTATTAAATGTGGTAAGATACACATAATATAAAAATTACCATTTTAACCATTTTTAAGTGTACAGTTCAGTGGAATTAAGGACATTCACATTGTTGTGCAACCATCACCACCATCCATCTCCAGAACTCTTCTCGTTTTGCAGAACAGAAATTTTGTACCTACAGAACAATAACTCCTTACTCCTCTCTCCCCAGTGGCCCCTGGCAACCACCATTTCACTTTCCATCTCTATGAATTTGACTGCTTTAGGCGCCTCATATATGTGGAATTAACACGGTATTTTGTTTTTGTTATTAGTTTATTTCACTTAACTTAGTTTACTTTCAAGTTTCGTCCATGTTGTAGCATGTATCAGAATTTCATTCCTTTTAAGGCTGTATCATGTGTGTACCACATTTTCTTTATTCGTTCATCTGTCGATGGACACTTGGGTTGCTGTCACCTTTTACGTATTGTGAATAATGCTGCTATGAACATGGGTGTTCAAACAGTTTTTCGAGTCTCTGCTTCCAATTCTTTGTGAATATACCCACAGGTGGAATTGCTGGATCATATGGATATTTCTATGTTTAAGTTTTTGAGGAACAACCACACCGTTTTCCACAGTGGTTGCACCATTTTACATTCCCACCAACAGTGCACAAGGGTTCTAATTTCTCCACATTCTTTTTTTTTTTTGAGACGGAGTTTCACTCTTGTCACCCAGGCTGGAGTGCAGTGGCTCGATCTCAGCTCACTTCAACCTCTGCCTTCTCCTGCCTCAGCCTCCTTAGTAGCTGGGATTACAGGTGTGTGCCACCATGCCTGGCTAATTTTTGTATTTTTAGTGGAGACAGGGTTTCACCATGTTGACCAAGCTGGGCTCAAACTCCTGACCTCAGATGATCCGCCCACCTCAGCCTCCCAAAGTGCTGGGATTACAGGCGTAAGCCATTACGGCCCACCCAATTTCTCCACATTCTCATCAACACTTGTTATTTTCTATTTTTTTCTAATAGCAGCCATCTTAATGGGCGTGAAATAGTAGTATATCATTGTGGTTTTGATTTACACTTTCCTAATTACTGGGGATGTTGAGCATCCTTTCATGTGCTTACTGGCTATTACCTTATATTATTTGCAGAAATGTCTATTCAAGTTATTTGACCATTTTTAACAGGGTTGTTTGCTTTTTTGTTGTTGAGTTATAGGAGTTTTTTTATATATTCTAGATGTCAACCCCTTATCACATATATGACTTGCACCTATTTCCTCCCATTCTCTGAGTTACCTTAACACACTATTGATAGTGTCCTTTGATGTACAGAAGTTTTAAACTTTGACGTAGTCCAGTGTATCCATTTTTTCTTTTGTTGCTTATTTTTTGGTGTTATATGCAAGCAATCATTACCAAATCCAATGTCATAAAGCTTTCCCCTATGTTTTCTTCTAAGAGCTTTAACTTACATTTAAGTCTTTGATTCATTTTGAGCTGATGTTTCTATGTGGTATAAGAGTCTAATTTCATTCTTTTGCATGTGCACCATCACCACTTGCTCCACCGTCACCATCGTCACCCACCAACACAACTGCCATCATCATCAGTATCGTTATTATGTGACACTTCCTCTTCATCATCATTAAGAAGAACAATAGCTAGCATATTGAACATTTTAAAATATTAGGCGTTTTAAAAATAAATTCAATTGCTTTCATAGAAATGGGATTACACACGTTACCTACTTCTTCTGTGGGTTTTGGTAGTTTGACTTTCCAAATGTTGGTCCTTTTTATCTAAGTTGTCAAATTTATGGACATAAATTTGTTTGTAGTATCCGCTTATTATCCTTCTAAAGCATGTGTAATCAGTGGTGATGTCCCTCTTCTATTCATGAAACCGGTAATTAATCTCCTCTCATTTTTCTTGATTTTTTTAATAATCAGATTTTAGCTTCATTAATATTCTCTACTGCTTTCTGCATTCAATTCTGTTGATTTTTGCTCTTGTCTTTTAAATTTCTTTGCCACTCCTTGCTTTGAGCATGTTTTACTCCTCTTTTTCTAGTACCTTCAAGTGGAATCTCAAATTATTAATTTGACATCTTTCTTCTTTTCTAAACATTTATGCTGTTTTTCTAAGCATGCTTTAGTTGCATCCCACAAATTTAGCTATAATGTGTTTTGGGGGATGTTTTTTGTTTTTGCTTTTGTTTTTGAGACAGAGTCTTACTCTGTCACCTAGGCTGGAGTGCAGTGGTGCAATCTCAGTTCACTGCTATCTCCACCTCCCAGGTTCAAGCAATTCTCCTGCCTCAGCCACCTGAGTAGCTGGGATTACAGGCGCCTGCCACCATGCCTGGCTAATTGTTGTATTTTTAGTAGAGATGGGGTTTCACCATGTTGACCAGGCTGGTCTTGAACTCCTGACCCACTTCGCCCTCCCAATTTCCTATGTACTTTCAGGTATAGATGCTCCCAAAGTGCTGGGATTACAGGTGTGAACCACCGTGCCAGGCCAATATGATATATTTTTATTTTCATTTAGTTCAAAATATTTTAACTTTCTTTAAGGCTTCCTCTTTGGCCCATGGATTATTTAGAAGAGCACTGCTTAATTTCTAAATATGTGGAATTTTTTTCCAGAGATCTTTTTGTTATTGATTTCTAGTTAACTTACTTAAAGCCTGAGAATGCATATTTTGTGATGTTGATTCTTTTAATTTTGTTGAGATTTATTTCATGGCCCCGCATATGACCTATTTTGGTGAATGCTCTGTGTGCAGTGAAAAAGAAAATATGTGCTGCTGTTGTCAGATGGAGTGTTGTATAAACGTCAATCAGGGCTAGTTGGTTGATCATGTTATTCAGGTCATCTATATCCCTACTGATTTTCTGCCTATGTGTTTTACATCGTGGAAAGAAGAATGTTGAATTATCTAACAATAATTGGAGAATATGTCTATCTCTCCTTTCAATTTCACAGTTTTTGTTTCATGTATTTGTTAGAAGCATACACATTTAGGATCGTTACGTGTTTTTCGAGAATTGACCCCTTTATCATTATGGAATGTTCCTTTTTATTCCTGAAACTCTTCCTTTTATTAAATCTGCTTTGCTTGATATTGTTATGGCTACTGCAACTTTTTTTGTTTAGTATTTGCATGATACATCTTTCTCCACCTTCTTACCTTTAAATTATCTATAGCTTTATATTTCAAGAGGGTTTCTTATAGACACCATATATTTATCTCTTGCATTTTTATCCAGTCTGACAATCTCAGTCTTTTATGTGGCATGTTTTTATCATTTACATTTAATTTGAGTATTGATATGGTTGGATTAATATCTACCATCTTGCTGTTTTCTATGTGTTCCATCTGTTTTATATTTATTTTTCTTCTTGTGTCTTCTCTTGAGTTAACATTTTTATTATTCCATTTTATCTCTTTTATTGACTTATTAATTATACCATTATATATTTATATTGGTTAGTCCAGGGCTTCCAATACATGTTCTTAATTAAAGCCTTCCTTTAATTTTTTATACCACTTTAAGTCTACCACAAGGACCTTACAACAATATATTTCCAATTCTTTCTTCCTGCACTTTGCATTATCATTGTCATTATCCACAAGGCTGGGGATAAAAACATTTCAAAGGTCACAATACCTGTTCTCACTGTCTGGCCTGGAAAACCTTATCATTCCCAAGGCATTGGTTACACTATTCAGAGGATCTTGCTTAAGTAATGGAAAATAACTAGACCTAAACTAAATGCTTCTCAGGTTCAACCTATCAAATCCTAAAATCAAGTCCCAAATGGATCAAATTCTTGCCAAGAGCCTTAATTACACTCCGGAATTAAGCTCAAGAATATTCATAGTACAAGTTGAGCCTCTCTAGTCTCAAAATTCAAAACTGAAATCCTTCAAAATCCAAAACTTTTTGAGCACCAACGTGACACTCAAAAGTCATGTTCAAAAGAAATGCTAATTGGAGCATTTCTAATTTTGAATTTTTGGATTAGGGATATTCAAACTGTAATACAAAAGTACCCAGCACCCTTGGCAAAATGGCTGAATTTGGGACTGGCACAGAAAATACACAAGAACAGTCTAGAGCATGTTGTTGTAACAAAAAGTAAGGAAATACTAAAAAAATCCACAATTATTGGTACGTCAAAGGAACACAGGAGCTAAATAAAAGTGCTTCCAATGGCCAAAGCTGGAATAACTTAAGTAGCAAAATAAATAAAGTAGCACTGGATTATAATTTGAAATATAAAACAAATATCAGTGAGCACCAGCTGACTAAATAAATAAATAAGACAGACTAATCTCCCATGCAAAATAATTCCAAATTATTTATTTAGCTATCCAACTCTCAAGAAATTGCAACATAACCTTCAGGCTTTAAGTGTGGGCTACACATAGTAACTTCTCTGTAATCAATATAGTATGGAAATGGGGGTGAAAGAGTAACTTTACAGTGGAGAAACCTAATAAACACTGTCTCAGCCAGGTAATCAAGATTAACATCAGCAGTAATAAGTTATGTTGACAGTATGTGCCTTAGATATGATATATAATAAAAATAGCACTTTATCTCTGTGATCTCCTTCCCCCAAGGCCATAACCCTAGTCTAATCATAAGAAAAACATCAGACAAATCCGAAACGATTTACTGTACTCCTCAAAACTTTCATTAAGAACAAACAAAGGCTATGAAATTTTTATAGCAAAGAGGAGTCTAAGGAGACATAATGACTAAATGTCTTATCCTTGATGGAATGGTGGAACAAAAAAAGGATATTAGATAAAAACTGAAGAGGCCGGGTGCAGTGGCTCACGCCTGTAATCCCAGCACTTTGGGAGGCCGAGGCAGGTGGATCACGAGGTCAGGAGATCGAGACCATCCTGGCTAACACGATGAAACCCCATCTCTACTAAAAATACAAAAAATTAGCCAGGCGTGGTGTAGTCCCAGCTACTCAGGAGGCTGAGGCAGAATGGCGTGAACCCAGGAGGAGGAGCTTGCAGTGAGCCAAGATCGCGCCACTGCACTCCAGCCTGGGCAACAGAGTGAGACTCTTGTCTCAAAAAGAAAAACAAACAAAACCAAAGAAACCAGAATATAAACTTTATATAATAATAATGTGTCAATATTGGTGTATTCATTGTAGCACATATGCAAAACTAATGTAAAATGTTAATACACAATCTTTGCACTTTTTCTGTAAATTTGAAATCTTTCCAAAGTAAGAATACATTATTATGTATTAAAAAAAATACCTAGCAGCTAACACAGTAAAATTACAGTGTCTGACATCCAAAGCTTACAAGACAGGCAAAGAAACAGGAAATTCAGACACAGTATGAAGAGAAAAATTAATGAAAGCCAACCCAGAACTGACACAGATATTAAAATCAACAAATACACATTAAAATGAACAAGTACACATTAAAATGTTTTATCTAAATTCTATATATTTGATAGTTTAAGTAGAGACATTGAAAGATTTTAAAATAGACTCAAGTCAGACTCCAAGATGGAAAAACTGCAATGTCTGGAATGAAATATACACTACATGAAATTAGCATACAAAAGAAATTATTAGTGAATTTGAGGACATAGAAATAGAAATGATCCAAAATAAATTATAAAGTGAAAAATAAAAATAAAAGGACATATGACGCATACAAGAACGGAAAATCAGTGATATATGGGACAACTTCAAGTGGCCTAATATATGGAATTCTTAAAGGAAAAGAGGATAGTGGGAACAAAAATTTTTTTCAAATCTTAGCCAAATATTTTCTAAATTTCATGAAAACCATAAACACAGGTTCAAGAAGACTGATGACCCCATGCACATGAAATATGAAGAAAACTACAACAGCAAAATCATAATCAATTGCTCAAAACCAGTGATACTGAGAAAATCTTAAGAGCAGCTGGAGGAAAAAGGACACAATGCATACAAATAAATAAAAATAAGGATGACAGCAGATTTTTTGTCAGAAACAATACAAGCAAGAAAGCAGTAGAGCAACGTATTTGAACTACTGAAAAAAATATTGTCAATTATGCTTTTGCTGTTATAACCAGCAAAAATATCTTTCAAAATTAAGATGAAATAAATGTCTTTTCAGACACACACCGAAAGAAAATAATACTGTACGGAAATAAGAATTTTAATACAGAAAATAAGCTCCAGAAATGATAACTATATTTATACATATGTGATATTTTTAACTTAATATTTAAATCCCTTTAAAAGATAATTGTTTAAAAAACAATAGCAAGGTATCATTAGGATTATAACATATGTATAAGTAAAATGAATGACAAAAAAGAATATGGTTTAGGAGGGGAGAAATTAGAGTATATTATTTCACTATGGGAGACGGTGACAAATTAAAGATGGATACTATAATTCTAAATCAACTACTCAAACAACAAAATAATTAGTAATCACTAGTAAGCTAACAGAGGAGATAAAATTGAATCAGAAAATATTCAAGTAATCCAAAAAGACTCAGGAAAAAAGGAAAAAGGGAACAAAGAACAGATGACAAATAAGGAAAACAAATAACAAGATGATAGACTCGAACCTAACCACAGCAATAGCAACATTAAATATAAGTAGCCTAAACACTCCAATTAAAAGATTGTCAGATTGAATTAAAAAGCAAAACCTTACTAGATGCTACCAACAAGAAGTGCACTTTAAAGATAAAGACACAATTATGCTAAAAAGAACATGATGGAAAATGATATACCATGTTAACACCAATAAAAAGCAAGTTGGAGTGGCTATATTAACATTAGACAAAGTGAGCCTGGGAAACATAGCAAGACCTTGTCTTTACAAAAAATAAAAAAAAATAGCTGAACATGGTGGCACACGCCTGTAGTCCCAGCTACTCCGGAAGCTGAGGTGGGAGGATCACTTGAGCTCAGGAGTTCAAAGTTACAGTGAACTAATGATCATGCCACTGTACTCCAGCCTGGGCAACAGAGCAATGTTTCTAAATTCACACACACACACACACACACACACACACACACACACACACACACAGATACAGATATAGATATATCAAAATAAATTGCAGAATAAAGAATATTGCCAAGGATAAGAAGGTTATTTCACAATGATTAACAGTACACTGACACACTGAAAATTTTAAAACATTGCTAAAAGAAAGTTTTTGAAAAGCCTAAAAAACCAAAAGGATATGCCTTCCTCAAGGGTCAGAGGATTCAATATTATTAAAAGGTGAATTTTCCCCAACTTGACCCGTAGATCCAATAAAATCCCAGTCAAAATCCTAGCAGGCTTTTATTAAAGAAATTGACATGCTGATTATTACATGTGGCATTGGCAAAAAGATAGACAAATAGGTCAATGAAAAAGGATAGAGTCCAGAAATAGACTTACACATATATGAACAACTGATTTTCAACAAACATACAAATACAACCAGTGTGTCTGGGTGTGGTGGCTCACACCTGTAATTCCAGCACTTTGGGAGACCTAGGTGGGCGGATCACCTGAGGTCAGGAGTCCAAGACCAGCCTGGCCAACATGGTGAAACCCCTTCTCTACTAAAAATACAAAAGTTAACTGGGTGTGGTGGTGCATGCCTGTAATCCCAGCTACTTGGAAGATAGAGAATTGCTTGAACCTGGGGAGCGGAGGTTGCAGAGAGCTGAGATCGCGCCATGCACTCCAGCCTGGGCGACAGAGCAAGACTCTGACTTAAAAACAACAACAACAAATACAATCAGTGGAGAAAAAAATACTATGTTCAACAAATGGTGACAAATCAATGAGATATTCATATAATGACAACAAAATGGTGAATTATGATCCATTTCTTGCAGCATATGGAAAAATAATTCAAAATTGATCATAAATCAAAATGGAAAACATAATCTACAATGCTTCATAATTAAACATATAAGAAAACCTTTTTCATTCTATTAAGCAAGGATTTCTTAGATACAGTGAGAAATTATGGTATGTATGATTTTTTAAATTGCTAAATTTGACTTTATTAAAAATAAAAATTTCTTTTTGAAAGATTCTATTCAGAGAATGAAAAGAGAAGTCACTGACTGGAAAAAATACTTGTAATGCATATATCTGAGAAAGGACTTGTATCCACAGTATATAAAGAACTCTCAAAACTTAATAAAAAGAAAACAAAAAAGACAATTTTTAAAATGGGCAAAATCTTAGAACAGATATTTGTATCAAATAATATGTACAGATGACCAAAAAAAAGCCTACAAAAAGATGTTCAATGTAATTAGTCATTGGGAAACTGCAAATAAAATAGCAATGAGCTATTAGTATTGCTTACCTATTAGTATTGCTAAAATTAAAAAGACTAGCTATACCAAGTCTTGGTGAGAATATTAGAGAACCAGATCTCTCATACAATAGTGATGAAAATGTAAAATGAAAAAAAAAGTAGTTTCTGTTAAAGTTAACATATACCAACCCTATGATCCAGCCATTCCACTTCTAGGTATTAATTTAAGAGAAAAGAAAGCATATGTCCATACTAAGATTTGTACATCAATGTTCATAGTAGCTCTATTTGTAATAGCCAAAAAGTGGAAGAAACCAAATTTCTATTAAAAACTGAATGGACAACAATTAAAAGGAATGACTATTGGAACAATTTGAATCGATCTCAAGGAAAGTACACTGAGTGAAGGAAGCCAGACAAAATCGATTATATACTGGGGGATCCCTTTTATATAAAATTACAAAACAAATGAAAACAAACCTATAGTGACAGAAAGCAGATCTGTAGATTCCTGGTGAATAAGAAGGGGAATGGGAGGGAAGGACAGATTCCAGGAGACATGAAGACTCTTTGGGGGATGGTGAATATGTTCATGATTTTAATTTTGGTGATGGTTTCACAAGCATAGACATATGTCAAAACTTATCAAATTGTATATTTTAAATATGCACTGTTTATTGTGTGCTAATTATTCCTCAATAAAGTTAAATTTTTTTCAAACTCTGAGTGCAGGATTAAGGGATGTAGCTAGTTTAGGCATTCTAGGAATGACCTATTATATGTCCCTGAATAGTGAGAAGCTCAGAAAGGCAAGAAGACTCCTGCCCTAATAGAGGTTCCATTCTGGATACAACAACATAGGGTGACAGGTGAATGAACAGGTGCCTCAGATACAGCCCTCAAAACACTTCAGCTGCTGAAACCCATGGCTGGTGTCAGAGGCACCTCCTAGTGGTTGTCCTTATGAGGTGAAGTCCTGCTCTCTTTCCCCTGATGTTCTATATCAGATGTCCTTTGTCACTACTGTCAGCTCCCTGGAAAAAGCCTCCCAGCATCCTTGAGGGTAATGCCACCCCCTTTCCAGGCACTGAGACCTCGTCACCATCATCCCAGAAAGCCATCCCATTTTAAAAATTAGATTGTTAACTCGGGAGGCTGAGGCAGGAGGATCTCTTGAGCCCAGGAGTTCAAGGCTGCCTTGCACTATGATTGCACCTGTGAATAGCCACTGCACTCCAGCCTAGGCAACATAGGTGAGACCCTGTCTCTAAAAAAATTAGATTGTTTAACTTTTTATTTGTCAGTTATACCAGTTCTTTATATATGTTGAATATCAGTTGTTTATCAGATATATGTCTTTGACTTGCTACTTGTTTCCTTAACGGTGTCATTTGATGAGCCTAATAAGTAAGTTTTTATTTTAACAATGTCTAGTTTAACCTTTATTTTCTTTCATGGTTATTTCTTTCTGAGATCTGCCTAAGAAACTTTTGCTCACCCTCAAGTTTAAGAAATAATACCTTTTTTTCTCTAAAAGCGCTAAGGTTTTAGCTTTCATGTTTAGGTCTGTAATTCACCTTGATTAAATTTTCAGTATTATGTGTGAGGTGGGGTTTGAGATTCATATTTTCTCATGGATATCTAATTGTTCTGGCACTGTTTGTTTAAAAGGTATCTCTTTCTCCCACTGGATCACTTTGGCATATAGGCTTTCTATTCAATTTGATTGTTTTATTTATCACTCCTCATGCTGCTAGTAAGACATTGTCTTGATTTTTGTCATTTTGTGGTACAGATAGTGATTTCTTGGATCATCTTTTTCCAAGCTTGTTTGGCATTTTCTTTCCTTTCTTCTTCCTTTTTTTTTTTTTTTTTTTTGACAGAGTCTTGCTCTGTCACCCAGGGCTGGAGTGCAATGGCTCAATCTTGGCTCACTGCAACCTCAACCTCTGCAGACTCAAGTCATCCTTCTGCCTCAGCCTCCCAAGTAGCTGGGACCACAGGCACAAGCCACCATGCCCCACTAATCTTTGTGTTTTTTTAGAGACAGGGTGTTGCTAAGTTGCCCAAGCTGTTCTCAAACTCCTGAGCTCAAGCCATCCTCCCGCCTTGGCCTCCCAAAGTGCTGGAATTAGAATTACAGGTGTGAGCCACTATAACTGGCCAGCTTGGCAATTTCAACCAAAAAAAAAAAAAAGCCTAGTGCTATTATGGTAGAGATGTCATGGAATCTATAGACTGACATCTTAAAAATATTGAGTCTTTTAATTCATAAACATGGTATGTACCTTCAATTATTTAGATATTCTTTAATCTCTCTCAGCAACATTTTGTAGTTTTTGGTGCACAGGTCTTTTACATACTTTGTTACATTTATTCCTAAGTATTTTAAGTTTTTGATGCTATGTAAATGGATTTGATTTTTGCTTTCATTTTCTGATAGCCTGCTGCCAGTATATAAAAATACAATTAACTTTTCTATAAAAAATAGTGTATCCTCCAGCCTTGCACTTATTAGTTCTAGTAGTTGCTATGTGGATTTCTTAGGATTTTCTGTATAAACAATCATACTATTTGAGGACAGTTTTACTTATTTTCTGATTTTTATTTCTTGTGTATTTTTAGCAGACTTCTCGAAATGACTAGGACTTCCAGTACGATGTTGAACAAAAGTGGAGAAAGCAAACATTCTTGACTTGTTATGAATCTTAGGGAAAAAATCAATTCTTTCACCATTAAGTATGAGCTGTAGACTTTTTTTTCTTGGACGCTGTTTTAACATGTTGAAGTTTTCTTCTATTCCTAGTTTGCTGGGAGTTTATATCCTAAGTAGATGTTACCTTTGGCCTAATACTTTATCTATTAAAAGATTTAGGTGGCATTTCTCCTTTATTCCATTAATATAGTTCTGCTTTACAATTCTTGTCTGGACAATTTCAGCATTGGTCTTCATTGATGATCTTTATTCTTGATGCAGAGTCACATCTGTTCCCTTATTCTTCAAGAAAGACTATTGGATTTTCTACACTGTGCAACTTCAGCCTGCCCACCTTATGAAACTTTCAAAAATGGGAAATTGACCCATGCAGATGATTTTTCCCAAGTGACTACTCCCTCCAGGGTCTGCCTGCATGCCTTGTCTTATGCTTATTCACTGATGTCAGCAGTTTCCCACCCCTTCCCTATCTGACCCAGGTCTTATAGCTGTTTTTGTAAAAGTCCTGATCCAATACAAGCCAACTGAGTGACACAAAAAGAAACTCGTGCCTTTCTGTTTTAAGAAGGTCTCTTTTAATGGAGAATTAAATTCATTTAAATGGACTGTGGTTTCTGAAATATGTGGATTTATTCCTACCATGCTTTCATTTTTTCTTTGCTTTTTTTCCTGATACCTCTTTTTCTGTTCCTGTTTTTCCTTCCCTTTATGCCTTCAACTGGATTGAGTAAGGTGGTTTTGTTTGTTTTTCCTTTGTTCATCCTCCCCTCTAGTTTGGAAGTTATATACTCTCCATTAATTTGATACATAATGGCTAGTATATTTATTTCTAGGCCTCTTCAGATGAGAAATCAGTGTGAGCTTAAGACTGTAATATTTGTAAACTCTATTTTATCAGTTCTCCTTGAATTAACTAAACACAAAGTTAATCAATACTTTAAGCCAGGGAACTGTGCCACGGTGAGGGTGGTTGCAGGGGTGGGATAATGGCCACTTCCTGGAGTATTTGGTTTTTCCGTCTTTGGGTGTTCCCTGAGTTTTGTGACTGGGACACACTGGGGATCTTCTTTTTGTCTTATAATGATCTTAGTGAGGGGTCAAGCAAGAGCAGGTTCCAGTGCTCTGTGCCTGTCTCATCCCTCACAGCAGACACCGACTATATCCTTGGACTCCCAAGATGACCAGAGTGAGTCTCATATCCAGGGGCCAACCTGGACTATGCTGATATCCCAATCTAGAGAGAGGAGGCTGGATGCAGAAATCCAAGGCCAACCTACTTTTCCTTCCTTCTCATCCCTTAAACTTAAAGGACAGAACCTACAACGACTTGCCTTCACTCTGGTGAGAAAGGGACATGGGAAAACATGGTTAATCCAGTCTGCAACTGACAGTCTCCCACTGAGTCACACTCACTGTAGAACCCGTCACCTGAAACAAGCACAGATGGAGATCAGGCAATGAGAGGACAGCCTCTCTCCAGGATGTCTCTGAATTGATAATTGGCTCTGCACCTCAATCTTTCGTCCTCATCTCTGTCTCTTTGTCTCCCTCTCCTACCACTAGTCCTTGAAGCCATGAAGTTTACATCTTCTCTCAGCTCTCTGGGATTATACCTTCCAAAAATAACTAACCCCACAGGCTGCCATCTGAACTTCAGGCTTGAAGTCATTACTGTTCTGTATCTGCCCCTACATTAACCAACCTCCTCAGTGCATGGCCAAATTGGACTGAGACTTGGGGATGTCACCCAGAACCACACCTCACTCTGCACAAACTACCACAGTGGAGCAACCAGCAATCACAGCTGCGCTTGAGATCTCCTACCAGAAAAATACTTACTTTTAGGAACTGGACCTTCTAAAGAGGAAGCATGAAGGAGAGATTTGCTGAAAGCAAATGGGAAAACCTAGAACCATTTCAGACTTCCTAGTATAAAGGCTCATCTATCTTCACAGAAATAGAAGTGGAACAGGATGAAGTCTGGCCCAGAATGACCATAGTAGACACTGGGCAGATGTCTGAGCCCAGTCAGCAGTGAGGAGCACTCTGGAACTGGGAGTGAGGATCTGGTCCAGGGGTCCTGTTCTCAGAAGGCCTCTCTTTCAACAACTTGTAGCAAGAAGAAAAGCATCATCCCTGTCTGGAAAGTGAAAAGCCCAGATCCCAAACTACCTCCTGGCCCAAACTACCTCCTGGCCCAAATTATCAGTACAATCTGTTCTCCGGAAATATCTCAGTCCCACTTAAGGTTTTCTAAATTCCGGGGAAGGACTTTTGAAGCTATAATTTAACCTAAGGAGGAGCAGTACTACCAGACTTCAAATGTCAGCGTCAAATGCTCATCAAAAACTCCTGTTATTCAGATCTGCCCTAATTGTGAAGCATAAATTAAACTAAAGAAAGACACATAAATTATCTATGCAAATTTAGTAGTATCAGCCACCCACTTCTTTAATTAATCTGACCTAATTTCGAATCAACACATAAAATGTAGTATATAATTTGATGAGAATTTACCTCTACAGCATAGAATCTGATGGTTATTAAGGCCAATTGCCTAAAAAGTACTTACATGTGTACAAAATGACAAAAAATATAAAAGGATAATCATAAGGATATAGAAAAATCCTCTATCATTCATATTATGATATAAAGACTGTACAAAATCAGAAAGTATAGACCATTTGGATTTTTTTTTTTTTTTGAGATAGAGTTTTGCTCTTGTTGCCCAGGCTGGAGTGCAATGGTGTGATCTCAGCTCACCGCAACCTCCGCCTCCTGGGTTCAAGCAGTACCCCTGCTTCAGCCTCCCGAGTAGCTGGGACTACAGGCATGTGCCACCACGCCTGGCTAATTTTGTATTTTTAGTAGAGATGGGGTTTCTCCATGTTGGTCAGGCTGGTCTCAAACTCCCAACCTCAGGTGATCCGCCTGTCTTGGCCTCCCAAAGTTCTGGGATTACAGGTGTGAGCCACCATGCCCAGCCTCAATTGGATTTTCTAAATGAGCTGGCTCTTCTAAAAAAGCCACAAAGTTGTACTCTCTATTCTGTTCCAGAGAATCCACAAAGGAGTATCAGGGAACTCCAAGTAACAGGAAAGTGACTGTATGCTGGGAACATCCCTGGGGCCTGTGACAGGGAAGGACATGGATAGGTGGACACACAGCCTCATGGACGTTGAGAGCCATAGGTACCTCCATCTGTGGTCGCTGATCCACACAGATGCTCATGCTCATCATGGGAAGGTACAGAGGGAGCGGCCACCTTGTTCTTAAGCACTTCTGAGCACACCTAAGC